>NC_092421.1:46080477-46394424 GCF_040894005.1 Engystomops pustulosus
GGCGCTATTCGGACAAGGGTCAAGAGGGAACCCTCTTGAAGACCCTTGTCCGAATAGCGCCGTTCCAGCCCTCTTTTGGTTTTCTAAACCACCCCTTCTGTCTACTTACCTCTCACAGTCTTCATGTTCATTACCGCTTAAACCTTGTAGACGTCAGTAGAGGAGGAAGTTGCCGAAGTAGGAGGAGGAGGTTAATGAGAGAAGTGGAAGGAGTTTGGGATAAGCATAGTGGGAGGAAGGCGGAGTTTAAATTCTATAGGATTTTTGCGCTTCGCCACCTCAAAAGGACCAAGAAAGCGTGGGTCAAAGACAGGAGGAGACCCTCTTTTATCAACCTGGATCTTGGTGCGGGCAGAGGCCCGAAGGAGACACTGACAAGTCTGTTTCCAAATCGATTTGAGGTCCTGTACCAACTCTTCTACCGCAGGGACATCCAAAAGAATGGACAGAGAGAGAAAAGGGCAAGGGATTCGTCCGTAGACAACAAAGAAAGGGGCTGCCCTAGCAGATTCAGAGTCCATGGAGTTATAAGAGAACTCAGCCCAAGGCAACAGATTGGACCAATCATCCTAACGGGCAGAGACATAATGGGGGAGATAACAGCCCAAAGTTTGGTTTCCACCTCTCCACGTGATCCTTTGATTGAGGGTGATAAGCAGAATAAAAGTCCAGATTCACTTGCAGCTGGTTACACAAGGATCGCAAGAACTTGGACACAAAATTAACCCCCGATTAGACACGATGGGGCACATTTACTTACCCGGTCCAGTCGCGATCCAGCGGCGGGTTCTCCGGCGCTGATTCGGGTTCTGCCGGGATTCACTAAGGTCCGTGCGCCGATATTCACCAGGTGTCGCTGCTGCGCCGAGGTCCGCTGGAGTTCACCTGCTTTTTTCTGGTGTATGTGAGTGCTTGATCTTGCGACACAAATGGCTTTTTAAATTCTGCGTTTTTTCCGAATCCTTCGGGTTGTCCGGTGGCCACGCCCCCCGATTTCTGTCGCGCGAAAGTCGGCGCGATTGCGCCAAAAATCGATCGCGTGCGCCACAATCCCGTGAAATACAGCGCAAAGCGGAAATATTCGGGAAAAACCTGACGGATTCGCGGCTGCGGACCCTTAGTAAATGTGCCCCGATGTGTTGAGAAAGTCCATGAAGCCGGAGGATGTGTTAAAACATCAAACTGGCAAGACGTGGAGCAGACGGGAGACCTGCAAGAGAAACAAAATGAGATATCTTGGACCAGAGGCGGGGATCGGCGTCCTTCTTGGTGAGCGCCACGATGCGAGATACAAGTGGAGAAATGCGGGAAAAAATTGTTTGCAAAGCCCAGGAACCCCTGAATGGCTTGTAGACCTTCTGGACGCAGCCACTGTAGAACTGCAGACAGTTTGACAGGATCCATACGAAGGCCTCTGTTGGAGATTATATAGCCGTGGAAAGGAAGATACAGTTACAGTCAGTTTGTGAAACTGACATTTCTCGAGCTTGGCATAGAGACGATTGGCTGAGAGAGGGTACACCCAGCCCCGTGGAGGAGAAGCACCCGGCAACAGATCTACAGGACAGTCGTAGGGAGGCAATGTCTCTGCTTGCTTCTTGGAGAACACATCAGCAAAGTCCTGGTGACATGTTGGTAGGCCCTCCAAAACCTTGGAGTTACAGAGGAGGTCTAGACCGGTACTGGTAGAGGCGCCCCCATGCAGCGGAATTGACACTCTGGGCCCCAACGAAGATTCTCCCCTGTCCTTCAGTTAAGGACAGGTGCGTGGAACTGCAGCCACGGAAGTCCCAGCAAGGGGGAGGAGGTGGAGTGTGGTAGCATGTAGAAGGACAATCTTTCTTTATGAAGAACTCCGACCTACAGGGAAATGGGCTCAGTGCTTTACTGGACCAGATCGGAGAAAATTTGTCCACTTACTAAGGAGATAACCAGAGGCTTCTCGAGAAGGACCACAGGGATGTGATGCCGGGAGACCAGGGCGGCATCCACAAAGTTCCCCACAAAACAAGAGTCCAAGATTGCAGAGACCTGAGTCTAACTATGGGTGCCGAAGATAAGGAGCACGGGAATATTCAAGCATGGAGAAGCTTTCTTCACACCTAGGGACGCTTTTTCCAAGAACCTTAGGTTCTGGCGTTTCCCAGACACTGGGGACGAACAGGACATGCCCTGCCGAAGCTGAGGAGCACGGGAATATTTAGGCATGGAGAAGCTTTGTTCACACCTAGGGACGCTTCTCCCAAGAACCCTGGGTGCTGGTGTTTCCCAGACGCTGGGGACGAAGAGGACAAAACCTGATGAAATGTTCCGGACTGGCACAATACAGGCAGAGGTCCTCCCAACATTGCCTATAACGTTCCTGGAGAGAGAGTCAGGTTCTGTCCACCTGCATGGGTTCATCTGCAGACAGCACGGCTGGAGGGGCTTTTCAAAGGCAGGTGCCAAGCGTTGAGCCCGGACTTACAGATGGTCGAGACGTAACTCCTCAGAACGCTCCTTAAACCGGACGCCAGATCAGGGCCTTCCCAGAGAGGAGGCTGATGATGAATGCCACCTTGGAGAATTCAGTGACAAACTGAGATGGCATAAGTTCAATGTGCAAGGAGCACTGAGTGATAATGTTAGGGTAACCTAGCTAGATCAAATCCTGTAATTTCTACTTTTCCTAAAATATACTGTAATAGAAACAATGAACTCAAAATGGTGCTGAGACAGAAAAGTTTTGAAGCTAAGGAATGTCAATATGACGTCAATGTGAGACAGCAGGGAAGTTCTCCAATCAAGAGACTACATGAGCTGGGAATTCTCCGCCCCCTACTGCTTCTTTCCTAATTTCTATATAGATTTGTGGCTCCAAATAAAGTGCAGATTTGCCCCAGGCAGTGATAGCATGAGTGAGACTGTTGTCTGAATTATTCCTTACGACGTGCACACATGCTTATTGATTAGAAACACAGCCAATGCACACTTAAATCCTACCCCAACAATAAAACCCCTTCACAGCTTGAGGTCCCCATTATACTTGGAAGGCATAGAGAATCTCAGCCTAGGTTCAGGAGCAGGTAGATGGGGTAGCAGAATTGGCAGGAATCTGACGCTGATGCTGAGTGGCAATCAACTGTTGCAGCATGGAGGTAACTTCTCCAAGCTGTGCTCCTTGACAAGCAATCTGCTGGGATGCTGTACCACAATGGTGGTAAGATCAGCCAGTTTCAGAGCAGGAGGTCAGGGCTGGCAGCGGAGGAGCAAGGTCGGAAACAGGTCCGGGGTTACTACAGGAGGTAAACACCCAGGTCACAGATAACAGCTTTTTCAAAGGCATATAGCGCAAACATCCGGCGGGGATGCTGGGAGAAGCCGGCTTTTATGGAATCCCGTGAAGTGGCCAGTGCCAATCAGCGGTACGCTGGCCCTTTAAATTTGCGAGTATCGGTGCGCGCGCCCTACGGAAGCCGGGACAGGAGCAGACACTGCAGAGCAGGAGAGATAGAGGAGCAACTTCTTTTCATGATATTTTAGGGTCAACCTAGGAAGGTGCAACTGTCAGTCCACAAAATTAACAACTTTCTAAAATCAGACTCCTCCTCTATTGACTCAGATTGACTAAGATGTATCAAGACAAGAAGGTTAAAGGCATCTCTACGATCTACAACATGATTGATGGGAAAACACTACCAACTATCACCAAACCTTTGGCAAACTGGAGTAGAGATCTCAAATGTAACATTACATTGCTTGAATGGCAGCATACATTCAGCACTATAACACACAATCTTACTGTGCACAAGATTTTGGAAAGCAGCAATTATAACGAGCTGGTATTATTATGCTTGTCATGGAGAGGATGCCGCTGCCTTGTCATGTGACTTAGGGTGTGACTGTACAAGTTAAATTAGTGTTTAGAAACACTAAGTTCTATTTCCCCTCTACCTAGTGTGAAATGATTAACCCTCTCTCTGCTGGACAAAGTGCCAATGGAGTTGAGTGTAGGACTACTGTACCCAGTTACATTGTGTTTTGGTTTTCCCTCTGTACAGCTATTGGGGTCCCTCTCTTTACCATTTATACTACAGGGGTTAGGTTGGATAGCTGACTGAATGCTCTCCTGAGAGTCCCTTTGCCTTTGCTCCACTTGCTGACCACTCCTCAAAACTGCACTGACACCCTTGGTCAGGACCTCTCCTTGAATAATGACATCCACCAGATCCACACTCAGGACCATAGAACTTTGAGGTGCAGATTCAGAGACTCCATCCTGGCACCATATCTGCTGACCACAGGGTTATCTATGGGAGTCCATTCACCACCCCCTCCCTCTTAGCTTCCTAATACTGGGACACCTCTGGTTCTGGTGCAGGCATAGCCTTGCTATTGCTATCCTGTCCTGTGCAGGCACATGCACAGATGTAATTTTCCCCAAAATCATTTCCCAACAATAAATCCACAGGCAATTCTTGTGACACTCCCACCTCTCTGATACCTCTATTAGAACTCCAGTCCATAAAAACCTTGGCAATGGGCACTCCTGGATGGCACCAAGTTGTCCCATTCAAAGGCAAAACCTTTCCTGGAAAAGGTATATAATCCCAGAGTGAACTAGAGAATAACTTGACTCTGAGTCTCTTAATCCCTAGGTGACTATCACCAACTATAACAGTCTGCATGTGGTGCTGTAATCACCAGAAAGCAGCATGACTACTAGTGCTGTAGAATAAACAGTTGCGCCTCTCTCTGGGCATGCAGACCTCAGATGACCCACTTTATTGCAATTAAAACTTTAGCAATTTCGCATATCCCCGTGATAAGGTTCCTAACCAATTTGGAGACAGAAGGCTGTGATGTTGTCCTGGCATGTTTCTCCTTCCAGCTGATGTTTCCCTCTTGGCTCTAGGCATCCGGTTGGCAGTATAGGAGTTTGCATCTGCGCAGCTTCTCTGCAGTTTTAGGCTCCTAGTCAAAAACAAACTGTTGTACATCCAAAGGACAAATATGCAGAAATTTAATCATGAGATTCTCCAGGTCCTCACAGCTGTTGACAGAAAGTCCTGGTGTCCACTGTAGAAAGGTGTCCGTAAATTGCCTACTGTATTAGCATAGCTTTCAGTTGGTCCTCGCTTTACACTTGCGGAGTTAGGTTGTACAGTCATAGCCAAAAGTTTTGAGAATGATACAAATGTTAATTTTTACAAAGTCTACTGCATCAGGTTTTATAATGGCAATTTGCATATACTCCAGAATGTTATAAAGAGTGATCAGCTAAACAGCTAAAAAAGTCAATATTTGCCTACAAAATGAACTTTTTCCCCCAAAACACATTTCAACTTCATTGCAGCCCTGCCTTATGGAGCAGCTAACATCGTTTCAGTGATTGCTCCATTAATACAAGTGTGGGTATTGATGAGGACAGGGCTGGAGATCAATCTGTTATGATTAAGTAAGAATCACACCACTGGACACTGTAAAAGGAGGCTGGTGCTTGGCATCATTGTTTCTCTTCTGTTAATCATGGTTATCTCTAAAGAAACAATTGCAGTCATCATTGCACTACACAAAAGTGGCCTAACAGGGAAGAGTATCGCAGCTAGAAAGATTGCCTCAGTCAACAATCTATTGCATCTTCATGGAATTCAAGGAGAGATGTTCCATTGTTACCAAAAAAGTATTCAGAGGGAACTGGGAAATCCTGGGGGAAGTCTCCAATACGATCTCGAGACAAATCCAGGCAATATGGAAAAAAGCAGAGGACAAGCGCTCCGGACTCAAGGAGTAACTAACATATAGTTAGTTAAAAAGCTAATATATATATTCTGCTCACCTTGTTATAAGATGGTATAGGCTTTGAGTATAAATGGTATGCTGCTGGCCGTCGGCTCCGTCCTCAGAGCAGATAAGCAGATCCCGCTGCCATTGCTCAGGGAGATATAGTGCATAAGCATGCTGGAAGATGATCGGAGACTAGAAAATGAAGGCGCTGCATCCGCTTCAGGTAATTCTTAAAACAATGTATTTTTTATTTGTATCATGCTACGCGTTTCGACCTCGAACCGAGATCTTCATCAGGCATAAAAACATCAAGTTTTTATGCCATGTTTTTATGCCTGATGAAGATCTCGGTTCGAGGTCGAAACGCGTAGCATGATACAAATAAAAAAATACATTGTTTTAAGAATTACCTGAAGCGGATGCAGCGCCTTCATTTTCTAGTCTCTGATCATCTTCCAGCGTGCTTATACACTATTGTTACCAAAAAGGCTTCAGAGTGCCCAAGAAGGACCAGCAAGTGCCAGGACCGTCTCTTAAAAGTGTTTCAGCTTTGGGATCGGGCTACCAGCAGTGCAGAGCTTGCTCAGGAATGGCAGCAGGCAGGTGTGAGTGCATCTGCACGCATTGTGAGACAGAGAACTGGTGTCAAGGAGGGCAGCAAAGAAGCCACTTCTCTCCAGAGTGGACTGCTGAGGACTGGGGTAAAGTCATCAGAATGAATCCCCTTTCCGATTGTTTGGAACATCTGGAAAACAGCTTGTTCGGTGAAGACAAGGTGACCGATACCACCAGTCTTGCCTAAAAACACATCCATGAATAAAAAATAGTACCAGAATGTCCTCCAAGAACAACTTCTCCCAACCGGCCAAGAGCAGTTTGGTGATCAACAATGCCTTTTCCAGCATGATGGAGCATCTTGCCATAAAGCAAAGATGATAAGTAATCACACTTTACAAGGCTGAGTATAAGCTTTAATTACAAAACGTGTTCAGTAACAAATTAAAGAAATTCCTGATTCCCTGGAGGTGTGAGAAATATGGAACACCCAGCTTGTCAGGCAGCCTCCATAAAGTGAACCTTGTTTACCTGTATGTTTTATGTTTTATACGTTTACTATTTGGTTCAGGTTTCAGAACCTCCGATTGATTAATTAGTCCACCCGGTCATTCAGGATTGGACAAAGTGTTAATGCGGGAGAGAGTCCAGGAAATTTAAACAGTTCTTTGTTTCCAAGTGTGGAGAAGAGATGACCAAATGTCTTTTGAAGTCATCACAGAACATTCTTCAGGTCAGAGTTTATCAAGCTGTAAAGATCTCCAGGATGTTGCAAAAGGACGCTTCAAAATATTCTAATTTTCATATAGTTCAACAATTCTACACCCTGAATATAAGTCTTTCCCTGACACTCCTGTTTACATACAATGTTTCCCAACAGCTCTCCTTACTCTTGTAGGGGTTGTGGGTGCACAAGCTCTCTACTACACAAGCTATGAAGTTGCAGGCGTATCCTCCCTCTATGGTCCAAGACAAACTCCCTGCTCTCCCCGCTATTACAAAGACCTCTCATCCTTCAACCAAAACTAGCTCTGCTATTGGTTGGCATGAAAACCTTTAAACCAATGAAAATAGTAGTAGTGGGGCACCCGCTTTTAGCACTTCTCAGAAGTCGCTGAAATCATGAATACTACTTATGCCTATGAGAATGTTCTGGCCGAGCACACACACAACACACAACCAGTTTTATGACGCTTTGGGCTCTCTGGACACAGAGCCGATACTTCAAACAATAAGTCAATTCACTATCCCTTAATCCAATCCCCAATACACCAATAATCCAATACACTATCACCTACGATTGCCTGGATTGATGGTTTCTGTAATTGTTTATGTAAGAACTTTGATATGTTACTAATAAGATGATATGTTAAATGTTCAATTATATAACTGCTACTAACCAGTTAATAACACAACCCAGCATTTCCGACTGCTACAATGTGGGCTACAATGCCCATTTGTCAACTATCTGTTTAAAATGAAAATAAAAACTGTTGATAGATGAAAAAAAAAATCTCCCCCAAACTCATCTTTCAGCTCACAGCATTTGTATGGCTATGTGAGCTTCAGGCAGCTAAGTAAGTGTTCGAGAGCAGAACTGTTCTATCAGCTTTCATTTTCCCATAGTTGTTTTTAAAATTAAAGCCGAGCTCTGATTGTTTTCCATGGGCAACTGCAGCAGTTTTACCTCAGAAACTTCTGATAAATCTACCTTATAGTTAAAAATGCAAGCAAAATGTCCAGTTCTGCAGGTCACAGAACAACAATCATGTGATTTGAAAGATGGCACAAAATTCAAAGTTTCTATGTCCTATAGAACAGAATATAGGGGCTTCTGAAGTGTCACTACCCCTGCAACCACTAAACTTGACTCACCTCATGTGAAAATGGGATAAGAAGAGTAATATTTTTCTGACTTTGGGGGACATTTCATACCGACCTGAAAGGCCTGATAGTTTAGTGGGGTAAAACCTGGTGACATGTTCCCTTAAACTTGAATTTGTGTGATTGTCTAAACTGGTATTTGTAATTTGTATTTGTAACTGGTAAGTGTAATTGCAGACAAGATATTCAATTGAACCCAATTAATTGCAGACACCTTTCGTAAGTCAAAAGTCCCTTTCACACTAGTGTTGCACACTGGAGTCTGATCAGATTTTGATCAGGGTTTGGTTAAAGAAAAACCAACATTTCCATCAAAGATCAATCTGTTTGTTCAGCATCTCAGTTTTTCATGTTTGATCCATTTAGACAAACTTGGTTTCTTTACTTGCAGACACGCAAGTTGGGAAGGATTAATTAAAAAGAGGGAAGAAAACAAGATTGACAAGATAATCAAGAGGGACCAGCGCACAATCGGCTAACCCTTTGCTCAGTTCAGGTCAATCTGGCAAGATAGATGGCGATGCAAATTTGCATCAATTACGGAAAGAAAACCACAACCCATGTTTCCAATCTTAGGCAAAAAACAAGTACAATCAACAACTGTTACCATCAGATGAACTTTCGAGCTTTCACAACTTCTTTATCCCTCGATTGGTACCAACAGGTCAGTGTGACCAGCCGATCCTTCTTACAACCCATCCAAGTAATATAGTCCCTCCTGTTCCTTTCGATTTGTATGTGTTACTACTACTGTACCTAAATGTCATTTCATGCTTGGACCGCTTGTGCAAAGTAATTTCCCTAGTGGGTGTGAGACACTGAAGGGGTTAACTGTGGATGGGCGGTATGTTTCCCCTAGGTTTTGCTATTATGCAAGGCCTTAGTGCTGAGGTTGTGTTGTCCAGCACCTTGGACACAGGTGATGGCAGCAGCCTAATCAGTTTTGCATAAAGCCGCTGAGCAGAGCTGAAAGGGTTGTCTCTCTGGAAGGAGGCTGGAGAGCACGCAGCCCTGACCTCTGTGCCTGGAGCAGCCAAGTGTTTTTTGTTAGTGGTGAGTCAGAGAACCATTGTTTAGTTAGCACTCTGACGGGTAGGAAATTATTTTGTTTTTGATGCCTGGATGTAAAGGCTGTTTTATTTTTCCTGCTGAAATAAACACAGGCTAGACCTGTTTTGGACTATACTTTGGTGTCACTGTCGTGAACTGCATCACAGCACCCGCTACCACGGTCTCTACTGGGCCAAATCTCCCACATGGGATAAATAAAGTTGTATAGTTTTTCATGAGTGTGACATGTAAAAGTAGAGCATGCTACAAAAAAAATATGGTGGGACACCACCTGCTGATGAGGGAGCAGGGGAATGCCGCAGAGCTACACTCCCTAGGTTCATCATGTCTCAAGTTACTGGGACTTGTGGTAGAGCACTGTTGAGGCCAGAACAGTGCGAAGAGGTGATGTCGTGGATTGCGGACAATGCTTCTAGCCATTTGTCCACCAGTCAGTCTTCCACGAAGTCCACCCATGTCACCGAAATCAGCACTCCTCCAGCTCCTCCACCTCAGCCTCCTTCCCCCCAGTCTGCCCCCTCCCAGGAAAAAAATTTGGCATTTGAACCGGCATACTCTGAGGAACTGTTTTCTGGACCCTTCCCACAGTCACAAACCACTTGTCCGGTTGCTGCTGAGCTAATTTCCGATGCCCAGGTTTTCCACTGGTCGCAGTCTGTGGGTGATGATGACATTATTGACGTAGTGGAAGAAGTGTGTAAAGAGGTGTCGGTCGATGAGGAGACACGGTTGTCAGACAATGGTGAAGTTGTTGTCAGGGCAGGAAGTCCGAGGGGGGAGCAGACTGAGGGATCGGAGGATGATGAGGTGACAGACCCAAGCTGGGTTGATAGGCCGGGTGAACACAGTGCTTCTGAGACGGAGGTGAGTCCTATAGCACAACAGGTTGGAAGAGGCAGTGGTGGGGCCAGACGGAGAGGCAGGGCCAGAGCTGGTGCATCAGCGCCAAATGTTTCACGTAGTGAAGATCCCGTAGCGAGGGCTAGATTTTTGAAGTCTGGAGGTTCTTTAAAGAAACACAGGATGACCGAAGGACTGTGGTGTGCTACCTGTGCCAAACCAGGATCAGCAGGGGTTCCACCACTACCAGCTTAACTACCACCAGTATGCGCAGGCATATGAATGCTAAACACCCCACTCAATGGCACCAGGCCCGTTCACCTCCAGCCGGGCACACCACTGCTCCTTCCCCTGTGTCATCTGCTAGTCAGCCCCCTGCCCAGGACCCCGGCCCAAACACCTCCCGTGCGAAAACCCCATCTTCGCCTCCACGATCCTCCACAGCATCCACCAGCGTTCAGCTCTCCATACCCCAGAAGCTGGAGCGCAAAAGGAAGTATAGTGCAACCCACCCACACGCCCAAGCCCTCAACGTCCACATCTCCAAACTGCTTAGCCTGGAGATGCTGCCCTATAGGCTGGTAGAGACCGAGGCCTTTCAAAACCTCATGGCGGCGGCTGCCCCTCGGTATTCGGTCCCCAGCCGCCACTACTTTTCCCGATGTGCCGTCCCAGCCCTGCACAAGCACGTGTCAGACAACATCATCCGTGCCCTGACCAACGCCGTTTCTGACAAGGTCCACCTGACCACGGACACGTGGACGAGTGCTGCCGGGCAGGGTCACTATATGTCGCTGACGGCACATTGGGTTAACTTGGTGGAGGCTGGGACCGAGTCTGACCCTGGGGCTGGTCATATACTGCCGGTGCCGAGGATTGCGGGGCCTACCTCGGTCCAGGTCTCAAAGGCCTACTATGCCTCCTCCTCCTCCCACCCCTCCTCCACCTCCTCCTCCGAATTACCATCCGTGGGCATGGCGCCATCAGTCGGCAGCTCTGGGCACAGCAGCAGTGCCATCGCTAAACGACAGCAGGCGGTGCTCAAACTGCTGAGCCTAGGCAATAAAAGGCACACCGCCCAAGAGCTATTACAGGGCATCACGGCGCAGACTGATCTCTGGCTGGCACCGCTGAACCTGAAGCCAGGCATGGTTGTGTGTGACAACGGCTGTAACCTCGTGGCGGCTCTGCAACTCGGCAGACTGACACATGTGCCATGCCTGGCCCATGTGTTAAATCTCATAGTTCAGCGTTTCCTCAAGACATACCCCAATCTGTCTGATTTGCTCACGAAGTTGCGCCGCATCTGTGCGCATTTCAGGAAGTCCAGCACAGATGCTGCCACTCTCAGGGCAGCGCAACGCCGCCTCCAACTGCCCGCTCACCGACTGTTGTGCGACGTGCCCACGAAGTGGAATTCAACTTTAACCATGTTATCCAGAGTTTACCAGCAGCGCAGAGCGATTGTAGACTGCCAGATGTCAACTTCCACCAGAACTGGTAGCCAGGTCAGTCAGCTTCCTCAAGTCTACAATGAGGAGTGGACGTGGATGTCTGATATCTGTCAGGTGCTCAGTAACTTTGAGGAGTCAACACAGATGGTCAGTGGCGATGCCGCGATCTTCAGCCTCACCATCCCGCTGCTTGGCCTGTTGAAAAACTCTCTGGTCAGCATGAAGTCGGAAGCTTTGCGCTCGTCACAGGAGATGGGGGAAGAAGATTCCCTTGTTGATAGCCAAAGCACCCTCAGGTCTGTTTCTCAGCGCATATTGGAGGAGGTGGAGGAGGATGAAGAGGAAGAGGAGGAGAATGTTGGCGAGACAGAAGAGGGGACCATTGTTCAGTCCTTCACTGTTCAGCGTGTATGGGCAGAAGAAGAGGAGTTGGAGGCGGAGGAAATGGAGAGTCAGGCCAGTGAGGGGAGTGAATTCTTGCGCGTTGGTACTCTGGCGCATATGGCAGATTTCATGCTAGGCTGCCTATCCCGTGACCCTCGCGTTCAAAGAATTTATTCCAGCACCGATTACTGGGTATTCACTCTCCTGGACCCACGGTACAATCAAAATCTTTCCACTCTCATCCCTGGAGAGGAAAGGAGTGTGAGAATGCATGAATACCAGCAGGCCCTGGTGCACAAGCTGAAACAGTGTTTCCCTTCTGACAGCGCTAGCGGCAGAGGGCGTACTTCTGCGGGACAAGTAGCGAGGGAGAGTAGGCGAGCAGGCAGCTTGTCCAGCACTGGCAGGGGTACGCTTTACAAGGCCTTTGCCAGTTTTATGTCACCCCAGCAAGACACTGTCAACTGTCCCCAGTCTCGGCAGAGTAGGGCTGATCTTTACAGAAAGATGGTGAGGGAGTACGTAGCTGACCATACCATCGTCCTAAATGATCACACAGCTCCCTACAACTACTGGGTTTCAAAGCTGGACATGTGGCACGAACTGGCACTGTACGCCTTGGAGGTTCTCGCCTGCCCTGCCGCTAGCGTGTTGTCCGAGCGGGTTTTCAGTGGAGCTGGTGGCATCATCACCGATAAGCATACACGCCTGTCGACTGACAGCGCTGACAAGCTGACGCTTATCAAGATGAATAAAACCTGGATTTCTCCGGATTTTCATTCTCCACCAGGTGAAAGAAGCTCAACCTGAATAATGTATGCACTCCTCCTCCTCATTGTCCTCCTTCTCCTCCTCTTTGTACACTAAAGCAGAGGAAACTGGCTATTTTTTTCCAGGGCCCACTGGCTATAGCTATAGTACTCTATGTATTAAATTTTTCTGGAGGACCACCTACCTGCTCCTCTGGTTTGAAAACTTTTTTGGACTGCCACATACAGGCACTCAATCTGTTTAATTTTTCTGGAGGACCACCTACCTGCTCCTCTGGTTTGAAAACTTTTTTGGACTGCCACATACAGGCACTATCCAAATTAAATTGTCTCCATAGCAGCCTCCACACGTCGTCTTTTTAGCTGCCTCCAAACGTGTCTCCATTGCTACCTCCACACGTCATCGACATAGCTGCCTCCAAAAGTCGTCCATATAGCTGCCTCCATACATGGTCCTCTTATCAAACGAGCTGTGTGAGGCAGAATTTTGTGTTGTTTTCATGGCTCCACATCAAACTTGTTAACTTTGTCACCACCCTGCTGTGTAATCCACAAAATATACTGGCAAACTTTTATCATTTACCAATATTATTTCAGCGCTTCTTGCGCATCTGTTTACATTCCCCTCACCCGCCATAACCCAAACTTATAAGAACACTAGTACACTTGATCTTATACAAAAGGTTCTTAGAGGTGCTGTTTGGGGAGGAGCCGAGAGACAGGGGCTTGGATTGGCGAAAGCTCGCCTGGCAGCGGAGCGCCAGCTCCATCCCAAGATCCAACTAACATAGTTTTAACTGCAGCACCTTTAATCTACTACTAGTTCACTGCCTCCATACATGGTCCCCTTATCAAACGAGCTGTGTCAGGCAGAATTTTGGGTTGTTTTCATGGCTTCCACAGCAAACTTGTTAACTTTGTCGCCACCCTGCTGTGTAATCCACAAACTTTTATCATTTACCAATATTATTTCAGCGCTTCTTGCGCATCTGTTTACATTCCCCTCACCCGCCATAACCCAAACTTATAAGAACACTACTACACTTGATCTTATACAAAAGGTTCTTAGAGGTGCTGTTTGGGGAGGAGCCGAGACAGGGGCTTGGACTGGCGAAAGCTTGCCTGGCAGCAGAGCGCCAGCTCCATCCCAAGATCCAACTAACATAGTTTTAACTGCAGCACCTTTAATCTACTACTACTTCACTGCCTCCATACATCGTCCCCTTATCAAACGAGCTGTGTCAGGCAGAACTTTCAGGTGTTTCACCAGATACATAGTGGAACTCGGCCCATCTGTCGCCGCCATGCTGGAGACCTGAAGTTGCAATCATAGCAGCGCAATATGGATGCCCCATACTGTCGCTCTTAATCATGGAACCATTTGCGAAAAAACAATTAAAAATAAAACCACTATGCTATTCCATTATTCCTAGGTGAAATATTCAAACGACCCGACCTGCTTTGAAAATTATAATTTTTTCAAAGTAAACGCTTCTGGCCCCCAGTCCCATTTTGGGTGGGGAGGAGCCGAGAGACAGGGGCTTGGACAGGCGAAAGCTCGCCTGGTAGTGGACCGCCAGCTCCATCTCAAGATTAGGCAGCCTCAGAGGCATCCATGCATGCTGCCTCTGCTGTTTCCTGTCCATTTTGCCTCCACGATCCTCCATAGCGTCCACCAATGTCTCCATACGCAACTTTCAACTCTCTATACCCCAGACGCTGGAGCACGAGAGGATATGCAGCACATCATCCCCTTATCAAACGAGCTGTGTCAGGCAGAATTCTCAGGTGTTTCATTAGATACATAGTGGAACTCGGCCCATCTGTCACCGTCATGCTGGAGACCTGAAGTTGCAATCATAGCAGAGCAATATGAATGCCCCATACTGTCGCTCTTAATCATGGAAGTCGTCTCCATGGCTGCCTCCACATGTCGTCCCCTTATCAAAAGAGCAGCTCATTTTTCGGGTGTTTCACCAGATACGTTATGGAACTTGGTCACTATGTCGCCACCATGCTGTGTTATCGACTAAATATACCGTCAACCTTTTGTTCACATAGGAAATCATTTCAGCATTTTTTGCTCACCTCCTTTGGTGAAGCCTGAGTCCATTTAGGGTATGTCGCCATGACATTCTCTAGCCTGCCACTGCTGCCTCTCCATGCCGTCCCCTATAGTGTCAGGGTCAGTTATTGCATGTTTTAGATGCTATCTAGCCTCATTCGGTCACTCTGTCATGGCCATGCTGTTGCCCATAATTTTGGCATAATGGTACGATTAAGCAGCCTCAGAGGCATCCATGCATGCAGCCCCTGTTGTTTCCTGTCCATTTCCATGGTGTTTCCATCCTTTTCTGAGGTTCCCAGGTGTTTGTCCAAGCTTCCCTGTGCAGAGCCTTGGTCCCCTTGAAAAATGCTCGAGTCTCCCATTGACTCCCATCGAGACGTGCACTCGAGCATCGGGAAAAGTTCGTCTCGAATAACGAGTACCCGAGCATTTTAGTGCTCGCTCATCTCTACTTCTCAACTTTTAATTGACTGTGAGAGGCCTAAATAATAGCTAGACTCGTAAATTACCCCATTATGGAAACTACACCCACTTCAACTTATGAAAAAGCACTTTTAAGAAGTTTTCTTCCACCAAAAACCATCCTCTCACACACACATACATGTCTATCCATATAGAAAGACTCTATACCATATTTTGTCCTCCAGACCGCACCTACTGAATAACAACACTAGATGGCTGTAGAGTGCTAAAAATCTAAGTTTTATTCAGAAATTCTTGTAAAATAAAACATATCAATTCAGTTGCATTATTGCATAATTTATAACAATGTCCTTCTCTTAAACTGAGAAAAGTGTAGGTAGGTACAAAAAAGAGAAAAAAGGGAAAAGAAAATGGATGTTAAAAACTATGCATAGGGCATGACAGATCCTAACTGGTGGGTAAGAGAAGTAGGTATTGCACCATTGTTTGCCCAGCCACAAAAATTGATCTATTTACAACCAGGGATTTTAATGTTTTTGGTGTTTCTCATTTCTAAATCATTCAGACATGGCCTTACTCTTAGAGACACAATGCCATAATCCCGTTTTACCTTTTTTGTAGGGAGGAAAGATGCCAGCCACCAGTGAGGACTCAGCCCAGGAGACCAAACGGCTTCGTCAGGAAGAAGTTTGTTGACCCTTTAGGTGTTTTATAGGGGTTAAAACAAAATGGAGGTGCGGTTTCCAAATTGTAATATTTTTTGACAATACATTAATTTTGAATGAAAAATTAAACATTTGCAATGGATTAAATGAAAAAAGGCTCCACAAAGTTTCATACCAAATTTGTCCTGATACCCCACATGTGGTGGTAACCTGCTGTATGGGCACGAGGCCGGGCATAGAATGGAAGGAGGTGCCAACCAGAGCACATTTGCATTGTCAAATTGTACAGGCTATATATTTTTTTCTTTTTTTAATGTGGACCAAAAGGGGCTTATTTTTTTGCCACATGAGATGCACTTTTCTGGTACATAATTTTGGGCATCTATAGCTAAATGGTGAGATTTTATTAACTCTTTTTTTGGGGGAGGAAATGAAAATCACCGCCGGCTAGTCGCACCTGTGGAACGACCTAGTGGTACCCTGCCACAGCAAGTCCATCCCGCTTTGCGTCGGTCTCTGGTGAAGACCAGCTGCCATTTAACTCTGGTCCCAGGTGCCGGCTAGTACACTCCCGCAGTGGTCCAGTGGGTTCAGGCATCCTGAATCTTTTCAGGAAGATCAAGCCATGGATTCTGCCGTGGTTCCGCCTCCCAGTTGGCCCAATCTTGCCACCATCATGGTCCACCAATCCCAGCAGATTGCTGCACCTTTTGGAAAGGGCTCTCTCCTCAAGTCAAGGACACATTGGCCGCTCGTGACTTGCTGTCTACCCTGAGTGTTCTTATCACCTTGGTCACTCGGATTGACGTGTTTAGGGAGCGTACCATGGAGTGGTACATGAACAACCCCAAGTCCGTCCACGATGTCTACCTCCCTTGGCTCCGTATTCCAAAGGCCGTTACAGCCTCCGGCCGTACCGCCTGCAGAGGAGCACATGCAGGTGGACCGAGCTCGGCTATCTTCCCAGGAACGCTCTAGGCGACTTCAGGAGAACCTTTGTCTCTACTGTGCCAACCCAGAGCACTTGCTTTGGACCTGTCCACTCCGTCCTCAGCGTCTGGGAAAAGCACGCACCTAGTCTTCTTGGGAGAAGCGTCCCTAGGTGAGAACAAAGCTTCTCCACGTCTGAACACGTCTGAACAGGAAACTTCGTGGATCTTGCCTTGGTCTCTCAGTACCATCTTCCTGTGGTCAGTCTCAAGAAGTCGCTGGTCAGAAGACAAGAAGTCAGTGGGCAGAATCTCCAGGATCCGATCCGGTACCGCACTGAACCCCTTCAATACTCGAGATGGCCACTTTGAGTACCTTGTTATGCCCTTTTTCTCTCTAAAGCACCAGCTGTGTTCTCGGACTTTGTTAACTTATTCAGAGACTTACTCTATACCTGTGTCGTGGTCTACCTGGACTAAATACTGGTGTTCTCTGCGGACATTGAATACCATCAGGCCCATGTATGGCAGGTTATCAGGCACAGTACTTCACTGGCCGCATCCAGTGGGACTACAAACTATCTAGAGATTCCTGGGATTTGCCAATTACTACCAGCAGTTCATCCCACATTTTTCCTCCCTGGTATCTCACATTGTGGCGCTGACCAAGAAGAACGCCAACCCTAGGCACTGCCCTTTAGTGGCTGAAGACTCTTTCACAAAGCTAAAATCTGCCTTTTTGTTATGGTCACACAGACAACTTGAAGGTACCTGGGAGTACCCGGGAGGAAAGTCTCTATGGGAGAGTCTATGGAGTCTATGCTGAAGGAAGGAAGGGCTGAGCCGGATTAGCCAGCGCCAATCAGGAGGAGGCTGGCCCTACGAGTGGGAGCACACGGCCTCAGCAGCAGGAGCAAGGATGAGGTTTAGTCGGGAAGCAGGTTCGTGGAGAGGCAAGTCCGGGCCGGGGAGCGCAGCACCACGCCAGGGGGCACGGGTGTGCCCGCGATTCGCAACAAGGCATCCGTGACACTTTTCATCTGCTCCCATTCTCACCCGGCCTCATTCTGAGAAACCGTTCCTGCTAGAGGTTGACGCCTCATCCATTGGTGCTGAAGCCGTTCTCACACAGAAGGGTTCCAAAGGCCGAACCCTCACCTGTGGGTTCTTCTCCAAGACCGCAGAACGGATTTACTCTATTGGTGATCGGGAGCTTCTGGCTATTAAACTTGCTTTGGAGGAATGGCGTTATCTTCTGGAGGGTGCTCTTTATCCAGTCAGTATCTATACTGATCATAAAAAGCTTCTGTGCACCTTTGGCGAGATATATTTCTGCCCTGCCCTTCGGAGAAGGATACTGACTTGGGGACATTGCTCTCATGTGGCTGAGCACCCTGGGGTGCATTGCTCTCTTGTCTTCATTTCCCGACACTACTGGTGGCCAGATCTGGTCAAGGATGTACAGAATTTTGTGGGTTCCTGCACTTCCTGTGCCCGAAACAAGCCATCGTGTCTTAAACTTGCTGGTCTTCTGTTGCTGTTACCAATACCCAGCTTCCCGTGGACTCACGTGGCAATGGACTTCATCACCAATCTTACATCTTCCTTGGGTAATACCGTCATCTGGGTGGTAACCGACCACTTCTCCAAGATGTCCCACTTCGTCCCTCTGCCAGGCCTGCTGTTGGCTCCACGTCTTGCGAGCCTGTTCTTCCAGCACATGTTCCGGCTTCATGGACTACCTCTGCACATAGTCCCGGACCAGGGGGTCCAGTTTGTTTCCCGTTTCTGGCGGTCCCTGTGCCATCAACTACAAGTGAACCTGGGCTTCTCATCTGCTTACTATCCTCAGTCCAATGGACAAGTTGAGAGGGTTAATCAGACCCTAGACTGCTATCTTGTCTCCGCCCGACAGGACGACTGATCCACCCTGCTGCCATGGGCAGAATTCTCTTACAACTCCATGGACTCTGAGCCTACCGGTTCTGCCCCTTTCTTTGTTATGTATGGGAGACAGGTTCACCCTACCTCTCTCCGTGTCTGCTGATGTTCCTAGTGTGGAAGAGTTAGTAGAAGACCATAGGCAGGTCTCCCCTCCATCTTCTATCCAGGAGATAAAGTGTGGCTATCCTCAAGGTATGTTCGGTTGAAGATCCCCAGTTACATACTGGGTCCACGTTTCCTGGGACCGCTAGAGGTGTTACAGCACATTAATCCAGTGGCGTTTAAGCTCTGCTTTCCTCTCTCCATGCTCATCCCGAATTCTTTCCACGTCTCCCTGCTGAAACCTGTCATCCTGAATCGATTATATCGGAAAGTACCTCCTCGTGCTCCTGAAGCTTCTGATGTCTTTGAGGTAAAAGAGGTCCTTGATATGAAGATGGGCAAAGGGAGAAATCCTGGATGGTGATCTTCTGCACAGGTTCCTGTGAGGTCGAAGGGAGGAATACTGTCACGGGTGCTCCTACAACCTATCTCCCGGGTCGCAGGCATACCCGTGCCCCTCTCCGCTGCTGCCCCGGCCCCCAGGCGAGTCACTCACCTTGGCGGGCTCCTAGGGTGAACATGCGCCGCCTTCATTAAATTTAAAGGGCCAGCGCACCATTAATTGGTGCTGGCCATTTTCAGCAAAATTATTCCTGCACTGCCTGCCGGATCTTTGTGCCTCACAACCTGAGAGAAAGCTCCCTAGCGATTATCCTGCGTTCCTGTGTCTCCTGTGTTCCGGTGTGTTCCCGTGTATCCTGCATTCCTGATCCTGTGTGTTCCTGCTCCTGAGTCCTGTGTTGCCGTGTTCCTGTGTCACCAGAGTTCCTCCTTGTTGCTGTGTTCCCTGTGTCTGTGTTCCTGTTCCCATGTGCCTGGACCTCCAATTGCTGACCTCGGATTGGACTTGACATTGCATCTCTGCTGCCTGCCCTCACCCTGTGCCTGGACCTGACCATGATCAGGTGACACTTAGACTCTGGTCCCAGGGGTCGGCTAGTACCACCTCCTGCGGTGGTCCAGTGGATCCACGCATCCCGTATCCTGACACTTATCGCTAAAATAACTAACATATTCCATATGTCTGCTTTAACTTGTCATAATTTTTCAAACATTCTTTTCACATTTTTTTCGGATGTTAGTGTTAAGGTAAACCTAGCTGATAGATCAAATCCTGTCATTTCTACTTGTCTTATTTCCTAAAAGCATTGTAACAGAGAATACATTTTAAGATGGCGCTGGCATCGTGGACCATAACCAAAACATCAAGGCTAAAGAATTTCAAAAATGCACTATTCTGACGTCAATGTGCGTCAGCAGGGAAGTTCTCCAATCAAGAGACTTCATAAGCTGGGAACTCTCCTCCCTCTTCTGTGTTTCTTTCCCATTTTTATCCATATAGTATTGTGAAACCAAATAAACCGGCGCAGTGCTGATTTTTGCCCTGGGCAACAGCATTAGCAATTCTTGGATCAGCAATTTGTCTGAGTCATTCTTTGCATGCTTATTGATTAGAAACACAGCCAATGCACGCTTAAAGAGGATATCTTAAATACTACCCCAACATTAGGACGTTTATAACTTTAGGTCCGATTTTCAAGAAAATCATCAAAACCTATTTTTGGAGGGCCAATATAGTTAGAAGTGACTTTATAATGCTTATATGACCGAAAACCCCCCAAAATGACATTTTAGAAACTGCACCCCTCAAAATATTCAAATCAACCTTTGCAAAGTTAGGTAACCCTATGTGCATTTCATGAGGGTGCAAAATAAATGAAAGTAAATTGACAGTAATGTAATTTTATCTAACAATAGTTTAACGGTATCAGAATTTATATGGTTGGAAAAAGACATGTCCATTAAGGGAAGGTATTGGATGAGAAGGGATTTAGGGGAAACAATTCTATGCTGTAAAACATAACCATCAATGTTATTTAGATGTAAAAACCAGTTAAGACCCTTCTTGAAGCTCTCTGCTGTCCCTGCTGTGACAAGCGTCTGAGACAGGCTATTCCACACATTGACAGTTCTCATAGTAAAAAAGCCCTGCCGCCTGGTGACTAAACCTTGTTAGCTCAAAACGGAGACAGTGCCCTCGTCTTTTGATTTTATTTAATCTGGAACAACTTTCCACCATATTTTTGTATGGACCACTCATATATTTATATATTTATAAATTAATCATGTCCCCTCGTAGTCGTCCTTTTTCCAGACTAAATAAATCTAGTTTTATTATTGAACTGAGACCCTCCATACCCCTTATAATTTTTGTGGCTCTTCGTTGAACCCTCTCCAGTTGTGGGCACTAGTCCATAAAATGGAGGCCGAACCAATGCCTTGTACAGTGGTAATATTACATCCCTATTCCGAGAGTCCATAACACTTTTGATACATGACCAGATCTTGCTGGCTTTAGAGGGAGCTCATTGACATTGCATGCTGTTATGTAATTTCCGATATGCTAGTACACCCATGTCCTTCTCAACAAGGGACTCTCCAAGATTTACTCCCCCAAGGACATATGTTGCCTGTGGATTATTAGCCCCAAGGTGTATAACTTTACATTTATCTACATTGAACCTCATTTGCCAAGTGGTTGACCAAACACTCAGTTTGTCCAAGTTACTCTGCAGCCTAGGAACATCCTCCAAAGACTGTAGTTCACTACACAGCTTGGTGTTATCAGCAAAAATAGGAACAGTGCTATTAATTCCTACCTCTATATCATTAATAAATATATTAAATAATAGTGGGCCAAGCACAGAACCCTGGGGTACACCACTTAAAACTGGTGACCATTCTAAGTAGGAATCATTGACCACAGCTCTCTGGATATGATTAGAGATGAGCGAACATACTCGTCCGAGCTTGATGCTCGATCGAGCATTAGCGTACTCGTAACTGCTCGTTGCTCGGACGAGTATTTCGCCCGCTCGAGAAAATGGCAGCTCCCGCCGTTTTGCTTTTTGGCGGCCAGAAACAGAGCCAATCACAAGCCAGGAGACTCTGCACTCCACCCAGCATGACGTGGTACCCTTACACGTAGATAGCAGTGGTTGGCTGGCCAGATCAGGTGACCCTGGGATAGACTAGCCGCTGCCCGCGCTGCTCGGATCATTCTCTGTCTGGATGCCGCTAGGGAGAGAGCTGCTGCTGCTCAGGGAAAGCGTTAGGGTGTTCTATTAGCTTACTGTTAGGCAGGAGTGATTCTAAAAGAACCCAACAGCCCTTCTTAGGGCTACAATAACGTTATAATTTTTTTTTTTTTTTATTTGCAGCTAGTACCATATTGTGAGGAATTAGCAGGGGGACTTGCTACCGTTGTGTTTAGCTCTTAGTGACACACATATCCACCTCAAACACCAAAGTGGGAAAATTTATTAGGGGTTTGAGTAGAATTAGGCACAGTCTGCCAGTTTCTTTTTATTTTACGTTTATTTTTTTCATAACTCAGCGTCATCTCATCTGGCATAGTAGTGTGCTGTAATACTTGGCTAGAAAATAGCCATAGGAGAATACAAACGTCTTAATTACGCCTACAGTAGCGTTATATATATTTGATTTCTGGTTGATCTGCTGGTGGCTGTACTTGCTGCAGTGCATCTACTATCAAATTGGGAGCAATTTGGAGTCAGACTTGCGACCACTGTGTTTTAGTGACGCACATATCCATCGCAAAGACCGAAGTGGGAAAATTTATTAGGGCCCGGGGTTGTATTTCAATTAGGCACAGTCTGCCAGTTTCTTTTTATTTTACGTTTATTTTTTTCATAACTCAGCGTCATCTCATCTGGCATAGTAGTGTGCTGTAATACTTGGCTAGAAAATAGCCATAGGAGAATACAAACGTCTTAATTACGCCTACAGTAGCGTTATATATATTTGATTTCTGGTTGATCTGCTGGTGGCTGTACTTGCTGCAGTGCATCTACTATCAAATTGGGAGCGATTTGGAGTCAGACTTGCGACCACTGTGTTTTAGTGACGCACATA
The DNA here is from genome assembly GCF_040894005.1 of Engystomops pustulosus. Taxonomy (NCBI): domain Eukaryota; kingdom Metazoa; phylum Chordata; class Amphibia; order Anura; family Leptodactylidae; genus Engystomops; species Engystomops pustulosus. Next base: position 46,103,269 of record NC_092421.1, read on the forward strand.
TCCATCGCAAAGACCGAAGTGGGAAAATTTATTAGGGCCCGGGGTTGTATTTCAATTAGGCACAGTCTGCCAGTTTCTTTTTATTTTACGTTTATTTTTTTCATAACTCAGCGTCATCTCATCTGGCATAGTAGTGTGCTGTAATACTTGGCTAGAAAATAGCCATAGGAGAATACAAACGGCTTAATTACGCCTACAGTAGCGTTATATATATTTGATTTCTGGTTGATCTGCTGGTGGCTGTACTTGCTGCAGTGCATCTACTATCAAATTGGGAGCAATTTGGAGTCAGACTTGCGACCACTGTGTTTTAGTGACGCACATATCCATCGCAAAGACCGAAGTGGGAAAATTTATTAGGCCCCGGGGTTGTATTTCAATTAGGCACAGTCTGCCAGTTTCTTTTTATTTTACGTTTATTTTTTTCATAACTCAGCGTCATCTCATCTGGCATAGTAGTGTGCTGTAATACTTGGCTAGAAAATAGCCATAGGAGAATACAAACGTCTTAATTACGCCTACAGTAGCGTTATATATATTTGATTTCTGGTTGATCTGCTGGTGGCTGTACTTGCTGCAGTGCATCTACTATCAAATTGGGAGCAATTTGGAGTCAGACTTGCGACCACTGTGTTTTAGTGACGCACATATCCATCGCAAAGACCGAAGTGGGAAAATTTATTAGGGCCCGGGGTTGTATTTCAATTAGGCACAGTCTGCCAGTTTCTTTTTATTTTACGTTTATTTTTTTCATAACTCAGCGTCATCTCATCTGGCATAGTAGTGTGCTGTAATACTTGGCTAGAAAATAGCCATCGCAATAGGATAGCATCGTTTGGTTTTAAAAACTAAAAAACACAAAAAAAAAAACAAAAAAAAAAAAAAAAAGTTAAAAAAAAAATACAAGTTATAACTCTCATTTTCAAAATGTTTAACCCGAGGGCTAGGGGTAGAGGACGAGGGCGGGGACGTGGGCGTCCAACTAGTGCAGGGGTCAGAGGCCGTGGTCCTGGGCGGGGTGAGACACCACCTGCTTATGAGGGAGCAGGGGAACGCCGCAGAGCTACACTCCCTAGGTTCATGTCTGAAGTTACTGGGAATCGTGGTAGAGCACTGTTGAGGCCAGAACAGTGCGAACAGGTGATGTCGTGGATTGCCGACAATGCTTCGAGCAATTTGTCCACCAGTCAGTCTTCCACGCAGTCCACCCATGTCACCGAAATCGGCACTCCTCCAGCTCCTGCACCTCAGCCTCCTCCCCCCCAGTCTGCCCCCTCCCAGCAAAATTTGCCATTTGAACCGGCATACTCTGAGGAACTGTTTTCTGGACCCTTCCCACAGTCACAAACCACTTGTCCGGTTGCTGATGAGCAATTTTCCGATGCCCAGGTTTTCCACCAGTCGCAGTCTGTGGGTGATGATGACCTTGTTGACGTAGTGGAAGAAGTGTGTAAAGAGGTGTCCGACGATGAGGAGACACGGTTGTCAGACAGTGGGGAAGTTGTTGTCAGGGCAGGAAGTCCGAGGGGGGAGCAGACTGAGGGATCGGAGGATGATGAGGTGACAGACCCAAGCTGGGTTGAGAGGCCGGGTGAACACAGTGCTTCTGAGACGGAGGAGAGTCCTCGACCAGAACAGGTTGGAAGAGGCAGTGGTGGGGCCAGACGGAGAGGCAGGGCCAGAGCTGGTGCATCAGCGCCAAATGTGTCAACTAGTGAAGCTCCCGTGGCGAGGGCTCCTGCGGCGAGGGCTAGATTTTCAGAAGTCTGGAGGTTCTTTAAGGAAACACCGGATGACCGACGGACTGTGGTGTGCCACATTTGCCAAACCAGGATCAGCAGGGGTTCCACCGCTACTAGCTTAACTACCACCAGTATGCGCAGGCATATGAATGCTAAACACCCCACTCAGTGGCAACAAGCGCGTTCACCTCCGGCCGTGCACACCACTGCTCCTTCCCCTGTTTCAGCTGATAGTCAGCCCCCTGCCCAGGACCCTGCCACAAAAACCCCATCGTCACCTCCACGATCCTCCACAGCATCCACCAGCGTTCAGCTCTCCATACCCCAGACGCTGGAGCGGAAACGCAAATATAGTGCAACCCACCCGCACGCCCAAGCCCTTAATGTGCACATCTCCAGATTGCTAAGCCTGGAGATGCTGCCCTATAGGCTAGTAGAGACCGAGGCCTTTCGCAGCCTCATGGCGGCGGCCGCCCCTCGGTATTCGGTCCCCAGCCGCCACTACTTTTCCCGATGTGCCGTCCCAGCCCTGCACCAGCACGTGTCAGACAACATAATCCGTGCCCTGACCAACGCCGTTTCTGACAAGGTCCACCTGACCACGGACACGTGGACGAGTGCTGCCGGGCAGGGCCACTATATATCTCTGACGGCACATTGGGTTAACTTGGTGGAGGCTGGGACCGAGTGTGACCCTGCGGCTGGTCATATACTGCCGACGCCGAGGATTGCGGGGCCTACCTCGGTCCAGGTGTTTGAGGCCTACTATGCCTCCTCCTCCTCCCACCCCTCCTCCACCTCCTCCTCCGAACGACCATCCGTGGGCATGGCGCCATCAGTCGGTAGCTCTAGGCACAGCAGCAGTGCCGTCGCTAAGCGACAGCAGGCGGTGCTCAAACTGCTGAGCCTAGGCGATAAAAGGCACACCGCCCAAGAACTATTACAGGGCATCACGGCGCAGACTGATCTGTGGCTGGCACCGCTGAACCTGAAGCCAGGCATGGTTGTGTGTGACAACGGCCGTAACCTGGTGGCGGCTCTGCAACTCGGCAGACTGACACATGTGCCATGCCTGGCCCATGTGTTAAATCTGATAGTTCAGCGTTTCCTCAAGACATACCCCAATCTGTCTGATTTGCTCACGAAGGTGCGCCGCATCTGTGCGCATTTCAGGAAGTCCAGCACAGATGCTGCCACTCTCAGGGCAGCGCAGCGCCGCCTCCAACTGCCCGCTCACCGACTGTTGTGCGACGTGCCCACGAGGTGGAATTCAACACTGACCATGTTATCCAGAGTTTACCAGCAGCGCCGAGCGATTGTAGACTGCCAGATGTCAACTTCCACCAGAACTGGTAGTCAGGTCAGTCAGCTTCCTCAAGTCTACAATGAGGAGTGGACGTGGATGTCTGATATCTGTCAGGTGCTGAGTAACTTTGAGGAGTCAACACAGATGGTCAGTGGCGATGCCGCCATCATCAGCCTCACCATCCCGCTGCTTGGCCTGTTGAAAAACTCTCTGGTCAGCATGAAGTCGGAAGCTTTGCGCTCCTCACAAGAGACAGGGGAAGAAGATTCCCTTGTTGATAGCCAAAGCACCCTTAGGTCTGTTTCTCAGCGCATATCGGAGGAGGTGGAGGTGGAGGAGGATGAGGAGGAAGAGGAGGAGAATGTTGGCGAGACACAAGAGGGGACCATTGTTGAGTCCTACACTGTTGAGCGTGTATGGGCAGAAGAAGAGGAGTTGGAGGAGTTGGAGGAGGAGGAAATGGACAGTCAGGCCAGTGAGGGGAGTGAATTCTTACGCGTTGGTACTCTGGCGCATATGGCAGATTTCATGCTAGGCTGCCTATCCCGTGACCCTCGCGTTCAAAGAATTTATTCCAGCACCGATTACTGGGTGTTCACTCTCCTGGACCCACGGTACAAGCAAAATCTTTCCACTCTCATCCCTGGAGAGGAAAGGAGTGTGAGAATGCATGAATACCAGCAGGCCCTGGTGCACCAGCTGAAACAGTATTTCCCTTCTGACAGCGCTAGCGGCAGAGTGCGTAGTTCTGCGGGACAAGTAGCGAGGGAGAGTAGGCGAGCAGGCAGCTTGTCCAGCACTGGCAAGGGTACGCTTTACAAGGCTTTTGCCAGCTTTATGTCACCCCAGCAAGACACTGTCACCTGTCCCCAGTCTTGGCAGAGTAGGGCTGATCTTTACAGAAAGATGGTGAGGGAGTATGTAGCTGACCATACCATCGTCCTAAATGATCACACAGCTCCCTACAACTACTGGGTTTCAAAGCTGGACATGTGGCACGAACTGGCGCTCTACGCCTTGGAGGTTCTTGCCTGCCCTGCCGCTAGCGTCTTGTCAGAGCGGGTTTTCAGTGCAGCTGGTGGCATCATCACCGATAAGCGTACACGCCTGTCGACTGACAGCGCTGACAGGCTGACGCTTATCAAGATGAATAAAGCATGGATTTCTCCTAATTTCAAATCTCCAGCAGGTGAAGGAAGCTCAACCTGAATAATTTATCCACTCCTCCTCCTCCTCATTTTCCTCCTTCTCCTCCTCTTTCTACAGTAAAGCAAAGGAAACTGGCTGTTTTTTGACAGGGCCCACTGGCTCTAGGTATAGTACTTTATGCATTTAATTTTTCTGGAGGGCCACCGACACGGTCCTCTGTTTTAAACAATTTTTGGGAGTGCCACATACAGGCACTCAATCTATTCAATTTTTCTGGAGGGCCACCTTTCCGGTCCTCTGTTTTAAACAATTTTTTGGGACTGCCACATACAGGCACTCAATCTATTCCATTTTTCTGGAGGGCCACCTACCTGCTCCTCTGGTTTAAAAACTTTTTTGGACTGCCACATACAGGCACTCAATCTATTCCATTTTTCTGGAGGGCCACCTACCTGCTCCTCTGGTTTAAAAACTTTTTTGGACTGCCACATACAGGCACTCAATCTATTCCATTTTTCTGGAGGGCCACCTACCTGCTCCTCTGGTTTGAAAAATTTTTTGGACTGCCACATACAGGCACTCAATCTATTCCATTTTTCTGGAGGGCCACCTACCTGCTCCTCTGGTTTGAAAAATTTTTTGGACTGCCACATACAGGCACTCAACCTATTCCATTTTTCTGGAGGGCCACCTACCTGCTCCTCTGGTTTGAAAAATTTTTTGGACTGCCACATACAGGCACTATCCAAATTGAATTGTCTCCATAGCAGCCTCCACACGTTGTCTCCATTGCTACCTCCAAAAGTCGTCCATATAGCTGCCTCCATACATCGTCCCTTTATCAAACGAGGTTTGTCAGGCCGAAATTTGGGTTGTTTTCATGGATTCCACATCAAAGTTGTTAACTTTGTCGCCACCCTGCTGTGTTATCCACAAAATACACTGGCAAACTTTTACCATTTACGGATATTATTTCAGCGCTTCTTGCGCATCTGTTTACATTCCCCTCACCCGCCATATCCTAAACTTATAAGAACGCTACTACACTTGATCTTATACAAAAGGTTCTTAGAAGTGCTGTTTGGGGAGTAGCCTTGAGACAGGGGCTTGGATTGGCGAAAGCTCGCCTAGCAGCGGAGCGCCAGCTCCATGCGCATCATGCGCTTCTTGCGCATCTGTTTACATTCCCCTCACCCGCCATATCCCAAACTTATAAGAACGCTACTACACTTAACTTGGTGCAGGCTGGGACTGAGTCTGACCCTGGGGCTGGTCATATACTGCCGACGCAGAGGATTGCGGGGCCTACCTCGGTCCAGGTCTCAAAGGCCTACTATACCTCCAAATCCTCCCACCCCTCCTCCACCTCCTCCTCCTCCGAATTACCATCCGTGGGCATGGCGCCATCAGTCGGTAGCTCTAGGCACAGCAGCAGTGCCGTTGCTAAGCGACAGCAGGCGGTGCTCAAACTGCTGAGTCTAGGTGATAAAAGGCACACCGCCCAAGAGCTATTGCAGGGCATTCCACATCAAACTTGTTAACTTTGTCGCCACCCTGCTGTGTAAGCCACAAAATATACTGGAAAACTTTTTTCATTTACGGATATTATTTCAGCGCTTCTTGCGCAGATGTTTACATTCCCCTCACCCGCCATATCCCAAACTTATAAGAACGCTACTACACTTGATCTTATACAAAAGGTTCTTAGAAGTGCTGTTTGGGGAGTAGCCTAGAGACAGGGGCTTGGATTGGCGAAAGCTCGCCTGGCAGCGGAGCGCCAGCTCCATGCCAAGAACCAACTAACATAGTTTTAACTGCAGCACCTTTAATCTACTACTAGTTCACTGCCTCCATACATCGTCCCCTTATCAAACGAGCTGTGTCAGGCAGAATTTTGGATTGTTTTCATGGCTTCCATGTTAACTTTGTCGCCACCCTGCTGTGTAATCCACAAAATATACTGGCAAACTTTTATCATGTACCAATATTATTTGAGCGCTTCTTGCTCACCTCCTTTGGTTCCTCTCTGCTACCCATTGGTTTGAAGCCTGAGTCCATTTAGGGTATGTCGCCATGCCACTCTCTAGCCTTCCGCTGCTGCCGCTGCCTCTGCATGCCGTCCCCTATAGTGTCAGGGTCAATTATTGGATGTTTTAGATGCTATCTAGCTTCATTCTGTCACTCTGTCATGGCCATGCTGTTGCCCATAATTTTGGCATAATGGTGCATTTAAGCAGCCTCAGAGGCATCCATGCATGCTGCCCCTGCTGTTTCCTGTCCATTTCCGTGGTGTTTCCATCCTTTTCTGAGGTTCCCAGGTGTTTGGCCAAGCTTCCCTGTGCAGAGCCTTGGTCCCCTTGAAAAATGCTCGAGTCTCCCATTGACTTCAATGGGGCTCGTTACTCGAAACGAGCACTCGAGCATCGGGAAAAGTTCGTCTCGAATAACGAGTACCCGAGCATTTTAGTGCTCGCTCATCTCTAGATATGATCCTTTAGACAGTTTTCAATCCAATTGCAAATGATTCCTGACAAACCACTAGACCTTATAAGGCGTCTGAGGGACAGTGTCAAATGCCTTTGCAAAATCCAAGAACACAATATCCACAGCAGCTCCTGCATCCAGGGATCTGTACCCCTCTTCATGGAAGCAGATCAGGTTACTCTGACAACTTCTATCCTTTGTAAACCCATGCTGGCTGTCACTTATTATACTATTTTATGTTACACACTGCAGAATGTAGTCTATTACTAACCCTTCCAATATTTTCCCCACAATGGAAGTTAAGCTTACAGGCCTGTAATTGCCTGGCAAAGTTCTAGAGCCTTTAAATATTGGCAAAACTTTCGACTTGTGCCAGTTATTTGGCACCGTACCAGACATTAGGGAAGATTTGAGGTGGCGATACAGCAGTAACAGAACTAAGTTCTTTAACCCCTTAAGAATGCAGCCATTTTACAGCTTAAGGCTCAGCCCCATTTTTTAGATTATGACTTGCGTCGCTTTATATGGTTATAACTTTTGAACACTGTTACTTATCAAAGAGATTCTGAGATAGTTTTTTCCCCACATGTTGTACTTCATTTTAGTGGTAAATGTCGGATGATAAGTTTTGCGTTTAATTTCCAAAAAAAAAAACAATGATGAAATTTTTGAAAAAATTGTACTTTTTTGATAATCGAAATCATTACATTTTCAGGTAGATAGATTTACCACCTAAATAAATTGCTGAATAACATTTCCCATATGTCTTCTTTACATTTTCATAATTTTTGAAACGTCCGGATAATTTATTTTGATGTCACCCGGCTTACAAATCGAATAGCGATTTTCTGTATTTTCAGAATTTACTCTTTTGTGGATAAATACTGTTTTGAATGAAATTTTACATATTTAGCATCAAAACCCCCTATATAATCAACCCATTTTCAAATTTTCACCCCTCAAACTATCAGAAACAGCTTTTAGGAAGATCGTTAACCCCTTGAGATCTTCGTAGTAATTGAATCAAAATGGAGGTGAAATTTAGAATGGTCAAATTGTGCTGGTTATACATTCATTTAGCCCTAAAATTTACACATTTCCAAAAGATAAAAAGAGAAAACCCACCATACAATTTGTTCTGCAATTTCTCCCAAGTACAGCGACCCCCCACATGTGGACCTTACTTGTTTTATGGGTGCACAGTGAGGCACAGAATGGAAGGAGCGCCCTGCAGCCAGAATTTTATTTTTCTCGTTGCCTCCTTTTGTAGGCTATAAAATTTTTGCTTTTTCGTTATTAGGGCCATGTGACTGCATTTTCGTGTTCACCGTTAAGCCTAATAATCATGTTATCTTTATTCTATGGATCGATACAATTACAAGAATACCAAAATTGAATATATTTTCTTACATTTTACTAAATTTGTCAAATAAAACCGTAATGTGGGGAAAACTCTATCATTTTTGCATTGCCGTCTTCCAAGTGGCATGACATTTTTACTTTTTTGGCTACAGAGTTGGTTGATGGCTTGTTTTTTTTGCGGGATATGTACTTTGCACCAGTACATATGTTTTTTTTTTCACTTTTTATAGCATTTTTTGTAAGATTGAATAGGTAAAAATTATAATTTTTGGTGGGTTTTCAACGGTTTTTTAACGCCGTTCATCGTATGGGTTCAATAATGATTTACTTTTATTCTACGGGTTGTTACGGACGCGGTGATTCTGTATATGTGGGGTTTTTGTTATGATTTAGACCTTTTTTGGGTTATATGTCTCTTTATATGTTATGGGCTTATGGGCATTTTTATTGATTTATTACTTTATTTTTTATTGAATAACTTTTTTAGTTTTTTACTTTTTCACTTTTTCCACCATGGGACATGAATAAGCAATCATCTGATTGCTTGTTTATGATAATACTCTGCAATACTGATGTATTGGAGCGTATTATCAGTGTCAGCCTATGACATCACAGACGCCATTTTACTAGCAGTGTCTGCAGGCAGTGCTGGGGACCAGATCGGATCCCAGCACTTCCATAGCAGCGATCCATAGCAGCGGAAAGACCCCCCAGAGGCATGTTAGACGGATTAGGAATTTAACGGGTTACACACCCGCGATCGGAGCCCACTCTGATCGCGGGTGTTACACTGGGGTGCCAGCTATATGTTACAGCTGGCAATCCTTGTTTCCCGATGCCGGTTCGGGTCTGATCAAGAGCCGAGCCAGCATCAGCTCAGTGGCGGATATATCCACCACTGAGCAGTAAGGGGTTAAGAACTCTGGAGTGTAACCCATCTGATCCATAAACCTTGTACACTCTACATTCGGCCAGTCTAGTATATTACAGGATGCATGACCCGCATTGGCACCACCCACGTCAGCAGTTCTTTCTTCTATTGCATAAACAGAGCTAAAATACCCATTTAGTATCTCAGCCTTCTCTTGGTCTCCAGCCACTAATTCCCCATTTTCAGAATATAGGGGGTCCAACCAGCTCTGACCCATTTTTTTTTACATTGATATACTTAAAAAAGGTATTAGGATTTGTTTTTCTTTCTTTGCCCACCTATTTTTCATTTTGTATTTTATTTCCTTCTTACAGATTTTGGTAAGTGTTTTGTAATTAATGAATGTCTCAGGTGACCTGTCAGATTTATATTTTTTGAATGCCTCTTTTTATCATAAATTGCCCTTTTAACAATTGGTAAACATTTATAAGTATAATGAACCAGTGTAGATTTGAATGTCTCCAAATTTAACATTAGTTTCATCACGTGGCAATATCTGATCCCAGTCTATATCCTTTAGTGCAGCCCTAAATTTCGGGAATTTAGCCTCCTTAGAATTCAATGTTTTAAATTTTTCTACATTTCTGCTTTACAGTTTAAGAGGAAAATAATTATGTTATGATTGCTGTTCCCAAGGGTTTCTCTGTGACATTTTGAACAATTTCCACATTGTTTGAAATCACAAGGTCCAACAATGCATCACCTCTTGTGGGATATTCTACAAGCTGTACCATAAAATTATCCAGCAGAAAGTTAATAAAATGTCGCCCCTTCACAGATGAAGAGGAGCCCTGACCCAATTTATATTTGGAAAGTTAAAGTCTCCCATTATCACTACTGTCCCTTCCTGTGCGACCCGCTCCATGTGTTTATATAGGTGACCCTCTATTTCCTCAGAGATATTGGGGGGTCTATAAATTACACCAAAAATAATTTTCTCAAAGCTATCCTGGTTTTTCAGTCCACAAAGTTTCAGCCTCCTCACACTTTTCTGAGACCAGTGTCTCATTCACAATCACTTTTAAGTCTCTTTAGACATTAAGACCCCAATCATGTGATGCATCGAGTCATGTCTCCTCTACACCAACAACATCTAACTGTTCCTCTAATACCAGATACCGATGCCAAATACCTGGGGGGGTTTTTGTGATGTTGTGAGGTTTTTTTGTACTTTATTTGTTGTGTATAGGCAATTGTGGTGTTTGGGGGACTTTCACTTTCTTATATTATTACATTTTATTTAAAAAAAGACTATTGTTTTAACACTTTTTTATTTGTAGTGACATGTTGGCTTTACTAAGTCATCTTCTGATCACTTGTTCAAGCTCAAGTAGAGCAATACACAGTGCATTACGGATGTATTGCAGGAAGTTTAATTGAGAGGAAAGAGCGGATGTAGAGTGGGATACTTAATGGTCTTAGTGTAAATTGCATAAGTGGTGGCACTGGATCCATAATTGGAGTGTGAGAACTGTATGAGGTGTGATTTTGCTTAATTTGTGTCCTGAGTGTAAGTTGAGCACAAGGTGACTGGGCTAAATTAACCCATACAGTCGGACCCCAAGTCACGTGACGAGGCAGTGTGTCATTTCCGTGACACACTCCCCATGTTAAAGGTGCACCAAAATAAGGTGCACTCGATTAGGGGAGTGCAGAGAGTGCCAGATTCAAGCAGAATGTGCGCCAGATATCTGGCGCCCTCTGCACACTACAACAGGCAAACACATTGGGAATAGAGATGAGCGAGCACTAAAATGCTCGAGTGCTCGTTACTCGAGTTGAACTTTTTCCGATGCTCGAGTGCTCATTTCGAATAACGAACCCCATTGATGTCAATGGGAGATTTCTTATGTGAACAAAAGGTTTACGGTATATTTAGTCGATAACACAGCATGGCGGTGACACAGTGACCAAGTTCCATAACGTATCTGGTGAAACACCCGAAAAAATTAGCCTGACACAGCTCATTTGCTAAGGGGACGAAATGTGGAGACAGCTATGGAGATGAGTTTTGGAGGCAGCTATGGAGAAGACATGTGGTGGCTACAATGTAGTCGACGTGTGGAGGCAATGGGGATGGTTAACGCACCCGAGGTGAACGTAAGGAGGTGAGAAAAGAGTAATGAAAAGATAGATTTTAGAGGTAAAAGGTTATAGGTTGAAGGTTGCAGCAGTTCAAACAATGTTAGTTGGATCTTGGGATGGAGCTGGCGGTCCGCTGCCAGGCGAGCTTTCGCTTGTCCAAGTCGCTGCCTCTCGTCTCCTCCCCACCCAAAATGTAACTGGGGGCCAGAAGCGTTTACTTTAAAAAAAATTTTAGTTTTCAAAGCAGGTGGGGGCTACAAACAGCATTTCTAAAAACCTTTTGTGTAAGATCAAGTGTAGTGCTGTTCTTATAAGTAATTGGCCTGGATATGGCAGGGGAGGGGAACGTAAACAGATGCGCAAGTAGTGCTAAAATAATATCGGTCAATGATAAAAGTTTGGCAGCATATTTTGTGGATAACAGAGCAGGGTGGCGACGAAGTTAACAAGTTTGATGTGGAAGCCGTTAAAACAACCCAAAATTTTGCCGGACACAGCTCGTTTGCTAAGGGGATGATGTATGGAGGCAGCTATGTGGACGACTTTTGGAGGCAGCTATGGAGACAACGTGTGGAGGTAGCAATGGAGACAACATGTGGAGGTAGCAATGGAGACAACATGTGGAGGCAGCAATGGAGACAACATGTGGAGGCAGCAATGGAGACAACATTTGGAGGCAGCTATAAAGACGACGTGTGGAAGCTGCTATAAAGATGACGTGTGGAGGCTGCTATGGAGACAATTAAATTTGGATAGTGTCTGTATGTGGCAGTCCAAAAAAAGCTTTCAAAACAGAGGAGCGGGGTAGGTGGCCCTCCAGAAAAATTAAATACATAGAGTACCTGTATGTGGCACTCCCAAAAAATTGTTTAAAACAGAGGACCGGGTAGGTGGCCCTCCAGAAAAATTAAATAGATATAGTACTATAGCTAGAGACAGTTGGCCCTGGCAAAAAATAGCCAGTTGCCTCTGCTTTAGAAGGAGGGGAATGAGGAGGAGGAGTACATACATGAGAATTATTCAGGTTGAGCTGCTTTCACCTGGTGGAGAATGGAAATCATGAGAAATCCATGCTTTATCCATCTTGATAAGCGTCAGCCTGTCAGCGCTGTCAGTCGACAGGCGTGTACGCTTATCGGTGATGATGCCACCAGCTGCACTGAAAACCCGCTCTGACAACACACTAGCGGCAGGGCAAGGAAGAACCTTCAAGGCGTACAACGTCAGTTCGGGCCAGATGTCCAGCTTTAAAACCCAGTAGTTGTAGGGAGCTGTGTGATCATTTAGGACAATGATATGGTCAGCTACGTGAGTCATTGTCCTAAATGATCACACAGCACCCTACAACTACTGGGTTTTAAAGCTGGACATCTGGCCCGAACTGGCGTTGTACGCCTTGAAGGTTCTTCCCTGCCCTGCCGCTTGTGTGTTGTCAGAGCAGGTTTTCAGTGCAGCTGGTGGCATCATCACCGATAAGCGTACACGCCTGTCGACTGACAGCGCTGACAGGCTGACGCTTATCAAGATGGATAAAGCATGGATTTCTCATGATTTCCATTCTCCACCAGGTGAAAGCAGCTCAACCTGAATAATTCTCATGTATGTACTCCTCCTCATCATTCTCCTCCTTCTAAAGCAGAGGCAACTGGCTATTTTTTGCCAGGGCCAACTGGCTCTTGCTATAGTAATATATCTATTTAATTTTTCTGGAGGGCCACCTACCCGGTCCTCTGTTTTAAACAATTTTTTGGGAGTGCCACATACAGGTACTGAGGGAGTCCTCAACATCTTTCTGTAAAGATCCCCCCTACTCTGCCGAGACTGGGGACAGGTGACAGTGTCTTGCTGGGGTGACATAAAACTGCAAAGGCCTTGTAAAGCATATCCCTGTCAGTGCTGGACAAGCTGCCTGCTCGCCTACTCTCCCTCGCTACTTGTCCAGCAGAAGTAAGCCCTCTGCTGATAGCGGTGTCAGTTGGGAAAGACTGTTTCAGTTTGTGCACCAGGGCCTGCTGGTATTCATGCACTCTCACACTCCTTTCCTCTACAGGGATGAGAGTGGAAAGATTTTGCTTGTATCGTGGGTCCAGGAGAGTGAATACCCAGTAATCGGTTCTGGAAAAAATTCTTCGAACGCGAGCGCCATGGGATAGACTGCCTAGCATGAAATTTGCCAAAATGCGCCAGAGTCCCAACGCGCAAGAATTCACTCCCCTCACTGGCCTGACTCTCCATTTCCTCCTCTTCTTCCTCCAACTCCTCTTCTTCTTCCCATGCACGCTGAACAGTTAAGGACTGAGCAATGGTCCCCTCTTCTGTCTCATCAACATTCTCCTCCTCTTCCTCCTCATCCCCCTCCACCTCCTCCGAAACGCGCTGAGAAACAGACCGGAGGGTGCTCTGGCTATCAACAAGGGAATCTTCTACCCCGTCTCTTGTGACGAGCGCAAAGCTTCCGACTTCATGCTGACCACAGAGTTTTTCAACAGGCCAAGCAGCGGGATGGTGAGGCTGATGATGGCGGCATCGCCACTGACCATCTGTGTTGACTCCTCAAAGTTACTCAGCATATGACAGATATCAGACATCCACGTCCACTCTTCATTGTAGACTTGAGGAAGCTGACTGACCTGACTATCAGTTCTGGTGGAAGTTGACATCTGGCAGTTTACAATCGCTCTGCGTTGCTGGTAAACTCTGGATAACATGGTTAATGTGGAATTCCACCTTGTGGGCACGTCGCACAACAGTCGGTGAGCGAGCAGTCGGAGCGGCACTGCGCTGCCCTGAGAGTGGCAGCATCTGTGGTCGACTTTCTGAAATGCGCACAGATGCGGCGCACCTTCGTGAGCAAATCAGACAGATTGGGGTATGTCTTGAGGAATGGCACATGTGTCAGTCTGCCGAGTTGCAGAGCCGCCACCAGGTTACGGCCATTGTCACACACAACCATACCTGGCTTCAGGTTCAGCGGTGCCAGCCACAGATCGGTCTGCGCTGTGATGCCCTGTAATAGCTCTTGGGCGGTGTGCCTTTTATCGCCTAGGCTCAGCAGTTTGAGCACCGCCTGCTGTCACTTAGCGACGGCACTGCTACTGCGCCTAGAGCTACCGACTGATGGCACCATGCCCACGGATGGTAATTCGGAGGAGGAGGGGTGAGAGGAAAAGGAGGCATAGTAGGCCTGAAAGACCGTGACCGAGGTAGGCCCCGCAATCCTCGCCGTCGGCAGTATATGAGCGGCCCCAGGGTCAGACACGGTCCCAGCCTCCACCAAGTTAACCCAATGTTCCGTTAGCGATATATAGTGGCCCTGCCTGGCAGCACTCGTCCACGTGTCCGTGGTCAGGTGGACCTTGTCAGAAACGGTGTTGGTCAGGGCACGGATGATGTTGTCTGACACGTGCTGGTGCAGGGCTGGGATGGCACATCGGGAAAAGTAGTGGCGGCTGGGGACTGAATACCGAGGGGCGGCCGCTGCCATGAGGTTGCGAAAGGCCTCAGTCTCTAAGAGCCTATAGGGCAGCATCTCCAGGCTCAGTAATTTGGAAATGTGGACATTGAGGGCTTGGGCGTGTGGGTAGAACTGTATTTCCTCTTGCGCTCCAGCGTCTGGGGTATAGACAGCTGAATGCTCCGTATGGAGACTTTGGTGGACGCTGTGGAGGATCGTGGAGGCGAAGGTGTGGTTTTCGAGCGGAAGTGTTTGTGCCGGGTCCTGGGCAGGGGGCTGACTATCAGAGGCAGCAAATGACACAGGGGAAGGAGCAGTGGTGGGCCTGGCCAGAGGTGAACGGCCTTGGTTCCATTGAGTGGGGTGTTTAGTATTCATATACCTGCGCATACTGGTGGTGGTTAAGCTAGTAGTGGTAGAACCCCTGCTCATCCTGGTGTGGCACAGATTGCACACCACAGTCCGTCGGACATCCGTTGTTTCTTTATAGAACCTCCAGACTTCAGAAAATCTAGCACTCAACACGGGAGCTTCACCACGTGAAACATTTGGTGCTGATGCACCAGTTCTGGCCCTGCCTCTCCGTCTGGCCCCACCACTGCCTCTTCCAACCTGTTCTCGTATAGGACTTGCCTCCGTCTCACAAGCACTGTCTTCACCCGGCCTATCAACCCAACTTGGGTCTGTCACCTCATCATCCTCTGATCCCTCAGTCTGCTCCCCCCTCGGACTTCCTGCTCTGACAACTTCACCACTGTCTGACAGTCTCCTCATCGTCCGACACTTCTTTACACACTTTTTCCACTACGTCAACAATGTCATCATGACCCACAGACTGCGACCGGTCGAAAACCGGGGCATCTGGAGAGAGCTCAGCAGCAACCTGAAAAGTGGTTTGTGACTCTGGGAAGGGTCCAGAAAACAGTTCCTCAGAGTATGCCGGCTCAAATGCCAAATTTTCCTGGGAGGGGACAGACTGGGGGGAAGAGGTTGAGGTGGAGGAGCTGGAGGAGTGCTCATTTGAGTAACATGGGTGGACTGTGTGGAAGACTCATTGGTGGACAAATTAGTTAAAGCATTATCCACAACATCACCTGTTTGCACTGTTCTGGCCTCAACAGTGCTCTACCACAAGTCCCAGTAACTTGAGACATGAAGCTAGGGAGTGTAGCTCTGCGGCGTTCCCCTGCTCCCTCATCAGCAGGTGGTGTCTCACCCCGCCCAGGACCACGGCCTCTGACCACTGCAGTAATTGGACGCCCATGCCAAGAAATCAGACAGCAACCACAGAAGATGATTGCTATGGCAAGTTTCTAACCTAAACTGACAGCACGCAAAAGAACACCCTACCAGCAGCAGCTCCATCCCTAACGGCATCCCGACAGAGAATGATCTGAGCAGTGCGGGCAGGGGCTAGTATGTTCCAGGGTCACCTGATCAGGCCAGCCAACCACTGCTATCGACATGTAAGTGTACCACGTGATGCTGGATGTACTGCAGAGTCTCCTGGCTTGTGATTGGCTCTGTTTCTGGCAGCCAAAAATCTAACCACCGGGAGATGACATTTTCTTGAGCGGGCGAAATACTCGTCCGAGCACCGGGCAGTTGTGAGCACGCTAATGCTCGAATGAGCATCAAGCTCGGACGAGTATGTTCGCTCATCTCTATTTGGGAAGTATTTATCAGAATTGTCTGAGAGGAGAACAGTTGCTCATGCCAATTTACAAAATGTAAGCTGAGTTGTGATTGCTTTCCATGGGCAACTAGAAAAGTTTTACCTCAGACACTTTTGTTAAATCTCCCCTATTTTATGTATTTTATGTGCAGTGTGAGTTATGCACATAAAAAAACATGCAGAACTCACACGTGAAAAACACACGTGTGAAAGGTGCCTTTTGAGGTGCAGAACTCACATTCCACTCTCTATTGTATTCAATGGGGATTATTTATCCGAAGGGTCTTAGAGCAGAACTGTTCTATTTCTAGCAACCAATAAGAGTTTAGCTTTCCTTTCCCCACAGCTGTTTTCTTGATGCACGTGATTTTGCATAAAAGACGCAAGTCTACGGAGATGCATCAAAAATGCATTGCACATTGAGATACATGCAAGAGCAATGTGATTTTCACTGATCCATTGCCAAACTGACACTTTTAACCCCTTCCTGACGCGCACTGTACTAGTACAGGGTGCGGCAAGTCCCGATGCATGGAGAGGTCTCGCGCAAAGCTGGTAAGTCTTTGCTGCAAAACAATTATAATAAAAAAACCTATGTGGAAAAATAAAAAAGTTATAGATTTTAAAAGGTGGAGAGTGAAAAATGGAAGTTAAGGTCCAGGTCGTTAAGAGGTGAAATCCATCACTGGTGCAAATTACAACATGCCCCGCAAAAAACAAGAGATCAACCAGCTCCGTAGCCAAAAAATTAACAATGTTATGCCACTTGGAATATGGCAATGCAAAAATGATAGAGTTTTCCAAGATTAGGGTTTTATTTGACAAATTCAGTAAAACGTAAGAAAATATATTCATGTATGGTATCCCCGTAATCGTATTGAACCGTAGAATAAAGATAACATGATTATTAGGCTATACGGTGAACACGAAAAAAAAGGAAAAAATCCAATACAGAATTGAAGCTTTTCTACCCCTGCACTCAAAAAAAAGTTCCCAAATTTTCAACAAATGGTAACACTGGAAAAAGCATCTCATCCCGCAAAAAAAAATGCCTTCACATGGCCCCAATAACGAAAAAGCGAAAAAGGGACCAATGAGGACAGTAAAATCCTAGCAGCTGCAGGGCGCTCCTTTCCTTCTGTGCCTCGCTGTGCACCCATAAAACGAGTAACGGCCACATGTTGGGGGTCTCTGTACTCGGGAGAAATTGCAGAACAAAGTGTTAGATCGGTTTTCTCTTTTTATCTTTTGGAAATGTGTAAATTGTAGGGCTAAATAAACGTATAACCGGCACAATTTGACCTTTCTAAATTTCACCTCCATTTTGATTCAATTACTTTGAAGATCTCAAAGGGTTAACAATCTTCCTGAAAGGGGCGTGACCTGACTGCCTAGCTGCATGGATGTGTAGAGGACTTGCTCCTGCACTGAGCTCCACAAAAGCGACTCTACACAGCATAAAACCCCTCAAAACCGAGCAATATCGGTACCTAAAGCAAAAGAGAGATGACCAAACGAAGAAAAAACAATACTCGCCCCAGGAAACTCACAGATTTTTATTTTGCGGCATCCCCGGGTCTCAGCCAAGATGGCGCTGAACAGCGCGAAGCAGAACTCCCGGACCTTAGACAACAACTGAAGGAGAGAGACGGCGGCAGTGTGTCATCACGATCCGGACGAAGATCCAGCTCGGCTCCAGCGTCTCCTGCCTCAGCAACAACCGGAGAGGTGACGGACACAGCACCCGATCCAGACCTGAACCGAGACACGCTGATAAACGATGGTGAAGGTAGGAGACGCAGCAACTCAGCCACGTGGCCCCTGCCTGCCTCAGCATCACAGAGCCCGGCAAAACAGCGTGCCCGGATCTCCTCTGATCAGGAAGATGCAGACGAAGGTACCACACAGCTGAAAACAGGTCAGGTACCATCGCAAGATATGTTTGAGCTACTCCCTGCTATGGATAAAATCCTCACGGAGAGTGCAATGAAGACTATGCTCACAGCTTGAAGACAGTCTTTCCAGTGCGACATAAACATAATCCTTGCGCCCATTAAGGTATAAACTCATGCACTAGTAGATAGAGTTATGCACATTGAAGAGAAAATGGGAGATATTGTCAAGTCCCACAATGAGCTCATTGATGCTCACTATGAGCAAGAGGACACTATCAAACAAATGCAGGCAAAACTAGCGGACCTAGAAGACTGCTCAAGGCGGAATAATGTTAAATTCTGAGGAATTCTGGAAATTGTACCCCAAAGCAGCCTTGTCTAGTATTTACACAATATCATTAAAGCCCTGCTTCCCAACTACACAAGATCTATGCATTGATAGGGCACACAAACTGCCACGTCCAAGACATCTGGATGAGACTGTCCCTAGAGACGTATTAGCCCGCATTCACTTTTACAGGGCTAAAGAGAAATTAATGGAAGCATCCCGCAAAAGAGGAAAACTCCCTCAACCTTTTCAGGACATCACAATGTTTACAGATCTATCGGCCACGACTCTAAGGCTCAGAAGACAACTGATCCCAATTACCACGCAACTTAGAGAGCACCAGCTACTAAAAAGGTGGGGAATAACTGTTCCTGAAGACTCATCGAATTACAAGTCATCACACAACAGGCTGGAGGATGACTGGCAGAGAGTGGGATCCAAGACCCATTGACGCTGAGAGGGGCTCGGTGAGAGTGGACTCCCGCAGTCCATGATTTATAACATCTGAACTGGTAGTCATATACTTGAACTGTTCTTTGTTTTAATATAGTTCCAGATCCTGACATGGATTGCTCTTCTAAAGCTACACATCGATCCCCCGGTATGGCACAAGAGTTATGGAAAGCAGATCTATATGACATTTGGAGCGTACAGCATAGCTAAGAAAGAGATTATACGTTCCATTCTATTGTACATAACTCATACTCCAGAATCGACTTATTTTTAATTAGCAAATCCTTGATAGGGAGAGCATCAGAATCCACGATAGGCTGCATAAGCTGGTCAGATCATGCGGCTATTACCTTAGATATATCTGACATCCAGGATCAATCCCCCATCTATATCTGGAGATGCAATGAGTATATTTTGAAACAGCCAAAAGACAGAGAAATATTCAAAAGAGACCTAGAATAGAATATTTTAAATACAATCACCCATCAGTAGAAGATCCCACATTATTATGGAATGCTCACAAAGTGTATATTAGGGGTACCTTCATTAAATTAGACAAGACACAAAACAGAGGAATAAAGAAATAGATGCGGTTATGTCAGAACTAAATAAGCTAGAAGAACTAAACAAATAAAACCCAACTATAACAACCGCAGAGGCAATAACAAGCACTAGAGAAAAACTGTGACTACTTTTAATATACTCATATGATAAGAGGCTGCAGAAAACTGGAGCCCAATATTATTCTCAGGGAGGCAAAGCAGGTAAACTCCTTGCCAATCGCTTCAAGAGCAGACACCTAAAGGCCAAAATCCCACACCTACTTACAGCTGACATCAAAGGAAAGCTTATAACCCCCTCAGATATAGCAAATAGACTGAAAGACTATTACGCTTCCTTATGTAACCTTAAAGATGATCCCTTCACCCACCACCCCACTACACTTGAAATTGAGGCTTTTCTAGACAAACTCCATTTAAATTCACTAAAGGAACAACATAAAGAATCCCTAATTAGGCTAATTACTGAGGAAGAGGTACGAAAGGCCATTAAGGGACTTCCTGCAAACAAAGCTCCGGGATCAGATGGCATAATAGGAGAGTATTATAAATTATATGCAGATCATTTAGACAGACACTTAGCCAACATGTTTAACCAGGCGATGTCAGAAGGTCTTCTCCCAAGAGAGAACCAGGAAGCATTGATAGTTACTATCCCCAAGCCAGGAAAACCCCCAGATGTACCCCAAAACTTCAGCCAATTTTCCTGCTAAACATAGACACGAAGATATATGCGAAAATAATAGCCTCCCGAATGATGGAATGTCTGCCTGACCTGATAAGCTCCGACCAGGTCGGATTTATAAAACAGAGACAAGCAGCGGACAACACTAGACAGGTAGTTGATCTGGTCCACTATATAGAACAAGTAAAGCTCCCATCAATCCTAATGGCATTGGACGCCGAGAAGGCGTTTGACCATATTCATTGGTCGTACGCCTTCTCGGTCCTGGGATTTGGTGACAATATCTTGAGAGCCATTAAAGCTTTATACTCAATACCATCGGCTAGGGTATACACTAATAGTATGCTATCTGACCCTTTTAACATAACTAATGGCACACACCAAGGGTGTCCCTTTTCTCCCTTAATATTCATATTATCCCTGGAACCCCTATCATACATACTCAAGAACAGCCCCTCCATTAGTGGAATACAAGGTAAAATTAGACATACTATATCTCGGATGACATCATCCCATCCCTAACAAATCCAGAGGACTATGCCCCTGCAGTCATGGAGGTAATCCAGGATTTCGGTAGGATCTCATATTATAAGTTAAATACGGCAAAAACTCAAGCCTTGCCAATGTTCTTACCTCAGAGCACTTTGTCTTTGTTAAAAAATAAATTCCCATTTGAATGGAAATCACATGACATACAATATTTGGGAATAAAGGTGACACATCCTTCAACCAAACTGTACCCTGAAAACTATGAGGCAATATTAGATATGCTAGAAGGAGAGACCAAGTCTTTGCTTAATAAGGAGGTGTCATGGTTGGGAAGAATTGCTGCATATAAAATGATGCTACTCCCCAGGCTTCTGTACCAGTTCCGTAAACTCCCCATATCCCTACCGGAGAGGTTCTTTGCCAAAGCCCAAAAAATATTGTCCAATTATATTTGGAAGGGTATGAAACCTCGCCTTACTCATAGAATAATGTCCAAGCATAAGGCAGTAGGCGGACTAGGCGCCCCATGTATTAAAAGCTACTACATAGCTACGGTTCTACAACAGGTATTTCAATGGGTGACACCTACAACCACACTACCATGGATGCAGATGGAGCAAGATATAGCTTCTATCACAGACCCCAAAACTCTACTCACGGCTAGTCTTTGGGAACTAACAAATGACGAACCTATGCTTCCCCTAACCCAAAATATGGCCCAAATCTGGGAGCGTATACACAGAACGGGACAGGGAGAATATGCAACTCTGCCTTTATATGAACTATCCATAGACGCAATTGCATACCACATCCAAGATATAGATCTTAGAGGTTGGGAGAAAGCGGGAATTAAGACTGCTGAACACCTAACCAAAGAGGGAATAGTCATACCTTTTGGTTATCTCCAACAACAATACCATCTCCCAAATAAGACAATTTTCCCCTATCTCAGGGTAAAACTTTTCCTAGATTCAGTTAGAAGCAAATCTTTCATATATTAAGAAAGGGAAAGGATTAAGACCAATCTATCAACAATCTATCAGACAACTCCCGGTTCCTAAGACATTATACGCTTAGGCTTTGGGAAAGAGATTTAGGATGCACTATAACCCCTACACAGTGGGGTAAAACCTTTTCTATTATTCTCAAGACTCTAAAATGCACAACTCACATAGAAAATGCATTTAAAACTATACTAAGGTGGTATTATACACCAGGCCGCCTGCACAAAATTTACCCTAACACATCCCCACTATGTTGGAGAGGTTGTGGTGGAATAGGCACTCTATTGCACACTATGGGACTGCCCCACCATACAGCCATATTGGAAAGCGGTATATGATATCTAGAGCAATTGACAGGACGAATATACGCTAAAAATCCTGCCTTGACACTACTTGGAGTGGGCCTACATACTTTCCCACCGTTACAGAGGGCATTGATCTGTAAGATCTTGACCCTAGCTAGAATAGTGGTAGCCAGCCATTGGAAATCTCCTCTTTGTCCACCAATAACGCAGTTAATCACAAAAATAGAAACGACTCATGGATATGAGAAGGCACTGATCTTTGGTTTCCTCAAATCCCAACCCATTGAAAAAATTTGGGCCCCCTGGGTAAAATTTAAAAGTAAGCAATAAATATAAGAACGCTCTGCGAGAGACCTCTCCGGAAATAGGGTAAAGAAGTGGTTTCCTTGCCTCCATAACAGTAGTCTAACCCTTGGAAAATATACTACTGAACATGAAAGAAGTAGTCCCTACTTTGACACTTATTGATTGAGAAGATCTGATTGTTAGGCCCCTTCCACACTTGCATTGCAGATCACGTCAGAGTTTGATCAGGGTGCGATCAGTTTTTGGTCAGTGAAAAACGCGCATTTTGCATCAGAGTGCAATCAGTTTTCAGTCAGAGTTTGTTCAGTGCCTCAGTTTTTCACGCGCGTTTTTGATGCAATTTCAATGTAATTTCAATGCGCTTTTCACGCGCAGAAAATGCGCGTGAAATGGACTCAGGACTCCATAGACTTGTATGGTGCGTTTTTCACGCGCGTGACTTGCAAAAGTAGAGCATGTCGAGATTTAAACGCACGTTAAAAAAACAGCGCGTGTGTGCGTGAAAAAAATGCAAGTCTGAAAAGACACATTGGTTACAATGGGTCAGAGTGCAATGCAAGTTCTGCGTGTCAAAAGCACGCGCAGAAAATACGCGTGAAAAACGCAAGTGTGAAAGGGGCCTTAGTTCTGTTAATTATTGTTTGTGTTCCATGTTAAGTAACAACACATCAAAAATGGAAAAAATGCTAATAAAAAATATTTTGCAAAAAAAAAAATGTTCCTGAAAGCTGTTTCTGATAGACTGAGGGGGGCAGATTTGAAAATGGGTTGGTTATATAGGGGGTTTTGATGGTAAATATGTAAAATTTCATTCAAAACTGTATTTATCCCCAAAATAGTAAATTCTGAAAATCCGGAAAAGCGATATTCAATTTGTAAGCCGCGTGACATCAAAATAAATTATCTAGACATTTAAAAAATTATGAAAATGTGTGGCTGAGGGCGTGTTCACACGTTGCGCTTTGGTTGCTTTTTCATTGCGTTTTAAAACGCATTACAACAGGTGAGGAGAGGTGATTTGCCTAATTACATTACTATTTACATGTGTTAACGCAATGTTAACAATTGTGTTAACAGAACACATGCATTAACACATGCGTTAATAATGTGTTAATGCACGCGTTTTGTAAACGCAAACGTTAACAGTGATGTAATTAGGCAAATCACCTTATCTCAGCTGTTGCAATGCGTTTTAAATCGCAATGAAAACACAACCAAAACACAACACAACCACAACACAACCACGTGTGAACGCGCCCTGAGGGCGCGTTCACACGTTGCGTTTTGGTTGCGTTTTCATTGCGTTTGAAACGCATATACAACAGCTGATGTGAGGTAATTTGCCTAATTACATTACTGTTTACATTTGTAAACGCAATGTTAACACATGCGTTAACAAAACACATGCGTTAATGCTTTGTTAACGCATGCGTTAACATCGCGTTTACGGTGCGTTTTGTAAACGGAAACATTTACAGTGATGTAATTAGGCAAATCACCTCTCCTCAGCTGTTGTATATGCGTTTCAAACGCAATGAAAACACAGGGCAAAACGCAACGTGTGAACGCGCCCTGAGACTTAAGCTACAAAATGGCTGCGTCCTTAAGGGGTTAATATTGCATGGGTAAAAGCAGCAAATGTTTATTATAAAAACAGCAGTAGATTTATGTCCTATTTTAAATGAACTTTTATTAGTGACAGAAAGATAACTGTCCTAGCTTGTAGAAATTAGATGCGCTAGCAAGGGGATAACATTCTGGCTACCAATCCAAAATGTAAACAGAAAATGTGTGACACATGAGCCTAGATGAACAATACCTAAAAATGTGTAATAAAATACTCTTAGGGGCTTATTTACTAAGGGTCCTGCGGCCACATTTCCGTCGGGTTTTCCGACTTTTCGGGCATTGCGCCCACGGGTCGGGTGGGGGGGGGGGTCGGTTTGTCAGACGATCCGACGCATTCGGACAAACCGCAAGATTTAACTTTGAAATTGTGTCGCAAGCCAAGCAATTACATGCACTGGCGGACCTGAGCGGAGAAGCGACACATTCACAATCTTTGTGAATCGCGGAAGAGTTCATCTTCTTGGACATTCTAGATCGGGGATCGCGCAGGGACCGGGTAAGTAAATGTGCCCCTATATATCTCTACAGCTGGAAAACGCATCAGTTTTTGACACATTTTAAAAACTGAATGCGTGCCATCACCCTAATTGGTAAAACTGGTCAAAAACGGATGCGTTTTCAAAAAAAGTTTTTTTCTTAACAAACCGGTTAAAAACAGCCCAAAATAGGGTTCAAGGCGCCACTTGTCCGGCCGGTCTAAGGCCACACATGGCATTTTGAAACCGTTTTCGGTCCGTTTTAAAACGCATGCGTTTTCTGAAAATGCATCCGTTTTTGACAGGTTTTTCCAATTATTTTAATTAAAACTGGTCATGCGTTTTTGGTCGGAGTGCTTAAAAACGGAGCAAGAACAGATTCAAAATGCCACGTGTGGCATCACCCTAAAGGTCACCAAAAACGGCCTAAAAATGCCACATGTGTCTTCACCCTTAGGGCGCGTTCACACGTTGCGTTTTGGTTGCGTTTTCATTGCGTTTGAAACGCATATACAACAGCTGATGTGAGGTAATTTGCCTAATTACATTACCGTTTACGTTTGTAAACGCAATGTTAACGCATGAGTTAACACCGCGTTTACAATGCGTTTTGTAAACGGAAACGTGATGTAATTAGGCAAATCACCTCTCCTCAGCTGCTGTTTCCATAGAAACGCCAATGCGATCGGGCCGCCCTGGGGGTGGGGGGCACGGTTTTGTCTGCATTTGCATTTGCAAAGGCATTCACCTTGCTTATCTAGACTGTATAAGCACAGATGCTGCCCAATTAACAGAGGGGTGTGGCTATCTAATTAGCAGCCTTTATATACTTCTGTGGTCAGTTCATTTGGTGGTTTTCAGTTCATTTGGTGGTTTTCAGCCAGATCTTGTTGTAGTGAACACAGCAAATTTTTATAGCAAATAGCCTTTTTAAGAACATTCAGAAAAGGGTGTGTGTGATCTTTGTGGCGCGTGTACATTGATCTTTAGTGTGTGCAGTGTCCAAAGTGGGATTTAGGTTTGAGGGACTTTAGCAGGTAAATGCTGTATTTTTTTGTTACTTTACTTTGAAATCTTCTTTTCTTACATATTTCTCATATTTGTATTCCCCATTAGCACCTTGGACTCCATAAGTGGTAATGCTACATAGTGTACATCCTGTGCCATGTATCCTTTCCTTGAACAGTTTGAAAATTGCTCATCTGGAAGCCCAGATTCTGGATCTAAATGAGCAAGTTTCAAGGCTGCGGGCAATTGACAATATGGAGTGAAGTTTGCTGCTCCTGGAGCACAAACTCTCTGGGGAAGATGGGTGTGGGGAGAGAAGTATGGAGGTGCAGAGTGAGGGGGCAGCTAGTTAGGTAACATGTAGAAGGCGGGGTAGAGGGAAAAGTTGTAGGGAGTCTAGTCCCAATAAGTTTGCCGGGCTTGCGAATGAGGGGGATATCAGCTCTGGGGTAGCAATGCTGCAGCAAGACATGGCCTCTAGCAACCAGGGGACTGTCTGCTCCAGTAAGAAGGGTAATGGGAGCACAGGCAAGGTCAGACAGGTGCTGGTAGTGGGAGATTCGATTATTAGGGGAACAGACAGGGCAATCTGTCACAAAGACCGTGCATACCGAACAGTGTGTTGTTTGCTGGGGTTCAGCATGTTGCGGATTGGGTTGACAGATTACTGGGAGGGGCTGGTGAGGAACCAGCGGTCATGGTCCACATTGGGACTAATGACAAAGTAAGAGGTAGGTGGAAGGTCCTTAAAAATGATTGCAGGGATTTAGGCCATAAGCTCAGGGCAAGGACCTCAAAGGTAGTTTTCTCTGAAATACTACCTGTGCCACACCAGAAAGGCAGAGGGAGATCAGGGAGGTAAATAAGTGGCTCAAAAGTGGGTGTTGGGTTCATGGAGAACTGGGCTGACTTTTCTGTCGGCTATAGGCTCTACAGTAGGGATGGGATGCCCCACAATGGGGAGGGTGCAGCTGTTTGGGGGGAAAAATGGCTAGGAGGTTGGAGGAGTGTTTAAGCTAGAGACCTGGGGGAAGGCAACTACACTTGTAGACAGTATAGGTAGAGTGCTGGGAATAGTCATAGTACATGAGGGAGGGAGGGAGGGGGGCTGGTATAAGAACAAAAGGGAACACCATATAAAGTGTATGTACACAAATGCCAGAAGCCTCACAAACAAAATGGAGCAACTGGAACTCCTAATGTTGGAGCCCAAATATAATATAGTGGGTATCAGCGAGACATGGCTGGAGAGTAGCTATGACAGGGCTAGATGGTTATAGTCTTTTTAGAAATTATCGTATAAATAAAAAAGGGGGAGGGGTTTATGTGAATTCTTGCCTCAAGCCTGTCCTGCCCAATGACATCGGTGACGCAAATGCAAATGTGAAATCCATATGGGTGGAGATAAGAGGAGGGAAAAAGAATAATAAAATATTACTAGGGGTTTGGTATAAGGCCCCAAATATAAAGGAGGCAGCAGAGGAAATGCTGATAAGTCAAATGGATGTGGCTTCAAAGCATGGTGAAGTACTTATCATAGGGGACTTCAGTTACCCCAATATTGACTGGTGGCAGAAACCTGCAGGTCCTTCAAAGGTAACAGTTTTTTGTCAACAACAAAAGACAATTACTTGTCGCAACTAGTCCTGTAGCCAACAACAGAAGGGGGCACTGCTGGACCTTATCCTAACCAACAATTAAAAGTACAGGTTGGGGGAAACCTGGGTAATAGTGATCATAATATCATTGATTTTGTATTACGATTTACTTAGAGGGTTAGTGTAGGGGCAAGCAACACTCTAAACTAAGGGAAGACCTTATAGGGACAATTTTTTCATATTCTAAAAAAAGTCCTGTAAGAAACCATATGGGAAAAAGCATAAGAGGGACAAGAAAAAGCCAATGTGGCTAACTAGTCTTGTAAGGAAAGCAATACACGAGAAAGATAAGCCGTTTAAGGTGCTAAAACGTTAAGGTAGCTGTGAGGCATTACAGTTTTAGAGAGAAAAATTAATCCTGTAAAAAGCAGATAAAGGCAGCAAAAATAGAGACTGAGATAAATATTGCCAAGAAGAGCAAAAATAATGCCAAATTATTTTTCAAGTATATAAATGATAAGAAACTAAAAACAGAGAGTGTGGGCCCTCTTAGGAATAACATGGGGGTCATGGTTGAAGGAGATGAGGAAAGGGCCAATCTACTGAATGTCGCCTTCTCCACTGTCTTTACCCAGGAAAATCCCCTGGTCGAAGACAAGATGAGGAATGTCATCTTTAAGAGTTTAGCCTCGCAACCACTAAGATAGATAAATCTCCGGGGCCAGATGGCACACACCCCCGGGGTCTATATGAACTATGTACCATGATAGACCATTATTTTTAATATTTGAAGATTCACTGTGGATTGGTTATGTTCCACAGGACTAGTGCATAGCAAATGTGGTACCAATATACAAAAAAGGATCAAAAAGCGATCCTGGAAACTACTGACCTATGAGTCTAATTTCTGTGGTGGGGAAAATATTTGAGGGGTTTGTTAGAGAGGCTATCCTGGAGTATCTCACTGTACATAACCTTATAACGCAGCGTCAGCATGGGTTTATGAGAGATTGGTACTGTCAGGCTAATCTGATCTGTTTTTACAAGGAAGTAAGTTCCAGACTGGATCTGGGGGACTCTGTGGATGTTGTATATCAGGACTTTTCAAAGGCATTTGACACAGTGCCACATAAAAGGTTGGTACACAATGAGACTGCTGGGACGAGGGGAAAATCTGTGTATTTGGGTAAGTAATTAGCTTAGTGATAGAAAACAGAGGGTCGTCATTAATGGCACATTCTCAGATTGGGTTGACGTTACCAGTGGAGTGCCACAGGGGTCAGTATTGGGGCCACTTCTTTTTAATATTTTTATTAATGACCTTGTAGTGGGTTTGCACAGTCAAGTTTCAATATTTGTAGACGATACTAAGCTGTGTAAAGTAATAAATACTGAGGTGGATAGTTTAGCATTACAGAGGGATTTGTGGAAGCTTGAGGAGTGGGCAGAGAAATGGTTGATGAGGTTTAATGTAGATAAATGTAAAGTTATACACTTGGCCCATCGAAATAAAAAGTATAATTATGTTCTAAACAGTCAATTACTTGGTAAAACTGGCTCAAAAAGACTTGGGGGTATTTGGGGGTCAAAAGGACTTGGGGGTAAGTTTACCATCCACCAATAGGTGGATGGTAAACTTAAATTGAGATGCATCAAGAGAAGAATAGATTCTCATGATAAAGACATAGGGGCATATTTATCATATGCAGGCGCTCGTGCTAGCCCCGCATGTTCGCAGCCCGATACATCAAGAGGCTTCCGCCTCTTGATGTATCAAGGCAGGGCCTGGCGTAGAAAAAAACGCAGCCTGCGACTTTTCACATATGAAAAGTCGCCTGCAGCAGCGAGTGCGCAGGGATAGTAACGCCTCGCGCCGGCCCACTTCCAAACGGCCGCGCCCACTGCTCGGCCGGCCATGCCCCCCCTTCACGCCCCACTGGCGTGAAGGTGGAGGATTGGGGCAAATAATTGCAGAGGCGTGGCATGGCGCAGAGGTCCTGATAGTTTTGCCCTTATATAAATCCCTGGTCAGACCACATATGGAATATTGTGTACAGTTTTGGCCACCAGTACATAAAAAGGACATAGTAGAACTGGAACGGTTGCAGAGGAGAGCAACCAAGATTATTAGGGTAATGGGGGGACTAGAATACAATGACAGATTACAAAACTTGGGATTATTCAGTTTTGAAAAAAGATGAGGGGAGAGCTCATTACAATGTAGAAATACCTGAAATGCCTGATCTCTCCAAAGATCTTTTATACCTAGGCCTGAGACCAGGACAAGGGGGCATCCTCTACGCCTAGAGGAGAGGCGATTCTACCATCAACATAGACAAAGGTTCTTTACTGTAAGAGCAGTGAGACTATGGAACTCTGCTGCAGGAGACTGTTATGGCGGACTCTATGTACATGTTCAAGAGAGGCCTGGATGCCTTTCTGGAGAGAAAAAAATATTACAGGTTATGGTGAAAAAACATTTATTTAATTCTTCGAAGGTTGGACTTGATGGACTTGTGTCTTTTTCTGGCCTTATATATTATGATTATACTTATATTATACGATACTTATATACAGTGGCTGGCACCAGGTATGAGTAGATGCTGGATGGCGCCACCATATACTATTTGCAGCAGCTGGCACCAGGTACAAGTAGATCTTGGCTGGCGCCACAATGTACAAGTATGCAACGGTAGGCGCCACCATGTATCAGTGTACAGCGGCTGGTACCACGTATGGATACACAGTGGCTGGTACCATGTACGAGTACATGGAGGGTGATTTTGTCTTTGAGAACATTGTCACAGTCTATGCCTTTAACCCCTTAATGACCGCCCTATCGGGATTCTACGGCGGTCATTAAGGGTACTTCTTCTGACGCGACGCCTTTCTACGGCGGCGCGTCAGAAGAAGATTTTGGGACACTGGGTCTCGCTGGTGCCGGTGTCGGGCTGTGATATCACAGCCCAGACCCGGCACTAACACCCGGGATCAGAAAAACTCCGATCCCGGGTGTTTAACCCCTCACACGCCGCGGTCAAGCATGACCGCGGCGTGTAAGCGTGTCCCACGTGGATCGGACCCCCCCCGGTGTGCTTACCGGGGGATCCGATCCCTCCTGCCGTTGCCCCCGGGTCCGGCGAGTGACCCGAGGCTTCCGGCTTCTCTTCCCGCCGGGTCCTGCCTTCCTGGCAGGACCCGCCTGTATGTAACTGAGCATGCACAGCATGCTCAGTTACTTACACATTACACTGCAATACAAGTGTATTGCAGTGTAAAGGCTTGAACAAGTGATCGGATGATCACTTGTTCAAGCCAAAGGAAGGAAAATGTAAAAAAGTAAAAAAAAAACATTCAATAATTTTATAATAATAAATAAAGAAATAAATAAAATAAAAGTCCCATAATCTCCCCAGTTACACATATAAGGCAAATAAAGTATATAAAACACAAAAACATAAAAAAACATACATATTTGGTATCACCGCGTCAGTATTAATCTGTACAATAAATCTAAATCAATATTGAACCCGCTCGGTGAACGACGTAAAAAAAAACACAAAAAACTTCCCGTAATATACAATTTTTCATCAAACACCATCACAAAATATGTTCTAAAAAGTGATCAAAAAAAGCTAAGTTCCCTATTATTATACGAATGAATAGAACAACTCTTTTCGCAAAAAATAAGCCCTCAACCAGATCTGACAACAGAAAAATACAGAAGTTATGGCCCTGAAAAGTTATCAATCGTAAAAACAATGCGATTTTCTCCAATATTGGTTTTGCTCAGTAAAATTGAGCAAAGATGAGCAAAACTATATAAATGAGGTATCACCGCAATCGTAGTGAACCAGAGAATAAAGATAAAATATTATTATTTTTTTTTTTTTTTTTTCAACTTTTAAAGTTTCACAGAGGTTACAAATGATACAACAAAATCAGTGTGGTCGATAAAATATTATTTTTACGTTATGGTGAGCGGGGGGAAAAAAGGGGCTAAAAATCCAAAATAAAAATTGATGATTTTGTTTGTGTCCCCCTTGAAATAGTTAATAAAATCTCATGAATAAGCTATAGACCCCCAAAATGAATTATCTATACATTGTATCTCATCTCGTAAATAATAAGCCCTCATATGTTTACATTACCAAAAAAAAAAAAAAATTATAGCTTGTACAATGTAACAATAAAAATCTGCTGTACATGTCGCTGCTTTGATCCTATGCCTGGCTGTGCGCCCATACAGCAGGACACCACCACATATGAGGTATCTCTACACTCGGGAGAAATTGGGCATCAACATTGCAGAGCGTTTCATCATTTTATTTATTAGGAAACTGTCAGTTTTGGCCTAAATTAATGTATTTTCCAAAAAAATTTAAAAGTTTCTAAATCGCAGGTCCATATTGTTTTAACCCATGTGAAACACTTAAAGGGTTAATAGACTCAATAGAAGTTGTTTTACACACGTTGAGGGGTGAAGTTTCTATAGTGGGGTAATTTATGGGGTTTAATTATTATTTAGGCCTTTCAAAGTCACTTGGAAGCTGAGTTGTCCCTCAAAATGTGAGTTTTGGTAATTTTCATGAAAATGAGAAAAATCGCACCTAAAGTTCTGCGCCTCATAACATCGTAGAAAAATGACAGGACGCATAAAATATCAGCCCAACATAAAGAAGACATTCTGAAAATGTTAATTATCAAGCTTTTTGAGTAGTTTTACTTCCTGTCTGGATAGCAGAACATTTCAAACTTGGAAAATGTAGAATTTTTGCAAACTTTTGCCAAATTTTCACTTTTTTTCAGAACGAAACGCAAAACTTATCACTTAAATTATACAACTAACATGAAGTACAATGTATCACAAGAAAACATTCTCAAAATCACCTGGATATATTAAAGCATTCCGAAGTTATAACCAATTATCGGGAGACATGTCAGATTTGAAAAATCGAGTCTGGTCATTGAGCAGAAAACTAGTGTCGGTGATAAGGGGTTAAGGTCTTCCCTTAGTTGCTGAAAATTTGCCCTCCAGAAGTTTAGAGTGTTTGTTGCCCCTTCCCTAATGCTCTTAGTAAAGCGTAATACAAAATCAATGATATTATGATCACTATTACCCAGGTTCCCCCCAACCTGTAGTTTTGATACCCTATAAGGTCTGTTGGTTAGGGTAAGGTCTAGCAGTGCCCCCCCTCTTGTTGGCTCCAGGACTAGTTGCGACAGGTAATTGTCTTTTGTTGTTGAAAAGAATCTGCTAGTTTTGAAAGACCTGCAGGTTTCTGCCTCCCAGAAACTGGGTAATTGAAGTCCCCCATGATAAGTACTTCACCATGCTTTGAATTCGCATCAATTTCACTTATCAGCATTTCCTCTGCTGCCTCCATTATATTTGGAGCCGTATAACAAACCCCTACTAATATTTTATTATTCTTTTTCCCTACCCTTATCTCCACCCATAGGGACTCCACATTTGCATTTGCGTCACCGATGTCATCTCGTAGGACAGGCTTGAGGCAAACAAACCCCTCCCCCTTTTTTATTTACACTATCCTTTCTAAAAAGACTATAACCATCTATAGTGACAGCCCACTCATAGCTCAGTAGCTATGAGTGGGCTGTCACTATAGATGGTTATAGTCTTTTTAGAAAGGATAGTATAAATAAAAAAGGGGGAGGGGTTTGTTTGCCTCAAGCCTGTCCTACGAGATGACATCGGCTCGCTGATACCCACAATATTTTATTTCTGCTCCAACATCAAGAGTTCCAGTTCCTCCATTCTGTTTGTGAGGCTTCTGGCATTTGTGTACATACACTTTATATGGCTTTCCCTATCCCTATTCCTTTTGTTCGTAATCCCCAATCTCATTCCAGCCTCCCTTCCTCCCACATGGACTATGACTCTTCCCAGCTCTCTATCTACACTGTCTATTTGCCCTGCACAAGTGTAGTTGCCCTCCCCCCAGGTCTCTGGTTTAAACACTCCTCCAACCTTCTAGCCATTTTTTCCCCCAAAACAGCTGCACCCTCCCCATTGAGGTGCAGCCCATCCCTACTGTAGAGCCTGTAGCCGACAGAAAAGTCAGCCCAGTTCTCCATGAACCCAAAGCCCTCCTTCCTAAACCAACTTTTGAGCCACTTATTTACCTCCCTGATCTCCCGCTGCCTTTCCGGTGTGGCACGTGGTACAGGTAGTATTTCGGAGAAAACTACCTTTGAGGTCCTTGCCCTGAGCTTATGACCTAAATCCCTGATATCATTTTTAAGGACCTTCCACCTACCTCTTACTTTGTCATTAGTGCCAATGTGGACCATGACAGCTGGTTCCTCACCAGCCCCTCCCAGAAATCTGTCAACCCGATCCGCAACATGCCGAACCCGAGCACCCGGCAAACAACATACTGTTCGGTATGCACGGTCTTTGTGACAGATTGCCCTGTCTGTTCCCCTAATAATAGAATCGCCCACTACCAGCACCTGCCTGACCTTGTCTGCGCTCTCATTACACTTCTTACTGGAGCAGACAGTCCCCTGGTTGCTAGAGGCCACGTCTTGCTGCAGCATTTCTACCCCAAAGCTGATATCCCCCTCTTCCACCAGCCTGGCAAACTTATTGGGGTGACCAGATCAGGACTAGACTCCATACAACTCTTCCCTCTACCCCTCCCCTACCCCTACATGTTACTCAAATAGCTGCCCCCTCTCTCTGCACCTCCATACTTCTCTCCCCACACCCATCTTCCCCAGAGAGTTTGTGCTCCAGGAGCAGAAACTTCGCTCCATATTGTCTATTGCCCGCAGCCTTGAAACTTGCTCATTTAGATCCAGAATCTTGGCATCCAGATGAGTCCGAGTATATGGCGGCTGGTACCATGTATGGATATACAGAAGCTGGTACCATGTATGGATATACAGAAGCTGGTACCATGTACGAGTAGACAGCGGCTGGTACCATGTATGAATATACAGAAGCTGGTACCATGTACGAGTAGACAGCGGCTGGTACCATGTATGAGTAGACAGCGGCTGGTACCATGTATGGATAAACAGCGGCTGGTACCATGTACGAGTAGACAGCAGCTGGTACCATGTACGAGTAGACAGCGGCTGGTCCCATGTACGAGTAGACAGCGGCTAGTCCCATGTACCAGTAGACAGCGGCTGGTCCCATGTACCAGTAGACAGCGGCTGGTCCCATGTACCAGTAAACAGCGGCTGGTCCCATGTACCAGTAGACAGCGGCTGGTCCCATGTACCAGTAGACAGCGGCTGGTCCCATGTACCAGTAGACAGCGGCTTGTCCCATGTACGAGTAGACAGCGGCTGGTCCCATGTACCAGTAGACAGCGGCTGGTCCCATGTACGAGTAGACAGCGGCTGGTACCATGTATGGATAAACAGCGGCTGGTACCATGTACAAGTAGACAGCGGCTGGTACCATGTACGAGTAGACAGCGGCTGGTCCCATGTACCAGTAGACAGCGGCTGGTCCCATGTACCAGTAGACAGCGGCTGGTCCCATGTACCAGTAGACAGCGGCTGGTCCCATGTACCAGTAGACAGCGGCTGGTCCCATGTACCAGTAGACAGCGGCTGGTCCCATGTACCAGTAGACAGCGGCTGGTCCCATGTACCAGTAGACAGCGGCTGGTCCCATGTACCAGTAGACAGCGGCTGGTCCCATGTACCAGTAGACAGCGGCTGGTCCCATGTACCAGTAGACAGCGGCTGTATGGTTGCACACTGGCTGGCATCAGTTAGCTAGGTGATCTGTAGCTGACATTACACACACGTGATTTCTGCCTGATAAATGGTCATCAGTGTATAAACTCACCCAGTGCTGCTGCCAGTGACCCGTTCTCTACACAAGCAGCTCAGTGCGTCCTTGATCTCCTAGCAACCGAGGAAGGACTTATCTACATCCGGTAACTCAGAGCCTGCCTACAATTGAGCAGCTGCAGTTAGAAAAAGGGCAGGGCTTCTAGGGAAAGGGGTGTGGCTTCTTACACTGTCCCTTCACATAGCAGGAGGCAGAGAAGTTAATGTTTATACGTGGAGGAAAGAGGTTTGCACCTACATATACTGTAGGCGAGGGTGCACAGGACTAGTGTCTTATTACATGTATATATATATACTGTAGGTGAGGGTGCACATGACTAGTGTCAGATTACATGTATATATATACTGTAGGTGAGGAGACACAGGAATAGTGTCTGATTACATGTATGTATATACTGTAGGTGAGGATGCACAGGACTAGTGTCTGGCTACATATGTATATATACATATACTATAGGGGAGGGTGCATAGGACTAGTGTCTGGTTACATGTGTATATTTACATATATTGTAGGTGAGGAAGTACAGCACTAGTGTCTGATTGCATATGTATATATACATATAATGTAGTTGAGGGGGCACAGGACCAGTGTGTGGTTACATGTGTATATATACATATACTTTAGGTGAGAAAGCACAGGGCTAGTGTCTGATAACATGTGTATATTTACATATAATGTAGGTGAGGATGCACAGGACTATTGTCTGGTTACATGTGTCTATACATATACTGTAGGCACAGGGCTAGTGTCTGGTTATATGGGTATGTATACATATAATGTAGGTGAGGAGGTTGAGGACTAGTGTCTGGTTACATGTGTATATACATGTACTGTAAGTGGGGGACACAGGACTAGTGTCTAGTACCTGTGTATATACAGTGTATACCATATACTGTAGGTGAGGGTACATATGACTAGTGTCTGGTTACATGTGTATATTTACATATAATGTTGGTGAGGGGGCACAGGACTAGTGTCTGGTTACATGTGTATATATACATATACTGTAGATAGGACGCAGGACTAGTGTACGGTTACATGTGTATATAAATATACTATAGGTGAGGGTGCACAGGACTAGTGTCTTGTTACATATGAACATATGCATATACCACTGGTGAGTGGGTGCAGGACTAGTGTCTGGTTACATGTGTGTATATTCATATACTGTAGGTGAGGGTGCATAGGACTAGTGTCAAGTTACGTGTGTACATGTGCATATACTATAGGTGAGGGGGCGCAGGACTAGTGTCTGGTTATGTGCACATAAATATACTGTAGGTGAGGATGCACAGGACTGGTGTCTGGCTACATGTGTATATATACATAGAATGTAGGTGAGGTTGCACAGGGCTAGTGTCTGGATACATGTGCACATGCTATAGGTGAGGGGGCACAGCAATAGTGTCTGGTTATGTGTATAGCTACATATACTGTAGGTGAGGTTGTGCAGGACAAGTGTCTGGTTACATTTGTGTGTATACATATAATGTAGGTACCATGTACGAGTAGACAGCGGCTGGTACCATGTACGAGTAGACAGCGGCTGGTACCATGTACGAGTAGACAGCGGCTGGTACCATGTACGAGTAGACAGCGGCTGGTACCATGTACGAGTAGACAGCGGCTGTATGGTTGCACACTGGCTGGCATCAGTTAGCTAGGTGATCTGTAGCTGACATTACACACTCGTGATTTCTGCCTGATAAATGGTCATCAGTATATAAACTCACCCAGTGCTGCTGCCAGTGACCCGTTCTCTACACAAGCAGCTCAGTGCGTCCTTGATCTCCTAGCAACCGAGGAAGGACTTATCTACATCCGGTAACTCAGAGCCTGCCTACAATTGAGCAGCTGCAGTTAGAAAAAGGGCAGGGCTTCTAGGGAAAGGGGTGTGGCTTCTTACACTGTCCCTTCAACATAGCCGGAGGCAGAGAAGTTAATGTTTATACGTGGAGGAAAGAGTTTTGCACCTACATATACTGGTTACATGTGTCTATACATATATTGTAGGCACATGACTAGTGTCTGGTTACATGTGTATATATAAATATACTGTAGGTGAGGAACTACAGCACTAGTGTCTGATTACATGTGTATATATATACATATAATGTAGTTGAGGGGGCACAGGACCAGTGTGTGGTTACATGTGTATATATACATATACTTTAGGTGAGAAACAGAGGGCTAGTGTCTGATAACATGTGTATATTTACATATAATGTAGGTGAGGATGCACAGGACTATTGTCTGGTTACATGTGTCTATACATATACTGTAGGCACAGGGCTAGTGTCTGGTTATATGTGTATGTATATACATATAATGTAGGTGAGGAGGTTGAGGACTAGTGTCTGGTTACATGTGTATATACATATACTGTAAGCGGGGGACACAGGACTAGTGTCTAGTACCTGTGTATATACAGTATATACCATATACTGTAGGTGAGGGTACATATGACTAGTGTCTGGTTAAATGTGTGTATATTCATATACTGTAGGTGAGGGTGCATAGGGCTAGTGTCAAGTTATGTGCACATACATATACTGTAGGTGAGGATGCACAGGACTGGTGTCTGGCTACACATGTATATATACATAGAATGTAGGTGAGGGTGCACAGGACTAGTGTCTGGATACATGTGCACATGCTATAGGTGAGGGGGCGCAGGACTAGTGTCTGGTTATGTGCACATACATATACTGTAGGTGAGGATGCACAGGACTGGTGTCTGGCTACACATGTATATATACATAGAATGTAGGTGAGGGTGCACAGGACTAGTGTCTGGATACATGTGCACATGCTATAGGTGAGGGGCACAGCAATAGTGTCTGGTTATGTGTATAGCTACACATGTAGGTGAGGTTGTGCAGGACAAGTGTCTGGATACATGTGTACATATGCATATACTATAGGTAAGGGTGCACAGGACTAGTGTCTGGTTACATGTGTATATAAATATACTGTATTTGAGGGGGCGCAGGACTAGTGTCTCGTTACTTGTGTATATAAATATACTGTAGGTGAGGGGGTGCAGGACCTGGTCTGGTTACATGTTTATATAAACATATACAGTACTGTAGGTGAGGGTGCACAGGACTTGTGTCTGGTTACATGTGCATATACCACAGGTGAGTGGGTGTAGGACTAGTGTCTGGTTAAATGTGTGTATATTCATATACTGTAGGTGAGGGTGCATAGGACTAGTGTCAAGTTACATGTGTACATGTATGCACATACTATACTATACTATAGGTGAGGGGGCACAGGACTAGTGTCTGGTTATGTGCACATACATATACTGTAGGTGAGGAAGTACAGCACTAGTGTCTGATTACATGTGTATATATACATATAATGTAGTTGAGGGGGCACAGGACCAGTGTGTGGTTACATGTGTATATATACATATACTTTAGGTGAGAAAGCAGAGGGCTGGTGTCTGATAACATGTGTATATTTACATATAATGTAGGTGAGGGTGCACAGGACTAGTGTCTGGATGCATGTGTATATAAATATACTGTATTTGAGGGGGCGCAGGACTAGTGTCTCGTTGCTTGTATATATAAATATACTGTAGGTGAGGGGGTGCAGGACCTGGTCTGGTTACATGTGCATATACCACAGGTGAGTGGGTGCAGGACTAGTGTCTGGTTAAATGTGTGCATATACTATTGTAGGTGAGGGTGCACAGGACGAGTGTTTGGTTACATGTGTAACCTGTCTGCGTCCTGAGGCGAGCCATAGAGAGATGCCCCCCCCCCATCCCACCCATATTCGTAATATATCAGGGAGTGTCAGGACCAGATCCATCTTATTGGTTTGGTGTGAAAATAAAGCAATGCAAAATACATATAATGTACCGCCATGTGGTATAGAATGCATACAGAGTGCCGCCATGTAGTATAAAATGCATACAGAATATATATACACAGATAAACACATACATATACACATCACATAAATATACACATTCATATACACATCACATACATATACACTCAGGGGGATGTGGCGGCTGGCGGGTAAAAGGATGTGTCGGCTGGCATGCAGGGGGGTGTGTTAGCCTGCGTGGCGGCACGGGCGCACGGCAGTACGAGCAGGTATTCCGGCGTCAGCATAGGCGGACTGGCGGATGGCAGCATGGGCGGGCGGCCGCACAACGCCGCCCCCTCGACCAGCAGGTGGCGCTCCGCCTGAGGCAAGATTCTCAACTCTAGGTTAAGGCGTACAGGACTAGTGTCTGGTTACATATGAACATTTGCATATACTATAGGTGATGGTGCACAGGACTAGTGTCTGGTTATATGTGTACATGTACTGTAGCTGAGGGGGCGCAGGACTAGTATCTGGTTATGTGTACTGTACTATACATATACTGTAGGTGAGAATGCACAGGACTAGTGTCTGGTTACATGTGTATATACATATACTGTAGGTGAGGAGGTGAAAGACTAGTGTCTGGTCACATGTGTCTATACATTACTGTAGATGAGGGTGCACAGGACTAGTGTCTGGATACATGTGCATATCCTATAGGTGAGGGAGCACAGGAATAGTGTCTGGTTATGTGTATATCTACATATACTGTAGGTGAGGTTGTGCAGGACTAGTGCCTGGTTACATTTGTGTATATACACATACTGTAGGCGAGGGGGCGCAGGACTAGTGTCTGAATACATGTGTATATGAACATATAATGTAGGTGAGGGTGCACAGGACTAGTGTCTGAATACATGTGTATATATAAGCAGTTACGTACAAGATAGGTTCTGTAGGTTTGTTCTTAAGTTGAATTTGTATGCAAGATGGAAATTTTTTGGTCTATGTGACAATTGCATTTTAAAAATGTTGGATTGTCGTGATAACCACCAGTAACAATGAAGCTTAACTGCAGACAGCTTTGATAACTGTTACAGCTGATCATTGTAGCCTGTGATTAAAATACAGTAAATTACCAACACCCAGAGGTCCGTTTGTAACTAGTAAGTTGGGTATTTAATAGGGGTCCATCTGTATACATATAATGTAGGTTAGGAGGTGCTTGACTAGTTTCTGGATACATGTGTATGTATACATATTCTGTAGGTGAGGGTGAGCAGAACTTGTGTCTAGTTACATGTTTACATATACATATAGAACTGTAGCACTGATTATCCTAAGCTGATGAAGTTTACATCCCTCCAGAAGTTAATTATTTTCACTGAATAAATTAAAGACTTTTATTAGTATTGTTTAAAAAAAATGCCACTAGTCATATGACCGCTGGGCTGGCCAAAGTATCCGGCCAGGTGACGTAGAAGGAGTTTCCCTATACAAAGTCAACAAGAGTGAATAAGGAAACAGAACCTTGCCCATCTCTTCTATTGGTCCGGATAGCTCAGCATGTTAACTTTTTGTGGAAGGAGCCAAAGTGTTAATGGGAACATCATGGTGTGTACAGTTACCTCACACCATGCCATGAAGAATGGATTTTTATACATCATAAACAATCATTAATTGATGATCTATATAAATCTCACAGAATGCAAGTATTCTCTGGTCAGGAGGAAAAATGAAAAAAAAAAAAATTATTAAATTATCTTTATTCTTCTTGGGAAAACCCATGAAGGGAAAAGTTCCCAGCTGTTCTTTTTTTTTTTTTTGTACATACTGTCACGGGTGGTCCCTCAACCCATATCGCGGGCTCACTCATGCCCCTCTTACCCCGCTAGCACATCGCCCACCTGTCTTACCTGTCACGGCTCCTGTTCCCACTCCCTCCTCCTTGTGCGTACGTTTCCGACTCCTAGGGCTGGCTTCACTCAATTTAAAGGGCCGGCATACCCTGGCTCTGGCCATTTTCAGAAAATATATAAGCCTGCCTCTTCCTGCACACCCTGACGGAGCTTTGTGCCTACGCCATTGAGAAAGTTCCCCTGCCATATCCTTGAGTATTCCTGTGTGTTCCTGCTCCTGAGTTCCCGTGTTCCTGCGATCCTGTTTCCATGTTTCCTGTGTGTTCCAAGTCACCTGACTTGGGGTGCAACTGTGCGGGTTAATTTAGCATACTCAAACTTGCGCTCACCTTTCACTCAGGACACAAATTGAGCATAAATCAGACCTCATACAGCTCCAGCACCAGACCCGCTGCCACCACTTACTGCATTTTTACTGGGACCAATAAGTATCTCAATCTATATCATCTCTTGCTTCTCAAGCAGTCACCTTGTTACACCACTAGAAATGCACACTCAGCACTCTACCAGTCATACAGCTAACCACACTTCACAGGGCTATGAGTTCGCATACATGGACCAAAATTAAAGTGAAAAGCTTTAATGACAAAAAGTTGTTCAGTGCATAAAAAAAGATATTAAAAACAAAAGAATTACGAAATAAAATGACACAACATGGCAAACAGTTATAAAATAAAAAGGGAGAAAAATGGCCATAAAACTTGCTCTGGAAGAATGGTGTTATCTTCTGAAGGGAGCTCACCACCCAGTCTGTGAGTATACAGATCATAAGAATCTCCTTTATCTCCAGACTGCTCAGCCCCTTAATCCTTGGAAAGCCCGCTGGTCTCTCTTCTTTACATGTGTTACTCCGTCCTGCTGAGAAGAATGCCAAGGCGGATGCCCTTCTTTCGTTCCTCCGATGTCATCAGGGAAGAACCGGCTCCTCTGAATATTATTCCTCCCGAGCAACTGGTTGTCGCTGCTCCAGTGGATCTTCGGCAGCTTCCTCCTGGCAAGACCAATGTCTGACCTGCACTATGAAAGAGGATATTGATTTGGGGACATTGCTCTCGTGTGGTTGGGCCCCCTGGAGTGCAACGCTCTGTAGCCCTCATTTCCCGCTTAGTATCATAGTATATAAGGCCGGAAGATGCAAGTTCATCAAGTCCATCCTTTAAGAATTAAACAAATGTTTTATCCCCATAACCCATGATATTTTTTTCTTTCCAGAAAGGCATCCAGGCCTCTCTTGAACATGTACATAGAGTCCGCCATAACAGCCTCCTGCGGCAGAGAGTTCCATAGTCTCACTGCTCTTACAGTAAAGAACCTTTGTCTATGTTGATGGTAGAATCTCCTGTCCTCTAGGCGTAGAGGATGCCCCCTTGTCCTGGTCACAGGCCTAGGTATAAAAAGATCTTTGGAGAGATCCTTGTACTGTCCGTTCAGGTATTTGTACATTGCAATGAGGTCTCCCCTCAGTCGTCTTTTTTCAAAACTGAATAATCCCAAATTTTGTAATCTGTCATTGTATTCTAATCCCCCCATTCCCCTAATAATCTTGGTTGCTCTCCTCTGCACCCGTTCCAGGTCTACTATGTCCTTTTTATAAACTGGTGCCCAAAACTGTACACAATATTCCATGTGTGATCTGACAAGGGATTTGTATAAGGGCAAAACTATGTCTTTACTATTAGAATCTATTCCTCTCTTGATACATCCCATAATTTTATTTGCTTCAGCAGCAGCTGCCTGGCTCTGGTCACTAGAATTAAGTTTACCATCTACCAATACCCCCAAGTCCTTTTCAGCTACAGTTTTACCACTCCACTGGTAACGTCAACCCAATCTAAAATGTTGAATGTTTTATTGGTGGCCTGATCTGGTAAAAGATGTACAGGATTTTGTGGGCTCCTGCACTTCCTGTGCTTCCATGGACTTCAGAGAGTTCCATAGTCTCACTGCTTTTACAGTAAAGAACCTTTGTCTATGTTGCCTCTCCTCTAGGCAAAGAGAATGCCCCCTTGTCCTGGTCACAGGCCTAGGTATAAAAAGATCTTTGGAGTGATCCTTGTACTGTCCGTTCAGGTATTTGTACATTTGCTCCAGTTGTACTAAGTAATTGACTGTTTAGAACATAATTATACTTTTTGTTTCCATGGCCCAAGTGCAGAACTTTACATTTTTCTACATTAAACCTCAACGCACATTTCTCTGCCTACTCCTTTAGCAGTACAGATGGATTTGTGGAAGCTTAACTATCGACATCACCACCGTTAATTGCTGCTGCCCATTTTCAGAAAATTTATAAGCCTGCCTCTTCCTGCACACCCTGCCGGATTTTTGTGCCTACGCCATTGAGAAAGCTCCCCTGCAGTATTTCTGCGTTCCTGTGTGTTCCTGCTCCTGATTTCCCGTGTTCCAGCTTCCCGTGCTCCTGTGTGTTCCAGTCCGTTCCTGTGTTCCCATTCCCTTCTGCCTGGACCCCCCGTTGCTGACCCCTTGGACTTGGCCTTGCATCTCAGCCGCCTGCCCTCACCCTTTGTCTGAA
Source organism: Engystomops pustulosus (assembly GCF_040894005.1). Taxonomy (NCBI): domain Eukaryota; kingdom Metazoa; phylum Chordata; class Amphibia; order Anura; family Leptodactylidae; genus Engystomops; species Engystomops pustulosus. The sequence continues at coordinate 46,146,316 of NC_092421.1, forward strand.
CCTTACCACGAGACTGTTTCCTGCAAAGGTACCTCGACCTTGCTGCCACCACAGGCTAGTTGCACTTGGAACGACCTGGTGGCACCCCGCCGCAGCAAGACCATCCTGCTTTGCAGGCGCCACTTAGATTCCGGTCCCAGGTGTCGGCTAGTATCACCTCCTGAAGACATACAACTTATGAATTCTCTGATTTTAAACTGTCTATTATTGTTGACACTCATAAAGGTGTCAATTCCTCAGGATGAGGAGAAACTGCAGCACCATATCAGAGTTCCATCAGAAAGCGAAAGATCTGACGGATAGATTCAGGGACCAGGGGTTTCCTACGAAAATCCTGAAACATGTGTACCAACAAGCATTAGCTGCTGATAGAACATCATTGCTCACACCAAGGCGGAAAGACCCTGACAACGCAGGATCTTGCATCATTGGGATTATGGGGAAATGAGAGATTGTCAAAAATTATTGGTGAATTCTTAAATTAGATGAACTAACGGCCTCCTTAATCTCTGAATTTCCATCTATAACCAGGGGGATGAACCTGAGTCACATACGAACAGGCGACACCTTCATGAGTGTCAGCAATAATAGACAGTTTAAAATCAGTGACTTCATAAATTGCAGTTCTGATGGGGGTTGCCTATTTGGCTACGTGCCCTTGTCCAGCAAATTATGGTGGCAATGCAAGAGGATTGTGGTTCCAAGAGATAGAGCTCATCAAGCCTCAGGCGCGTGGTGGGGACTGGGATAACCTCATCATGCGCAAAGAATCACAGTGGACCTATGTTTTGGACAGTGTGAAAACTAGGGTTAAAGTACCCTAGATGGTCTAAGAAATAGTGAAAAAAAAAGCTTAAAAACTTTATAAGATATTAAAAATTCAAATCACCCCCCTTTCCCTAGAACTGAAATGGCATCCAAATGTCCAAAACGCGACTTTTACACCATTTTACATCACATAAAAAATGGAATAAAAAGTGAAAAAAATTTCGCACAGACCTCAAAATGATAGCAATGTAAACGACAGCTCATTACGCAAAAAATTACACATCTCACAGATCCGTACACCAAAGTATGAAAAAGTTATTAGCGTCAGAACATGTAATTTTATTTTTGTACTCATTCGTTGAATTTTTGAAAATGTATTAAAACGCAATAAAACCTGTATAAATCACCCAGATCGCACTGAATCAAAAAATAAAGCAGAGGTGTTATTTGGAGCGCACAGTCAAAGTCGTAAAAACTGAGCCCACAAGAACGTGACGCACATGCGTATTTTTAAAATTTTTTCCACATTTGGAATTTTTTTCCAGCTTCCCAGTACACGGCATAGAATAATAAATAACATCACGGACCTACCTCCTCATTGGAGGATAGGAAGGGGTTTGCTGTAAGGGGATCCTTATAAGGAACGACACCCTTAAGCCTGGCAGCATGTCCTAATATCGGCTGCACGCCGTGTAGAGCGTGATATATATTTGTGAAGGTTATTGATAGCCAGCTTAGCCTATCAAGCTATTCCTAGCCAGCCAGTCAGTAAGGGAGGCTGGGGAGGGAATGGGTGTGCTGTGACCACACAGGGGCTCCAAAGTGATTCTGGTGCAAGCAGTGATTCGAGAACTAGCAGTACAGCAGATGAGGCAGCTGTCAGTGTCACATCAGTAGTGTAAATATAAGCATTCAGTGTGGGCAGTGTGGAGCTGGATGCATGTGGAAACTGCAAGTGGCTTATATACGCTCACTATAGCCTTCAGTCAGCAACATCACTGACTGCAACGGAGTAATCTTTGTGATTATAATGACCATTGAGTCATTATAATGACCATTGGGTCTGAAGCAAGCTTAGTAGAGTGGGTAATATGGAGTAGGGTGTGATTAATAAACCCATAAACCCTAAAAGCTTGGATCACACCTTCTCAGCCTTAATACAATTGCCTATAATCACTGATGTTATTAGATCACATGCTGGACCATTCTTAAAGGACATGTGACAATGCTGCAAAAATACATTGACCTCCCAATAATAAAAATCACATGTAAAGGAAACTATAGCCAGAATAGGCTGCATTTTGGTGTGAATGTTCTTAGTGTGGGCTCCTTTGTAAGCGACAGGGAAGGAAGTGGTTATGAATATAAGAAACATACTACCATTAATCGTCCGTCCTCTTGTCATATACTGTTAATTCAATCTAGTCTGACCTGAAAAGAATTTTTAGATAATAAAGAAACTGTGAGAGAAATTGAGACCCCTGAGGATGGTGACAATCGCCAAACGCGTAGGGTCATTATCAGGGTCTATAGACTAGAATAGTCTTCATTAACCCCTTCACGTCCTGTGAAGGATATATCAGCTGCAGAGCTATGAAGGGTATATGAAGAGGGCTCAGAGATGGGCTTTGCTGCATATTGTCTGCCACTGGCAAAGTCCCCGGCGGCGCTTAAAACATGACGGCGCATTGGCCAACTGTCTTCAGATTGTTCCCCCCCCCCCCCCCCCCCCCCAATGGCTCATTGTAATGAAATTCTTAGCGAAGTCTTAGGATGGTGTTCCCACTGTACAATGAAGGCACCGGCACTACCAGACCTGTGTATAATAGATGATGTGGCAAGGGCACTTTTGGCATCAAACTGGGTGTATCTGAAGTGCAAAGGCGGTGCTCAGCTGACTGCAGCAATCGTGAATAAAAGTAGTAAAAAAGTTGAAAAAAATCATGCAGCACTCACCCGAAGAATCTTCTTTTATTTAGCAACCATAAGGCAGGGAGGTATGACAAGGCATCGCTCACAGCGACGGGCCGTTTCGCGCAGTCCTGCACTTTGTCTAACCGTGTCTCATTGTAATGAATCCAATGCAAAAACGCCATATACTACAATACAGTAGTATTGCAGTATATGGTAGGAACGATCAGATCATCTAGGGTTAATGTACCCTAGAGTGTCTAACAAATAGCTGGCCTATGGAGCAAGTGGGGCAGTCCAGGGAAGAGGCAGTGGTCCGGCGGTCCGGCGTTTGTACTGTACAGCTCAGCAGTGTTGGTTAGCACTAACAATGTACCAATGCTGCATCTGTTTTAGCACTAGGAGCTGCTTTGGCTAGTAAGCTCCTAGTGCAGTTTTTGAGGGTGACAGGTCCTCTTTAACCCCTAAAGGACGCAGCCTGTTTGTACGTTAAGGCTCGGTCCTTTTTTTAGAACTTTGACCAGTGTCTCTTTTCAACGCTTTAAGACATCCCTGTGATTTTGAGATTGTTTTCTCGTGAGACATTGTAGTTTATGTTAGTAGTCATTTCAGTAGTCATTTGTTAGTCATTTCATTGAACCGTTCCTTTTTTGCGGGGTTAAAATTCACAAATTGTGGAAAAATTTTCAAGTTTCAAATGTTATACTTTTTAGACAAAAAGTCACACCACAAATTTTTTTTGGTAGAAACCTTTTGCCATTGGTCTTCTTTTTATTTCCATTATTTGTTTTATGTTTCCATTTTTTTTTACAGATTTGAGAAGGTTTGAAGTTTTAGTAGCAACTTCTCAGATTTGAAATTTGAAAAATGCTACATTTTTGGTGATCAGTTTGGAAGTGCCCTACAAAGGCTTTTGTACTATATACCCCCACAAGTAAAACCATTTTATGAACTTAACATCTCAACCTATTCAAATCAGCATTTAAGAAGTCTGTTAACCCCTTAACGACTTGGCCTTCTTTAGTTTTTTCACTTCCATTTTTCACTCACCAACTTCAAAAATCTATAACTTTTTTATTTTTCCAAATAAAGAGCTGTGTTATGGCTTATTTTCTGCATAACAAATTGCACTTCATAGTGATGGTATTTAATATTCCATGGCATGTACTGGGAAGCGGGAAAAAAAATCCAAATGCAGTGAAAATGGTGAAAAACCACATTTGCGACGTTTTCTTGTGGGCTTGGATTTTACAGCTTTCACTCTGTGTCCCAAATGACATGTCTACTTTATTCTTTGGGTCGGTACGATCACGTGGATACCAAATTTGTATAGGTTTTGTAATGTTTTCATACATTTAAAAAAATTAAAACCTCCTGTACAAAATATATATTTTTTATTTTGCCATCTTCTGGCGCCAATAACTTTTTCATACTTTGGTGTACATAGCTGTGGGTAGTGTCATTTTTTGCGAATTTTGATGGCGTTTTCATTGCTATAATTTTTGGGACTGTGCGACCTTTTGATCACTTTTTATTATTTTTTTTTATATTTTTCAAAATGGCAAAATAATGCCATTTTCGACTTTGGACGCTATTTTCCGTTACGGGGTTAAACGCAGTGAAAAAACGTTATTATATTTTGATAGATCTGGCATTTTCAGACGTGGTGATACCTGATGTTTTCATGATTTTTACTGTTTATTTATATTTATATCAGTTCTAGGGAAAGGGGGGTGATTTCAATTTTTAGGTTTTTTTTATTATAATTTTTTTAAACTTTTTTTTATTTTTACTTTTACTATTTTTGAGACTCTCTAGGGTACTCTAACCCTAGGTAGTCTGATTCATCCTATCATATACTGCCATACTACTGTACACCCGAGGCTACCATGGTGACGGATCGCTGCTCCCCGTGACGTCATCATGGAGTGACGATCCGCGACAAGATGGCGGCCCATGCGGCGCCATCTTTTTGAAGCCGCCGGCAATGCTGCCGGGGTGAAAACACCCTATCTGCAAAGATCTGCAATATGCAGCAAAGACTTACCGGCTATGGAGAGGGCTCGGGAAGGGGGTAACCCTTTTATCTTTTTTTCCGGAAGCAAACAAAAATGGATTTGAAATTCTGAAATTTCAATTTTTGATTACGATTTTTCTCATTTAGCCCTAAAATGGACACATTCAGAAGGAATTTGAGGTAAATATACACCCCAAATTTTTTCTTCTGAGTAGAGCAATACCTGCCATGTGGATGTCAACTGCTGTTTTGTCGCACAGCGATGTCCAGAACAGAGTTCGTACTATTGCGTTTTTAGAAGGCCAATTTGGGTGCAAATGTTTTGTGGTGCCACAGTGTACTTGAAGAGCCCCTGAAGTAACAGTACAAAACCCCCAAAGATGTCACCATTTTGGAAACTAGCCCCCTCAAAGAATTTATCTGTGGTTGTGGTAAGCATTTTAACTCCCAACATGCTGGCCAAAATCTAATGTAAAGTAAATGGTGCAGAGTAAAAAATGCGTTTTTATCTCAAATATGTCATTTTAGTGGCTAATATTCTGTACCCAACCCATGCCACTTTAGACAAACACCCCAAAAAGCATTCTGCGGGTAGTCCTGAGTAGGGCAATACCAAACATGTGCCAATAATTGACAGGTTGGGCACACGGCAGGGCTGAGAAAGGAAAGGTGTGAAAGTTAGCTTTTCCAGCTCCTTTTTCACACGTTTGGATTCGGAGTGCCATATCATGTTCGCAGGGCCCGTGAGGTACCAGTGCAATAGAAACCCCTGAGAAATTATAACATTTTGGAAACTAGACCCCTAAAAGAATTCATCTGAGGTTGTGGTGAGCATTTTAACACCCAATATGCTGGCTAAAATCTAATTTAAAGTAAATGGTGCAGAGTAAAAAATGTGTGTTTATCTCAAAAATGTAATTTTAGTGCCTAATATGTTGGGGACGATTTATCAAGCTGTCTGAAAGTCAGAATATTTCTAGTTGCCCATGGCAACCAATCACCGCTCAGCTTTCATTTTACTAGTGCTCATGAATATTTTAAAGGGGAGCTGTGATTGGTTGCCATGGACAACTAGAAATATTCTGACTTTCAGACAGCCTGATAAATCTGGAAAAACATTGGTGGGTTGTCCCGAGTATGGAAATACCACGTATGTGCTAATAATTGACAGGCTGGGCACAAAGCAGGGCTGAGAAGGGAAGGAGTGAAATCTTGCTTTTGGAGCACCCTTTTCACTAGACTGGTGTTAAGGTGCCCCTGAGGTACCAGTGCAATAGAAACCTCCGAGTAGTGACTCCGTTCTAGGAAAGGACACCCCTCAAAGAATTGATCTAGGGTTGTATGAGCATTGCAAAGGGGGTGGGGGTGCAATTTGTTTGAGCATGTGCAAGGGGGGGGGGGTGGGCATTATACCGTGTGGGGGGCACTATACAGTGTGGGGGGTGTAATATGGTGCAAGGGGGGGCATTATACAGTATATAGTATTAGACATTGGAAGGGAGGTGGCATTATAGAGTGCAGGGGAATGGGCATTATACAGTGTGAAGGTGGTTATACAGTGCGGGGGGACATTATACAGTGTGTGTAGTGGCATTATACAGTGTGGGGGTGGTTATACAGTGCGAGGGGGCCATTATACAGTGTGAGGGGTTATACAGTGTGAGTAAGTTCATTATACAGTGCAGGGAGGGGGGTTAACACAAACCATAGTACTGTGCAAGCAAACACACTGACACACACTACATTCATACATTATACATGTAATTAAACATGCACACAATGTTCACATATAGATCAGACATCACACCTACGTACACGCACAGCACACTTCACATAAACATCCGAAGCATACATACATTTCAGTGTTTCTGATGAAGATCAGGACACTGGCTGCAGGGCAGAGTAGAAGCTGGTCCGGGCATCACATATTCTTCCCTCCCCCTTTACCTCCTGTTCGACTGATGTAGCAGTGTTTATGGGGAGGACCTGCTACACTAATACACAGGCTGCAGCACATTGCAGGATGCTTCTCCCTCAATGCTGCAGAGTGCCGATGCTTCCATCCTCCGAGTGCAGGCTGTCTCCCGCCTGTCTCCTCTGCTTTGGGTCATGTGACCGATGCCTGTAATGAGTAGTTGAGCCATTTTAGGAAAGGGCACCCCTCAAAGAATTGATCTAGGGATGCTTTACCTGGAAAGTGCTGCCCTGGTTCAAGGCTCGATGTAGCCTTGCTTCCAGCGTACTAGCCCCCCCCTTTTCTGGTCTCTAAAAATACACTGCTTGACTGCCAACTCTTGAAATTCCAGGAAAGTTCCCCTCTGGCCTGCACATCAATGTAACACGTAAGCATTATACAGTGCCACCTGCATGATGTGCACGGCCAGCTTCTTGTACCACACCCTCAACTTCAGCATGGCGTTTTATGGCTGGTCTGACAAATCCAACTCTCCAATGTACCTATTATAATCCAAAATACAGACCGTTTTAGGGGCTTCTGCACTGGTGCCTTGTACAGGGGCAGGGGTGGCGGTGTGCCCATGTATTGTTGTTAGTACAAGGACATCCTTCTTGAGTCGCTGATTAGTGCTCGGCTCTCGTGCCTTCTGAGCTTTTCCCCTAGCAGCGACTTCGGGAGACCTCTCTGATACCTTTTAGCAGTGCTGCATGCCAAGGCACTTGAACAAGGTAATACTGGTATAAAAATGATCCAGGTAGAGGAGCTAGCCCTGGTCCAGTAGTGGGTGCACAAAATCCCACACTACTTTTCCAGCAATTCCCAGGAAGGGGGGCATTAATTTGAAGTCCTTACCTTCATATATCTTTAACTTATAAGTGTACCCTGATGCACTCTCACACAGCTCATACATTTTCGCGTCATACTTTGCCCTTTTATTTGGCAGGTACTGGCGGAACTGAAGTCTCCCTTTGAAATATACCAGGGACTCGTCTATCCATAAATAGATAGATTATATAAGATCCGGCCCATATTAGACTATCATATCAGGGGTCATCTCTGGGTGGGCACTGAGCATTGTCGGCAAAATGCATAAACTTCTGGATGGCTTCAAAGCGCATCCTGCTCATTGCCATGCGGAACATCTGGGTGTGGTACAGTATGTCTGTGCTCCCTGATTGATGGCTTCTTTACTAGTCCCATAAGAAGCACTATGCCCCAAAACTTCTCTATCTCTGCTGCACTAACAGGGGTCCACCTGTGGGGTTGTGCATAAAAAGAAGTGGGGGGGGGGGTGTGGCCAAGGTATGGGGCTGTGAAACGCACGCTCACCTGTGCTCCGCTGCTTAGGGACGATCCGCTGACTTTGCCTGACACTATGCCGGCGAGGCGAGGAGGACGCGGGGCATCTCGAGCCGCAGGTCCGGCGGGCCCGCGTCGCTCCCTAGGGAGATTGCTGTCTCCGACGAGCCGCGTGGGGACCGCGGTCTCTGCCTGTGCGACTCCGCCACCTACTTGCCGCGCGGGGCGGCTCTCCCTGGAAACAGCTGACGGGGATTGCGGCGCAGGAGTGCCAGGTAGAGCTACTCCTGTCTCCCGAGACGCCGCTACCATGGGGAGAGCTCAGGTGGACCGACCAGAGGCTCGTATGCTCATGGCCCGAGGAACAACTGGAGAGGAGCTGTATCCGAGGGAAGAACTATGCCAGCCACTGGATGGATCGACGGGATCGGGGACAGGCAGCCCATACTGGCCGCATACAGCACGGACTGGAGAAGAAGGGAGGAACCTTCCCAGGTTGAACCCTCAGGTTAGTGGGGAGCCCCCACAGGTAACTACACCTGAGAGTAAAGTGCAACCTGTTGGGAGGGTAGCACACATAGCTGGACTGAGGACACTGAGCCCAAGGGCTGAGAACGGGGTATGCACAGTTATCGAGCCCCCAGTTAGGCCCAGAGACCAGATGATAGAGTCTCACCATGATAACCTGGTCAATCAATCCAGTGAACTCCATATATTGATGGAGATGATAAAATCCCTCCCCAACAAGGAATACCTTGACTCGACGGTCGCAAGGTTGGAGCAGTCCCAAAATCAAGTTTTAGACTCAATTAGACAGGATGTTGAGCAACTTGCCACACAGACGGTAGAAACTGAACGAGCAGTCCACTCTATAGCTACCAGGGTGGAAGACCTGGAAAAGAGGCCTATTACAGTCCCAGCAGCATATATTGACCCTCTCTCTTGAAATAGATGACCACGAGAATAGAGGACGTAGGAACAATGTCCGGATCTAGGGGATTCCAGAAGAGGGCTCTCGGGAAGACCTCACAGGAAAAATAAAGACTATCTTTAACCTGGTTACGGGCAACCAAGCAGAGACTGTCTATGACAGTCTATGGTATATAGGCCAGGAAGGTCCCTAAGAGACTCCCCAAGAGACGTTCTCTGCAGAATGCATTACTTTAAGGACAGAGAAAGAATAGCGCAGGCTGCCTGGTCACAGGGGTCTATCACGTTTCAGGGCAGTCAGATAAAAATCTTTCCTGATGTATCAGCAAAGACATTACATATGAGACGGATACTTCAACCAGTGTTGGTGAAAATTAAAGAGGCTGGCGGAACATATAAATGGGGTCACCCCTTTCACTTGCTAGTCAAACTCACAAATGAAACCTATGCGGTCCACCATCCAAGAGACTTGCCGGGACTCTTCGCCCTCCTTAATGTACCCCCAATCTACGTAGAGAACTGGCTTCAACCCCTGGAACAAAGAGCGGACCCTGGCCATAGAGAGTACAGAAGACCCCCAGGGAGACACAGGGAGAGGAATAGGAGGGCAGAAATAGAGCTAACACAACCAGCCCCTGGAAATGTTGTGATACCGTTTGGCCCAGATGATTTCCCTGACCTTTCAGCATCATTGCCACCAGAAGTTTAAAAATTCTAAGCTAATAAACATAGATCATGCTGGGGGAAATACGTGTTTATGGCATGGATATAAGGCTAGGAACCGTTTAGGGGGAGGAGGGACTCGTTCAGAGAACAATGAAAAAGGGGTATTGATCGAGTAATAATGTGCTTTTTCTTTATTATTTTTACCCTTCTCGTTCTCCCCTGTAGGAACTAGTAATATTAACCATAGAATGGATATAGAGATCACTCAAAATAATTTTCTTATGTTTTTTGTTGTCTTGCAATATTGTAATATTGACTTGTGGGCAAATAAGTACAAATAGGTGTGAGACCTTAAAGTCATATATATAGCTTTAGATAATGTCGGAATACCCCCCGCCTCTGTAGATATAGGAAATAATAAAGATTTGACGGGGGACTGTTTATGGGGGGGATCCGGGTGGTGAGTTGGGGTGGAGGGACTATATGAAGGGGAGCCCTTTTTTTTTTTTTTCTCCTTTCACGATCTCCCCAAGGTTAAAAATATGCTTTAGGGCTGTATAGACACTGGGGGTCATAGTTTATGGGTTCTTAAAATTGACACAGAGGTGACTTTGCATCCATTGCTATATCATATTGTATATGGCAATTTCTGAATACTAAGAGGTTGGAGTGAGATTTGAATATAATCACAAGAACACATGGAGAGATGTATGCTAGAGGTGATAAAAGGGGTGAAACAATTTTTTAAATAGGTATTGAAATTTTTTAAGTTTCACAAGATGAATAGTAGAATGTGTGAATGAATAATAGTTTGACATTAGTCACTGCAATGGAACCACAAGGAATAAAAGGTGTATAGAGAGTGAGATTCCCCCCCCCCCCTCCTTCTTTCTTCTTTCTTCTAGCACCTCCTCAAGGTTAAAAATATGTTTTAGGGTGGTAAAGACACCGGTGTTATAGTCTATGGGTCCCTAAAATTGTCACAGTGGTGACTTAGCATCTATTGTTATATCATACTGTCTAAGGAAACACTTGAAGATTAAGAGGTTGGGAGTGAGACATGAACATAATCACAAGAACACATAGAGGATATATGTTAGAGGAGACAAAAGGGGAGAAACACTTTCCTTAAATAGGTATTGATAATTTTTTTAATTTCCACAAGACGAAAGGTAGAATTTGTGAATGAATAATAGTTTGACATTAGCCACTGCAATGGAACCACAAGGAGGAAAAGGTGAATAGATAGTGAGATCCCCCTTTTTTTTTTTCTCCCCCCCCCCTTTTTTTTTTTTCTCCTTGTTTCTTCCCTTTCCCCTCCCCCCCCCCCTATATACGCCACCACTAGTTCCCCCATCCTTGTATGACTGCCAAGAGAAGGTTACGAGGGACCTAACCCGACAAGAATAACATCTAAAGACATAAGATATAGATGCTTATGGGAACATTCATACATCCCTCCTAAATTTAATTTACTTACTCTTCACCCCAGGATTTGTTGGGAACTAATCTTGGGGAAATAATGCCCTCACGAACCCCTGCCCCTTTCCGCCCCGCCCCTTATTATAGGGGCAAGGGATAGGACATCCTAAGGAAAGCCTGGTGATAGACGACAGGAAGTGAGGGAGGTGAGAGAACTCTTCCTCCTCTATGGAATTTCCCCTTTGTCCTCTTCTCCATTTCTCTTTTAAATGCCCTTAGAATATGCGGAGCCGTCCCTATATCTTGTTTTTCCAACACCCCAATAAGAAGTAGGACGGAAAAACTTCCTACAAAACCCATTAAAACTGAGTGGGGGGCCACTCTTTTCTTTTGTGTTAATTGTGTGTCTTCTTATCTCTTCTCCCCCCCCCCTTTCTCTTTTCCTCCCTGTCTGCACCACTACAGGGGGCAACACCGATTAAATAGTAATATAACACCGAAATGGCCTCCTTAGATCCGCACGCAACTATGTTGATGGGATCATTGAATGTGAAAGGTCTACATAGCACAGGTAAAAGATCAATCCTGTGGAACTTGCTAAGAAGGAAAAAGTTACAGGTGGTTTTCCTACAAGAAACCCACCTGTGTCTTCGAAAGCCATATCGCCTCTCAGGGACCTCATATCCGCATGCATACCACAGTTATACTAACGATCCGAAAGCCAAAGGGACTAGTATACTAATATCTAATACTATCCCTTGGGTCTTTATGGATATGTGTACGAATGAAGAGGGTCGCATGATATTCGTAAAAGGACGTATTGCTTCCCAGATATACACTTTTGCCTCAGTGTACCTTCCAAACAGTGGGCAGGCCAGAAACTTATCTAATTTTTTGGACCGTTTGGCTGATTTTGAAGAGGGAATTGTGGTCCTGGGAGGAGATTTTAATGTCGCACTCGACCCAAGTTTGGATATCTCATCAGGGGTATCACAACATTCTGGAATGGCCCTGAGACAGATAAGGCGTACCCTGCATAGTCACAGGTACATTGACTCTTGGCGTTTATTGCACCCAAATGAGAAAGACTATACTTTCTACTCAATTCCACATAATACATATTCAAGACTAGATACGTTTTTCTTAAAACACCATGACCTGGCTTTACTTCAACAGGCAACTATTGATAATATATCTTTCTCGGACCACGCATTAATAGACATGACCCTGTCCCTTGGTATCCCCAAAAGTAAACAATGGCAATGGAGACTCAATGAGTCACTCCTGGAGGATGTACAAACTGTAGCGGAGATAAAAGAGGCCTTATTAGAACATTTCTCAATGAATCGAGAAAATATCCCTAACCCATACATGAGATGGGAAGCCCATAAAATAGTTATCAGGGGAATTTTAATAAAACATGGGGCTAGAAGGAAGAGGGAAAGGGATAAGTGCATGAATAGTCTCCTGGACCAAATAAAAAAACTAGAGACACAACACAAAAGGAATCTAGATAATGACCTTAAAGTTCAATTGAGCCAAGCGAGAGAAGAACTACGTTCCCTACTGATGTATAAAGCAAAAAATAACCTATTAAAATGTCGACGATTTTATTATGAACATGGCAACAAATGTAGCCGGGGTCTAGCTAGAGCGCTACGGGACCAACGGGTGTCTACATACGTACCCGCCGTTTTAAATGCACATGGAAACAAGGTGAATATGCCAGACGAAGTGGCTGAGACCTTTAGAGAATATTATGCCTCCTTATATTCGGTGGATAGAACGAATCATAACACCACAAACCCAGATTTTAGATCACGGATCCAAAAATATATAAGAGACTCAGGGTTGGCGAAGTTATCAGAACCTGAACTAGAAGATCTAGAAAGACCCTTCTCGGAAGAAGAAGTAAGGGAGGCAATTAAGAATTTAAGCTCAGGCAAGGCACCAGGCCCGGATGGGTTCTCTACAAAGTATTACAAATTGCTATATGGGGAATTGACCCCCCATCTGGTGGAGGCTTTTAACTCTCTGATGGAGAATGGAGCCCCACCACCCGACTCCCTTAGGGCATACATAACAGTTCTGCCAAAGGCAGGCAAGGACCCCACGCAGTGTCTCAGTTATAGACCAATCTCCCTGCTCAATGTAGATTCAAAAACATTAGCCAAGTTACTGGCAGACAGGCTGACCCCAATAATAAGCAAACTTATACATCTAGACCAAACAGGCTTTTTACCCGGCCGGGAAGCCAGAGATAACACCACAAAAGCAGTTAACTTGATGCATATAGCCCGAATACAAAAAAAGGCAGTTGCTCTGCTTTCAACCGATGCAGAGAAAGCCTTCGACAGGGTGAATTGGGTCTATATGGCTGAGACACTGCGTGGAATTGATTTAAAACATAACATGATGCAGAGGATTTTGGCCCTATATACTCAACCTACGGCAAAAGTTAGGGTAAACGGAATTCTCTCCAAAGACTTGCCCATAAACAACGGGGTAAGACAGGGTTGCCCACTCTCACCCTTAATTTTCGTCCTAGTCTTAGAACCCCTCCTAAGACATATTAGGCAAGACGAGAATATCTCAGGAATAATGATCCAGAATGATGAAGTGAAAGTAGCCGCATTTGCAGACGACCTACTGTTCTTTGTCTCTAAGCCTAGGGTGTCGATCCCTAACCTTTTGAGACAATTTAAGGAATATTATTCTTTGTCAAATTTTAAAATTAATTACTCCAAGTCTGAAGCTACGGCAGTCTCTATGTCTTTGGAAGAAATTAAATTATTGGAGGATACTTTCCCCTTCAGGTGGCCTAAAGAGGGAATGACATACCTGGGAGTAAAACTGACTCGAGACTTAAAAACTATGTATAGAGCAAATTATATCACACTAGCAAACTCGATTAAAGCAGACTGTGAGAAGTGGACCAAGGGAAGGTTCACATGGATGGGGCGCATTGCGATCTTTAAAATGAATGTATTACCAAGGATCCTATATTTATACCAAGCACTTCCTATCTTCTTACCGGGGAAATTCTTTAAGTTAATGACCTTGATACAACAAAAATTTATATGGGGAGGCAAAAAACCCCGTATAAAGTTAGAAATACTACAGAAATCGAGAAATAGAGGAGGGTTGGCAGTACCCGACCTTAAAATGTACCATAAAGCCATACATTTGGTTAGGATTACAGATTGGTGCAAAAATTATAAGAATAAAAAGTGGATTTCAATTGAACAGGAGGCTAGTCAGGCCCCCCTCTCTAACATACCATGGTTGGGGTATGAATATATGAAACAATTACTCACACATCCAACCATTGGTGCAACACTTCGAATATGCCATTCCCCTGAGATTAAAGGTAAACTTATCCCTACACTGTCCTCAATGTACCCCATATTGGGAAACCCAAGATTTGCGCAGGGGATGGAAGACCCAGTACTTAAGGAATGGAATAGGGTAGGGATAAATAGAGTCCCCCATTTCAAGACGGGGTCAAGATGGTTCCAACCTTCAGAAATAGCTGAAAAATGGAGGGTGACAGCACTATCTCCATGGAGAGAACTTTTCCTTCGTACATTCCTAGACTCAATACAAAGACCAGAAGAGTATGAAAGTAGTCCCACCGAATTCGAAAAATTATGTGTGGGGACTGATCGAATGCGACATCCCCTCTCTAGGATCTACGCTATGCTCCTAAGATGCAATAACTATGAATTGCCATCCTTTACCTCAAGGTGGGAGCAAGATCTCCAAATTGATATAACGGACGAACAATGGGAACGTAGTTTTGAATTCTCATACATCAATATACTTAATTCTAGATTTCAAGAAAGCAACTATAAAACTATCTCTAGGTGGTATTATGTACCCACTAAAATTAATAGAATGTTCTCAGAAGTTAGCCCGTTGTGTTGGAGATGTAAGTAAACAGAAGGTTCATATCTACATATATTTTGGTCATGCCCCCTAATAGTACCATTCTGGGAAGCAATTCGTGAAATTCCCATATACTGTCATACTGTGGTTTGACAGTTTATAGTAGGATCAATCAGGCAACCTAGGGTTAAAGTACCCTAGGGGGTCTGAAAAATAGTAAAAAAAAAAAAAATTTCAAAAAGTAAAAAAATTTTTAGAAATTAAAATAACCTAAACATTCAAATAACCCACCTTATCCTAGAAGTGATATAAATAAACAGTAAATATAAACATGTTAGGTATTGCCGTGTCCCAAAATGTCTGATCTATCAAAATATAGTTAGGGTTATTCCTGGCGTTTAACCCTGTAACAGAAAATAGTGCCCAAATTCAAAAATACCACTTTTTTGCCATTTTGCAAAATATAAGAAGTTCAGTAAAAAGTGATCAAAAGGCCGTACTGTCCTCAAAATGTTTAAAAGTTTCAAAAAATGGCACCACACACAACTCTGTACACTGAAGTATGTAAAAATAGTTGATAAAATGAAGAATTTTTTTTTTTTTCAGAATGTTTAAATTTTTGTAACTGTATGAAAACATTAATCCCTTAGTGATCGGGTTTCTCCATCGGCCTAACCTAAGGTCTGCACGGGACCCTGCAGGGTCTTGCGTCAGATCCCACGGTCAATGTCGTGACCGCGGTAACTACCGTATATACTTGAGTATAAGCAGACCCGAGTATAAGCCGAGACCCCTAATTTTACCACCAAAAACTTTGAAAACATATTGACTTGAGTATAAGCTGAGGGTGGGAAATGGATTGGTCACAGACCCCCTCCCCCCAGTATATAGACATCCAGCCCCCTATAGTATACAGCCTGCCCCAGCCTTCCTCCACTAGTATACAGCCTGCCCCCAGTAGTATACAGCACTGCCCAGCCTGCCCCCAGTAGTATACAGCACTGCCCAGCCTGCCTCCAGTAGTATACAGCCTGCCCAGCCTGCCCCCAGTAGTATACAGCACTGCCCAGCCTGCCCCCAGTAGTATAATGCACCCACCCGAAGACGCCTCCACCAGATTTTGCACCGAGGGGCTCCCATCCAACCTTAATCCGGCCCTGCCTGCAATGCCTAATGTAGGTCCCGGGTTTTCCAGTGGCATGAGCAGATGCTTGTCAGCCTATGTTACTGGGGGTGAGGCGGCTGTATGTAGCAGTGTTACTGGGGATGAGGCGGCTGCATGTAGCTGTGTTACTGGAGGTGAGGCCCGCTGTATGTAGCTGTGTTGTAACACTAGTATACACTAGTTGGAATAGTGGAAAGTGAGCAGGAAGATGTGTATGCACGCTACAATCAGTGGGGGCCTCCACCAGATTTTACGCTCAGGGGCTCCCACCGACCTTAATCCGCCCTGCCTGCAATGCCTAATGAAGGTCCCGGGTTTGCCAGTGGCATGAGCAGATGCTTGTCAGCCTATGTAGGCTGACATTTCAAATGCACTTCAATACATGGTTATTGCAGTGCATTAGCATGGACTAGCAATCACATCATCACTTCTTCATATGTAAGTATTGTAAAAACAAAAAAAATAAAAAATGTAAAATAAAATTCATTAGAATGTCCCAAAAGCCCACATATAAAACAATAAATAATAAAAAAAAAGTTAAAAAAAGTAAAAAAAACCACAACATTTAAGGTATCACCGAGTCCCAAAATTCCCAATTCATGAAAATATAAAATGGTTATTTCCGGCGTTGAACCGCTTAACGGAAAAATGCGCTCAAATGTCCGAATCGCCACTTTTTTGCCCTTTCATATTACATAAAAAATGTAATAAAAGCTGGTCTAAAGATCACAGTCCCAAAAATGGTAGCACTAAAAACGTCAGCCCGTGACGGAAAAAATTACACCTTAGCCAACTCCTTTCTCCTAAGTATGAAAAAGTTATTGGAGTCAGAATAAACAAAGTAAAATGGAAAAAGCCAATCAGTAGGAAGGGGTTAATATGCCCCTTACACCACATGACAAAAAGTTTACAGATTCTCTGATAAAGGTTTGTGGTACCTGAGGCCACATTTGGAAACGCAATCCAAAGGCTCCACTCGTTATCACATATTTTGTTAACATTGTGTTTCCAAAACGTTAACTGAATGAAAAGGAAAAACAATTTTACCTCAACAGCAGGTGAAGCCTTTAGATTGTGTTTTAAACGCAACCAAAATGCCACGTGTGAACGTAGCCCCAGGGGCTCTATAAATACATCATGGCTCGTGAAAACTACAAAAGCCCTACAAAAGCTCAACGGTGCTCCTTCCCTTCCGCGCTTCACCATGTGCCATGTGAAGTTGATAGTATGGGGTGATATGTGGGGGCTTTCTTTTACAGAACTTCCAAAACCACTACGGAAATGAAATGGTCCCTAAAATAAGTGATTCTAAAATTTTCTTAAAAATTTGAGAGAATGCTGTTCAATTTGTGATCTTTCTAGCGTTGTAATAAAACAAAAGGACATTTAGAAAATGTCGCCAACACAAAGCTGAGATATGGTAAATGTTAATTAGTAAATAATTTGGGTAGTAAAACTATCAGTTTTAAAAACAGAACATTTTGAAGTTAAATAGCTAATTTTCTCAAAATGTTTACCAAATTCACCTTTTTTCATAAATTCAAAATATATCAACCAAAATTTCCCACTTACTTGAAGTACAAAATGTCATGGAAAAACAAACTCAAAAACAATTGGGTAAGTTAAAGCCTTCTAAAGTTATAAGCTGATAGTGTCACATGCTGTTTTTAAAAATAGGCCTTTGTTATCAAGGCACAAATAAGCTTGGTCACTAAGGGGTTAAAAAAACCTATACAAATATGGTATCTCTGTGATCATACCGACCCAAAGAATAATTAGATGTGTCATTCGGGACGCTCAGTGAAAGCCGTAAATTCCAAGCCCATAAGGAAATGGCGCGAATGCGTTTTTCATTATTATCACTTCGTTCAGAATTTTTTTCCCGCTTCCAAGTAAATTGCAATTTGTTACGCAGAAACAAAGGCCTCATACAGCTCTTTACATGGAAAATTTTAAAATGCTGGGGGGTGGAAATGAAAATGCAAAAATGGCCTGGTCATTAAGATGTTAAATTACAGATTAGGGCAGAGGCAGACAGGAGGAATCTTCCCCCAGATCTACTTCTGATAATAAAATCCTCATAGTAGGATTACTTTAATAATCTGGATGTAAGGCGCGGCATTCTTCAATACTCAAAAATCTCCAGACCATGGCGAAAGTCAGATAGTTTATTTGTTCTCTTTTCAGGCCGAAATAAAGGAAACTGAGGCTCTTCTACAACCATCGTTTAACGGGTCAAAGTTTGTGCCCATTCTACAAGGGCACTTGCTATATCCTGGGCAGAATTAAGAAATGCTCTTTTAGACCAGATTTGTCAGGCAATATGTTGATCCACCCTTCACAAAAAACACTACCAGCTACATATGGTGGGTTCTCTTGATCTTTCTTTCGATGAAAAAGGTGCTCTCCTCTATGGTCCCTCCCTAAGATTCTCTCTGAAATTCTCTCTGGTTGGTGCTGTTGTGGTTCAAGGAAACATCATTAAGTAACTTATGTTTCCTAGATGTCTTTGTAGTTAAGTTGTAATCCGGTAGAATTAACTCCTGTGTGCCCCTCTTTTAAAATCAACGAAAAATTAAATAAAAACAAAATAGAAAACATGCAGAGGCCATATTGTTGGAAACCAATATAAGGAGTCAGGCTCGTTTAGTGTTGTAAAACGCTGCTCTCTAGTGGAAATACATCATTATTACAACATACTGGATCACTAAATAAATGTTAAACGATTGAGCTGTTTAGTGCTTTATCATATAGTATTAAATGCTAATAACTAAATTTGTGAAATACCCCTTTAATATGTCCAATTACATTTCAGAACTTCATATCCACAATTGATAGGGCAAGTTGTGGCTATGAATCCATGGATTGTGCTATACAGCAAATACGCAATTTGTGATGTGGATTTAATACTCTAATGACCATCCTGCTTTGAGACTTAATGACAGAGCCATTATTTGTGTTTTTAGTCAAACACCAACAACAAGTTATTTCTTGTTAAGTTGCACCATTTTGTCAAATATTTTTCTTGTTTGTGTGTCAAAAAAACCACAACAATTCTGCCATTAAATTTTACAGAGTGACTATTATTTACACACACCAAGGTCACAGTAGAGGGGCGATACACACAGTGATGTCACAGTAGAGCCATAATACAGATATTACTTTCTAATCTGTGTTCTACTGCCAAATATCTGCTGAATTTCATATACCTAAAAGCACAGAGGTTCACTGAGGTATCAGATTATACAGGTTCTCTATGCAAAAGGAATGGAGAAGCAGTGAGTCTCAGCAGCTAAGTCTCCATCCAACAACTCTAAGAGGACTGCAAAGATAGAGCCTGAAGAGGTGAGAGCTGCTACAAAATACTGAAGTCACAAAAGGGCCTAACACATTAAGGGAGATCCATTATGGCTTTCCCGTTAGTTCAGGCTGCTTTATGCCCCACAAGCCACTTTAGACTTGTTGGGACGGACAGGGGCCGTATAGATTACTGTAGTAGTAATCTCCACCAGATCAGACCTGGACTACAGGTGTGACCTGGAGGAGAATGTGTCTGGAGACTCTTGATAGATGTGGGTGCTGGACAGTGGCGTAAGAAGACCCCGGCACAAACTTATAAACAGGGCCCCCCCCTATACCTAAAGCCGCGCTGCCGGCCCCATACCACATGTTATTCTTCAGAATACACATATTCCATATATACTTTGCACAGAAATAAGAACACATACACTACATATGCATAACACACAAAAATCCAAGACAGGGAAGCAGCATTCCGTAGTAGGTCAAGTTTGGAGGTGTTAATAGATGACCGATGGTTATGGAGCCTAAGTCTACACTCAGTGGTAGTTTCTCCTACATAAATTTTAGGGCAGGGGCATGTCAAAACATAAATTATGTGGTCAGACCTGCATGTCACGTAGTGTCTAATATTATATTGTATGCCAGTCACTGGATTAGTGAACGTATCTCCTTTAAGCGTGTAGCTGCAATTTTCACATCTCATGCACGGAAAACAACCCTGTTTCAAGCTGTAGGTAAGATTAAATTTTTGTTTAATAGGACCAAAGTCACCCTTGACCAGACTATCCCTCAAATTAAGTTTACCAATGTTTGCATATCAAATTTGAGATAAATTGGCTATGTTGACCAAAAGTCGACATAAAAGGGACCCTGTCCGGTTTAGTGTGGTCATTTGTCCTGGGTGTCAATAATGTTGGTTTGTCAAAATTTTTAGCCCTATCCCTGTGTCTTTTGGCTAACTGGGTAGGGTAACCCCTGGTTACAAACTTGTTAGGCATCTTATTGAGTCTTACGTCGACCCGACCTGGGTCATCAACAATTCTCCGGACCCTAATCATTTGGCTGAAGGGAAGGGAGTCCACCATTTGCTTGGGGTGTGCAGATCTATCTTCAACCTGTTGCCCTCAATGTATATACAAGTCTCCAAAAACTGTATGGTTGTCGCAGGGAAGGACTTGGTAAATTTGATATCCGAATCCATTAGATTCAGAAAATAAAAAAAACGCAATGAAGGTTTTAACATCACCTGTCCAGATCAAGAAGATATTGTCGATAAATGCTACCACTTGAGTACATGTACAAAAAGTGGGGATGTCTATTGGTATTAATGTTCAAATACACAGTTCATATCTTTATTTGTTATTATCTTCACTTGTTATTATTGCTACACTTGGAGAAAATGTACACAGTGATTTATAATTCAATGATATATGCATGCTTTCTGTATTTATGATGTCACATCCTGCAGGGGATATAAACCCGCCTTATCTCAATACACACTTTACTTGAAAATGGCTACATCGAGATAGCTGAAATGTTGTATCTTTCCATTGGTTAAATAAATACACTTCTGAACTGCCTCAATTCTTCGTGGCATAGATTCAACAAGGTGCTGGAAGCATTCCTCAGAGATTTTGGTCCATATTGACATGATGGCATCACACAGTTGCCGCAGATTTGTCGGCTGCACATCCATGATGCGAATCTCCCGTTCCACCACATCCCAAAGATGCTCTATTGGATTGAGATCTGGTGACTGTGGAGGCCATTTGAGTACAGTGAACTCATTGTCATGTTCAAGAAACCAGTCTGAGATTATTCCAGCTTTATGACATGGCGCATTATCCTGCTGAAAGTAGCCATCAGATGTTGGGTACATTGTGGTCATAAAGGGATGGACATGGTCAGCAACAATACTCAGGTAGGTTGTGGCGTTGCAACAATGCTCAATTGGTACCAAGGAGCCCAAAGAGCGCCAAGAAAATATTCCCCACACCATGACACCACCACCACTAGCCTGAACCGTTGATACAAGGCAGGATGGATCCATGCTTTCATGTTGTTGACGCCAAATTCTGACCCTACCATCCAAATGTCGCAGCAGAAATCGAGACTCATCAGACCAGGCAACGTTTTTCCAATCTTCTACTGTCCAATTTCGATGAGCTTGTGAAAATTATAGCCTCAGTTTTCTGTTCTTAGCTGAAAGGAGTGGCACCCGGTGTGGTCTTGTGCTGTAGCCCATCTGCCTCAAAGTTCGACGTACTGTGCGTTCAGAGATGCTCTTCTGCCTACCTTGGTTGTAACGGGTGGCGATTTGAGTCACTGTTGCTTTTCTATCAGCTCGAACCAGTCTGCCCATTTTCCTCTGACCTCTGGCATCAACAAGGCATTTCCGCCCACAGAACTGCCGCTCACTGGATGTTTTTTCTTTTTCGGACCATTCTCTGTAAACCCTAGAGATGGTTGTGCGTGAAAATCCCAGTAGATCAGCAGTTTCTGAAATACTCAGACCAGCCCTTCTGGCACCAACAACCATGCCACGTTCAATGGCACTCAAATCACCTTTCTTCCCCATACTGATGCTCGGTTTGAACTAAATGCACTGAGTTGCCGCCATGTGATTAGCTGATTAGAAATTAAGTGTTAACGAGCAGTTGGACAGGTGTACCTAATAGGTGTACCGTCAGGTGAAGAATGTCAGCTTTATTTCAAGGTGCACAGCAGTGCGCACGTGTGGAGCTGTAACTATGGTCAGGGCCAGTACATGTCCTTTAGAGCCCACTGGGGGAATGGGCTTCCCGCCCAGCCACACCAACAACTTCGTTTTCTCCTCCACATTGTCAAACTGCTGCTCCTGTGCCAGTGTCCACCTCCTCCTCCTCCTTCTCCACCACCACCTCAGCCTCCACAAGTGCTACTCCATCATACCACATGTGCAGGGCACAGCGGTGTCACGCAGTTCTACACCTAGTTTGCCTGGGCGAACTAAGTTATACAGGGGAGGAACTGCTCCGCTTCATGCAACAAGAAATCAATGTGTGGCTTTCTCCACGACGGGACCATGGTGACGGACAATGGGAGGAACATGGTGTCCGCACTGCACCGAGGAGGGATGGTCCATGGCGCATGTATTCGATCTGGTAGACAACAAGCTCCAGAAGTCTTACACCCATCTGAAGACATTCTAAAAATGGCCAGGACACTGTGCACGCACTTCAGGCATTCTTACAAAGCCAAGAAAACCCTCCTCGAGTTGCAGCGTCAGAACGGCCTAGCCCAACATAGTCTGATATGCAATGTTTCCACCCATTGGAATCCCAGCCTCCATATGTTAGACCACCTGTATGAACAGAGAAAAGCCATTAATGATTTTTTTGATGATGCAAGCAGACCGTAGTACTTCCCTGTGTAACTTTGATGTCAGCCACTGGCAGCTCATGCGTGACACCTGCCGTTTGCTCAGGGCCGTTGAAGAGGCCACGTTATTTGTCAGTCGCCAGGACTGCGGGATGAATAACGTCATTCCACTGCTTCATGTCCTGGAACTCAGGAGAGGAGAGTAGCAGTCTCAGGAGAGGAGAGTAGCAAAATCTGTCTGGTCAGGGCGCTGGAGAAGTGGAGACTACATCTCATGGCCACATGAGTCCAGTGGGGGCTGAACTGGAGGAGGATGAGGAGGAGGACATTGGAGCACAAGTAGAGTCTGGTGCAATTTGTGGTTTTTCTACTCAGGTGACAGTAGAGGAGGAGCAGGAGCATCCGGAGGAGGTAGAAGGCAAGGCAGATGACCCAGAAGCACTGTGGCAGTATACTGTGGAGATGGAGGCCGGGAGTCCCTCGGAGTTACTTGCGCAGATGGCCCGCTGCATGCTGCTTTGCCTGACTAGTAACAGCCGAATAGTCAACATCTGCCATACGGATAAATTTTGGTTCTCCACCCTCTTGGACCCTCGCTACCGGTCAAAATTGGGTGACTTTTTTCCAGCTACAGAGATGGAGAAACAACTAGCACTATAGAGAAATACTGTGCACACAGTTGTGCGCCATTGTCCATCCTCTGTCAGGTCTGACTGGGGGATTCCTGGAAGTCACTGCTCACGTATTACTGCCACGGCTGTTGTGGGGAGCAGGGGGGGAGGGGGTAGGAGCAGTAGCAGCTCCATCAGCAGCAGCTTAAGTCTGAATTCCTTATTGAGCAACTTCCTTCACCTGCCTAGTGAGGAGGGTAGCCACCACCGGCAGCAGCAGCAGGACATGGAGCAGATCCTGCATCAGCAGGTGTTGGCCGAATTGGACAGCACTTTACCACCTCAGGTAGAGGATCCCATGGACTACTGGGCAGCCAAACTTGATGCTTGGCTGCAACTTGCAGAGTTTGCAGTACCGAAGCTGTCCTTCCCAACCAGAAGTGTGGCATCAGAGCGGGTGTTCAGTGCGGCGGGGGCCATCGTAACCCCAAGGAGAACCCGCTTGTCCACCCATAATGTGGAGAGACTGACCTTTGTCAAGATGAATCAGGCTTGGATTGGCTAGGATTTCAGCTCACCATTGTCTGATGCATCAGATTAGATCAGCCATGACGCCTCCTCCAAACATTGAGAAATGAGTCTGGGTACTAACTACCTGCCTCAGCCACTATTCTGATGCTGCCACCCGCCTGATGCCACACATCTGCTGCCAGTTGCACCATCTGCCTCCTACCATCTTTACCAGGGACTGAAATTGTCCACCACCTCCACACTATATCATGGTGCCACTCTGTGGGCTCCTGCTGCTGCTGACGACACCTCCACACCATATCATTGTGCAACCCTGCGGGCTCTTGCTGCTACTGCTACTGATGCCACCTTCACGCTATATCATTGTGCCACTCTGCGGGCTCTTGCTACTGCTTCTTCTGATGCCACCTTCACACAATATCATTGTGCCACTCTGTGGGCTCCTGCTGCTACTGATGCCACCAACACATGATATAATTTTGCCACTCTGCGGGCTCCTGCTGCTACTGCTACTGATGCCACCTTCACACTATACCATTGTGCAACTCTGCGGGCTCCTGCTTCTGCTGATGCCACCAACACATGATATAATTTTGCCACTCTGCGGGCTCCTGCTGCTACTGCTACTGATGCCACCTTCACACTATACCATTGTGCCACTGCAGGCTCCTGCTTCTGCTGATGCCACCTCCACACTATATCATGGTGCCACTCTGTTGGCTCCTGCTGCTGCTGATGCCACCTCCACACTATATCATTGTGCCACTCTCCAGGCTCCTGCTACTGATGCCACCAACACACAATATCATAGTGCCACTCTGCAGGCTCCTGCTGCTACTGCTACCGATGCCACCTTCACACTATACCATTGTGCCACTCTGCGGGCTCCTGCTTCTGCTGATGCCACCTCCACACTATCATTGTGCCACTCTGTGGGCTCCTGCTGCTGCTGATGCCACCTCCACACTATATCATTGTGCCACTCTCCAGGCTCCTGCTACTGATGCCACCTTCACACTATATCATTATGCCACTCTGTGGGCTCCTGCTGAAGCCACCTCCACACTATATCATTGTGCCACTCTGCAGGCTGCTGCTGCTACTGATGCCACCAACACAGGATATCATTGTGTCACTCTACGGGCTCCTGCTGCTGATGCCACCAAAACACAATATCATAGTGCCACTCTGCAGGCTCCTGCTGCTGCTGCTATTGATGCCACCTTCGTACTATGTCATTGTGCAACTCTGCGGGCTCCTGCTGCTACTGCTACTGATGCCACCTTCACACTATACCATTGTGCCACTCTGCGGGCTCCTGCTTCTGCTGATGCCACCTCCACACTATATCATTGTGCCACTCTCCAGGCTCCTGCTACTGATGCCACCTCCACACTATATCATTGTGCCACTCTGCAGGCTGCTGCTGCTACTGATACTGATAAACTGATAGTTTATACGGCTGAAAAAAGACACTTGTCCATCAAGTTCGATTAAGGAAGGGAAGGGATTGCATGAGGAAGGGATTTAGGGTAAACAATTCTATATAACAGTGATGGCGAACCTATTAGAGACCGGATGCCCAAACTACAACCAATATCCACTTATTTATCATCAAGTGCCAACATGACAATTTATACAGTAACTTATTTCTCCCTGTTCTTCCACAACATTTAATCGTTTGCCCCCCTCAGTGCACTAATACAGCTGAAAGCAGGAGGTCAAATTAAGACATCATTGTTGCTTCTCTCCAGGGTCTCTCTATACAGGAAGAATCATGGGGCCAGCAAGGGGACCTCCAAAGATAATCACCCTGTTCACACCTTCTCACTCTTCCTGCGGTTCCAATCAGTCAAGGATGTGTCACCTTAAAAGAGCAGTGGGAGCAGCATCTCAAGTTGTCTGGGACTGCAGGAAGAATCAAGTCCTTTCTGGTGAACTTTGGACTGGGGAGACAGCCTGGGTGCCCACAGAAAGAACTCTGAGTGCCACCTGTGGCACCTGTGCCATAGGTTCGCCATCACTGCTATATAACATAACCATCAATGAAGTCTTGAAGTCCTCTGCTGTCCCTGCTGTGACCAGCGCCTGAGGCAGGCTATTCCACAGATTGACAGTTCTCATAGTAAAAAAGCCCTGTCATCGCTGGTGATTAAACAATGATTTCTCCAGACGGAGACAGTGGCCCCTCGTTTTTTGATTTGATTTAATCTGAAACAACTTACCACCATATTTTTTGTATGGACTATTCATATATTTATATAAATTAATCATGTCCCCTCATAGTCGTCTCTTTTCCAGACTAAATAATTCTAGTTGTTTTAATCTTTCCTCATAAGGAAGACCCTCCATACCCCTTAGTATTTTTATCAATTGGCAGGGATTTCATGTTGTAAGGGCATGCCAGTTGGGAAAACTTATGTGACTACCACCCAGAGTCCTATTCTAATTAATCATTTAACGTCATTTTCTGTCTGAGAGCACAACCCCTCAGTCTTATTCATCCTCAATGAAAGGAATATTTCTTATTCATTATTAAGATGCCTTTCTCTATTGTTGTATATAAACAAAATAATATAGCTCTATATATTCATGTATTTTACTGATGAGCTCAGGCAGCCAGTAGATCTAGCTTGAAATGGGTTAAGTAGCAAAATAAAGGGGCATGTGCTCATCTCACCAATAACTGATTTCTATTACGTCTCCACCCTCCTGTTATTTAATGTGTTGAAACACACAAACATCTCATTGGATCTGCGGAACACTCCTCCAGAGACTTTGTGTACAATAGGAAGGAATGCCAAGAAGTTTGGGTCCCTTGAGAGTGCACACAGCCTGTCTAAATATTTATCCAGTATCTCCTAAAGATACACGCACAATAGCTCATTTACCCGCTCACATATTGACCACTACACATGCTGCTTCTCAGTATAACAATCCTTATGTTGTAACAGATTGAAAAGTTGCAAGAAACTATTTGTATCTTGGCACATCAAGAAATGTTCATAAGCTACAATGCCATATGACCACAATAGTGTCTATATGACACACATTTGGCTGACATGCATTGGTGTACCTCTTTCTTAAAGGGCTATTCTTGGCTTAACATTCTATTGACCCTAAGCATAGATCCTTAAAGGGATTGTCCGACTTATAAAAATGTATTAGGCGGGGAGGGCTTTACTCCCCTGCTCCGGCGCTTTTGATGTCCCGCACCGTGGTCTGTCGGAGCTTTTCCCCTGTTTGTTTACAGGGGAAGAAAAGCTATGCTCCTGCAAACTTACCCTGTCCCACTACTGGTTTCAGCCATTGAGAGGGTGTATGATCAGTAGCCAGGGAGCACAGAACTCGGATGGTGTATATGACACCAACAGGTGCAAGATTATCTCCCTGTTCACCATAACACAACACAAGCAGCAGCAGGGCCCACCCCTTAGTACTGCTAATAAAATTATGAATATAGAACAACACTCAAGCTTGTTTTTGATTTGCTATGGTGCACACTGTGCAATGCCATTAGTCCCGAGGTGCACCTCAGTACCGGTGTGTGGTAAAGCAAGCATGGGCATCGATGTTACGTCTCTTTAAATGGCCACTGAGTTTATATAGTGGAGATTGGGCCCGAGGTAGGAAAAGTTTTGGGGCTGATACTTCCACTACCCAAGATTGCTGGACATCACTCCTTGACACCAGTTGCCTAAACTGCCTTAGCTTCCTCCTCTCCTGGCTCCTCATCCAGTCAGTGCTGCACTACGCCACTAGTTCCAGCACAGCCATGTGGAAACGCAGCAGCCTGTGATGATAATGAATTGTCACACTGTTTAAAGTATGGAAAAATTCCTGCACCCCTAAAAGTAAGTCAGAATAACTCAATGGATTAAAATAAACTTTTTTTTTCATATTGAGGAAGGACCTGTTTTCCCATAGCCACCAGTGTTGATTACTTGGTGGCCACCCTGCTAGATCCATGCTATAAAGATTAAATACTATCCTTGATTCCACCACACAGATATAGCAATTTTGGAATAAACTGATGCTTGTTAAAAATGACATTGCAATTTTGGAATATATTGATGCAGTAAAGTTATCTCATTCAAACTTCTTTGCACTGCCATAAAATTGACAATTTTTTTCATATTTCCCTCACAGCCTTCTCTCAAAAGGGCAATTGTGAAATTATTAAACCAAACTCTTTCCCTCACTGTCCCTCCAGCTGTAGCTGGTATTCCAGTTATCAGCATAATTCATATACAAGTGGGCACTCAAAATATAAGCTAATGTGTAATTAGTTGTTATTTAAAATTTTGCTCCCCTTAGCAGAAAATGCTGGTGACATAGACTGTAATGAAGAATTAAAATCAGTCCGTTAATTTCCTCTGCGCGGTCCGTCGCAGAAAAGAACATGGCCGCTGGTCACATGTCCACATCACATGTCCTGTACCTGCCTGGGCAGGGTCATGTGATCACCACTACGTTTGGCTGTAGTCGGTTGGTTGCAGTGCATCCAGTATGATCAGTGTTGTGGTGATGGCAGTTACACATCATTACTATGGTAACAGAGCAAGAAAACCTGTTACATCATCACTGTTATCAGAGCATAAGTGGTAGGAGGAGTTACTGAGAACTAAAGGATCATGGAACTTGTAGTTTCCAGTGGCGGCCATCTTAGTGATAACTCCACCTACTTTAGAGAGGCCCTAAATTTTGTAAATCATAAAATCATATTATTTTAGCTCCGTTTTGTGACTAATGACATTGAGTATTGTTGTATTAATTTATTTATATCATCAAGGGTTTTTGTGTCAGACATTCATATTCCCGGAATACCCCTTTAAGCTTCCTCTTATACAGTCATGGCCAAAAGTTTTGAGAATGACACAAATATTATATTTTCACATGATCTGTTTCCCTCTGGTTTTTATGTGTGTTTGTCATATGTTTTTATCTCATACAGAAATACAAGTGCAATTATATTATGAGTAACAAAAGCTTTTATTGACAGTTAGAATGAGTTAATGCAGCAAGTCAATATTTGCAGTGTTGACCCTTCTTCTTCAGGACCTCTGCAATTCTCCCTAGCATGCTCTTAACTTCTGGACCAAATCCTGACTGATAGCAGTCCATTCTTGCACAATCAATGCTTGCATTTTGTCAAAATTTGTTGTCTTTTGTTTGTCCACCCGTCTCTTGATGATTAACCAGAAGTTCTCAATGGGATAACAGAAGAGAAACAATGATGCCAAGCACTAGCCTCCTTTTAAAGTGTCTAGTGGTGTGATTCTTACTTAATCATGACAGATTGATCTCCAGCCCTGTCCTCATCCACACCCACACCTGTGTTAATGTAGCAATCACTGAAACAATGTTAGCTGCTCCTTTTAACCACTAGGCGCACCAGGACATTATAGTACATCTCTGCGGCTAGATACTTAGCGCACTAGGACGTGCTATAACGTCCTGCTTCTGGCACCAGCTCATGAACAGAGTTGGAACCAGAAGCAGCGGCTGTCAGCTGTCTATCACACCTGACCTCGCGTGCTTACACCCGCATGTCTGTGCATGCGTCTGCGCATACGTTGGGGGAAAAAGTTTTCTAGGCAAATATTGACTTTGCAATTAATTGCTGTTAAGCTGATCACTCTTTATAACATTCTGGAGTGTATGCAAATTGCCATTATAAAACCTGATGCAGTAGACTGTAAAAATTAACATTATCATTCTCAAAACTTTTGGCCATAACTATACAGCTAGGTCAAATTTCCCACCTGTCCAATCACAGCCATGCTCATTATGGGTTTGTGGCTCAGTAGAATCACATGATGGTTTGTTTTTCATTTTGGTGTGGATCTATATTTAATGATTTGCAAGCAAGTTCCGAATCCAAAAGACTTTAGATTCATTGCTGATTTTATATTCAAGGAAACATTACTAATGACTATATTTTTTTACCCTCTCCACTTCTTTTACTCAGTACTCAATTTGTATTGCAAAAATTGCGTAATAGAGTGTAGGTTTGCTCAAACCGTGGACTTTAGATATTGTGTTCAGGATCGACTTGTTTTCTGTTTATTATTCTGTTTCAGAACAGAACATACTTGAGTACCAACAAGGTTTCCCTTATGAATCCACTTTCAATTTAATTTTTTTCAGTTCTATTGTGAATGATTTAGGGGTAGTTTCATGACTAATCATTTTTGTAAATAAATCATAAATTTATAAATAATCTGAAACCTTAAATAAATTTGAAATTTAGATTAAATTTTTTTTTGTTTTGGGTATTATCTTTTATTAGTCAATGAAAACTACTCTACTCTTAAAGGACCTCTACCACCAGGAACCAGGGATTGCAAACCAAGCACACTGACAAGTGTGTGCCTCAGGGGCTCTGGGCTCCATAGGTGTTAAGGGAACCTGGAGCCCCTCAGACCGATTTGCATATATACGTATATATTTAAAGGCTTTTTTCCTTAAAGACAAGTGCACCGGAAGCTTAAAGAAGAGCCAATCCTACCAGAGGGGGCAACCACTGTTAAGGTAAACCTAGCTGATAGATTAAATCCTGTCATTTCTACTTTCTTATTTTCCAAAAATATACTGTAATAGAAACCATGAACTCAAGATGGCGCCGGCATAATGGACCGCACCTCAAAGTTTTGAAGCTAAGGAAGGGCTGGTAGCATTGTGGTGAAAAGAAAAGTAGTAGTGAAAGTTTGAAGGTTTTGGGATGTGTTAGAGGATCTGATGATTGTACAAGTGAGAAAACTTGATCAGATTTGCAAACAGACACTTAGATCCTCTAGCTTTGATGGATGGACCAGAACAGAGTGACAGGAAACCTTGTGCCCATTGAGAAAGAGACAGGGGAGAAGGGACATTTCAAAGATTTTGATGTGGAGAGAATTTGAGAAAAAGAGATTTCATTATATTTTCCTTGGAAGGGTAAGATGGCGTCTGGAATGCAAACTCCACCCCTGTATCTGGTGGTTATAGAAGATGGCGGCCACGGTGCATAACGAGTGCAGAACGGTGTTCTTCACAATAGTATGTGAAGAACAATACATTACATTACTGCACTTTTTGTTTTACCATTTTAGTTTTACCACTCCCAACCGGTGGTCAGCGCCCATAGAATCTAGCCGACCCAACTTTATACAAAGACTGCAGATGGATTTTATCCAGCTACCAAAAAGTGATACATAGGAATACGTACTTGTGTGCATTGATCTCTATCTAGGGTGGCCATAAGCTTTTCCCGTGACCAAGGCTACTGCCAGATCTACAGCCAAGAAATTGGTGAGTGAGATATTTCTGCAGGTTTGGACTCCCAGAGACCATAGTGTCCGGTCACAGAACCCACTTCACTGGACAGGTAAAGGCTGAAACCTTGTCCCTCCTGAGAACAGAACAGGCCCTACACACCCCTTACTGTACCCAAGTTAGTTGGGGCATTGAGAGACAAAACGGCACTCTTAAATTAGAGATCCAGGAGGCCATGGAAGAAACAGGGAAACTATGGCCGAGTGCCTTCCTGCTGCCCTCTATTTAGTGAGGACCACCCCCAACAGAAAGGCAGGCCTCTGAGATACTTTTTGGCTGTGCCCCCAGGCTAGGCCCCTACTTTCTACAGACCCTATAGCTGATGGTAGGAAACCAGGTGGAATATGCCATACAGTTGAGCTAGGCCTTGGAAAAGGTCCGCAAAAGTGTTTCTGAATCCTTTTTCAGATCCAGACAGAGACCTCAGGATGCATACCCTGAAGCCTAGAGAGTATGAGGTGGTAAAGAGACACACCAGAGAGAGAGTCTTGAGCCTCGCTACGATGGTCCTTTCCAAGTCCAGCTGACCAGCGCCACATCTGTGAAGCTAGAGGGAAGTAAGCATGCTTCCACGCTTTCTATTGCAAACTTACTTATTCTTCTTGCTAGCTGGTCTCTTCTGAGAAGGTGGAGAAACCCAAAGGATTCTGAAGTCCTGAGAGAAGCGCTTAGATGACAACGTTTATATAGATACAGTAGGAGTACCAAGGGGGGTCCCAGATGAGTACAAGGCCCACAATCAGATATGGGCAGGCTTAGAGTCCATTATTCCCCAGATAGCTATGAGCAAAAATGTTGATTGGGTTAACTGTGTTTATTGTAACCAACAGAGATTTGTGAATTATATCCAAGATGCTTTCCAGAACCGCATGGCTTTGGACATGACCCTTGCTGAGAAGAGAGGAGTCTGTAAGATGGTGGGAGCGGCTTTTTGCATGTACATCCCGGATGACATCGCCCCTATGGATCCCTTGAAAAGATTGAAGGACTGTTAAGGGAACTCAAGAGAAACTCAGAAGTGGACGCTATATCCTTCACTTTGTGGTTGGGGGATTGGAAGGGTTTCCTTTAAGTGGGGGTGATATTGGGAATTGTGATTTTGCTCTTGTCACCTATTGTATGTTGTATGGTTCCCCTCATCAAGTCCACCAAGTATCATGGGTATCAGTAGTTAGACAAGCCAAAGACCTATTACTCAAGTTACCTAAATTTGCATAATGAAAGTATCCCTCTGAGATTAACCACCCCTGAAACATATCAAACAGCCCCCTGGAGTAGGGAGAGGTAGAGTACAGATTTGATTCCCATATGTGAAAGTCCACTAATTGGGTGCACACCCAACAGGGGTATGCTTCACCAAATGGTGAAGAAGAGAACGATCCAGGATTTAGGGGGGACTGTTAAAGTAAACCTAGCTGATAGATCAAATCCTGTCATTTCTACTTTCTTATTTTCCTAAAATATACTGTAATAGAAACAATGAACTCGAGAAGTCTCTGTTACAATGCTTTTAGGAAAATAGGACAAGTAGAAATGACAGGATTTTATCTATCAGCTAGGTTTACCTTAACAAAAGTGGGGGTCATTTACTGAGGGCCCGAATCGCTATTTTTCGCCAGCTTTTCTCGAAAATTACCGGTTTGCCCTGGGTTTTTGGCGCACGTGATCAGATTGTGGCGCATCGATGCCAGCATGCATGCGACAGTAACCGGGGCGTCAGAAATCCTGACGGATTCAGCAAAAACTGCTGAATTTTTTTAAAAAAAGGTGCGCTTACCTGTACCCACGATAGGAAGTTGAACTCTGGCGGACTTCAGCGCAGCAGCGACACCTGCTGGACACTGGGCGCACTACCTTAGTGAATCGCTAGAAGACCCGAATCCTTGACGGAGAATGCGCCGCTGGATCACGACAGGACTGGGTAAGTAATTCTGCCCAGTGTGTCAGTTGTAGGGTATCTGTATAACGCACTTTCCCATACCTTTTGTGGCATAGTTTAGTAACAGATTTACATGTAAAATACACGTAGTTTATACAGTGATTTTCGCTGAAATTACAGTGTGTCAGTTGTGGGGTATCTGTATAACGCAAATTCCCATAACTTTTTGTGGCTATAGTTTGGAGCCAGATTGACATGTCAAATCCACTTAGTTCAGTGATGGCGAACCTTTTCGAGACCGAGTGCCCAAACTACAGCCAAAATCCACGTATTTACAGTGAAGTGCCAACATGGAATTTTAAATAGTAACCTGTTCTTCCACATCTTTCATTTGTATTGGCCTATTCTTTCTGTAGAGGAAGAATAATTGGTTGAGCAGGATGACCTCCTCCAGGGATTTTCGCTGAAATTACTGTGTGTCAGTTGTGGGCTATCTGTATAACGCAAATTCCCATAACTTTATGTGGCTATAGTTTAGAGCCAGATTTACGTGTCAAATCCACTTAGTTTATACAGGGATTTTCGCAGAAATTACAGCGTGTCAGTTGTGGGGTTTCAGTATAACGCAAATTCCCATACCTTTTTGTGGCTATAGTTTAGAGCCAGATTTACGTGTCAAATCCACATAGTTTATACAGTGATTTCCTCACCGGTGAGGAGAGTAGCAGTGACCGGGAAATGCAAATTGACGATGATGTAGCCGTTTGCACTAGGGAGCTGGGTGTAGCTAGAGATTCATCATCGTCTGGCGAAGAGAGTGTCAGCTTGCGTGTCAGGGAGCGGAGGAGGCAGCAAGTCGCTACTGTGGGTGTGAGTCAGCAGGATGGCAACAGTGGAGGACGGGAGCCAAACGTCCGCGGGGTACAAATCCAGATTCGCAGGTCCAAGTAAGCAGTGGCACAGGGGCTCAGCGAGGCAGCGGTGATAGCAGTCGCTTAGTTCAGAGTGTTGGCAGTAAAATTACCACTTTGGCGGTGTGGCAGTTTTTTGTAAAGACACCAAAGAAGCCAAGCGTGGGTATATGTCGTATCTGCGGGCAGAAAGTAAAGCATGGCCAGGGAGCTAACGTTGGCACCATGGCCCTAAGCCAAAACATGCAGCATCACCATCCAATGGCCTGGGAGAAACAGGTGTCAGATGTGGTCCGTCCTGCAGGCGCAGCAACAGCAGCAGCACCTAGTGCAGTGATGGCAAACCTTTTGGAGACTGAGTGCCCAAACTACAACCAATATCCACTTACTTACTGTGAAGTGCCAACATGGCATTTTAAGCAGTAACTTATTGCTACCCGTTCTTCCACATTTTTTAAATCGCATTGGCCATCCGAGGCCAACAATTCAGGCAAAAGAAGGAGGGCAAATCAGACTCTCGTTGTAGCATCTCTCCAGGGTCTCTCTGTAGAGAAAGAATGATGGGTCCAGCAGGATGAGCTTCAAAGATAATGCAGTTCAGTCAACACCTTCTCACTTTTCCCATAGTTTGAAATAGCCAATGAAGTGCCGCTTAAGTTGCCTTGGACTGCAGAAAGATTTGGTCCTATTTGGTGAACTCTGTCCTGGGGGGATGGTCTGAGTGCCCACAAAAATGGCTCTGAGTGCCACCACTGGCACTCGTGCCATAGGTTCGCCACCACTGACCTAGTGGCACACATGCTGTTTCAGCAAGTCAAGGCTCCAGCACCTCTGCCGAAAGGAGCTGTTTGTCTTTGACATCATCTCCCGGTCCAGATGCTCCTCGCTATGCGTGGCGTCAGCAGTTGTTGAGCGAGGCGATTACAAAGAGGCAACTCAATGCGTCCAACCATCCTAAGGTGCAGAAGCTGACCGTGCTCTTGTCCAAGTTGTTGATACTGCAGTCCCTCCCTCTCCGACTCTGCACCCTTCAGAGAACTAATGGCTTGTGCTGAACCGAGGTGGAGAGTTCCAAGTTTTCCAAAAAGTCAGTGGCAGCCCTTCACTAATATGTACAACAGAAGGTGGGCCAGTCCTTGAGCTTATCATTACCTTCCAAGGTGCGCGGCGGCGCGGACGTTAGAGCTGTAACTAAGGTTAGGGCCAGTACATGTCCTTTACAGCCCACTGGGTGAATGTGCTTACCGCCCAGCCACACCAACAACTTCTACAAGAGATGGCACTTTCTCCTGCTGCTCCTGCACCAGTTTCTGCCTCCTCCTCCTTCTCCACCACCACCTCAGCCTCCACAAGTGCTGCTCCATCATACCACATGTGCAGGGCACAGCGATGTCATGCAATTCTACACCTGGTTTGCCTGGGCGAACGAAGTCACACAGGGGAGGAACTGCTTCGCATCAAGAAATAAATGTGTGGCTTTCTCAGCGACAACTAAAAATCGGAACCAGGGTGGCAGACAGTGGGAGGAACATGGTATCCACGCTGCACCTAGGAGAGCTGTAATGTGGAGAGACTGACCTTTGTCAAGATGAATCAGGCTTTGATCGGCCTGGATTTCAACTCGCCAATGCCTAATGCATCAGATTAGATCAGCCATGATGCTGAGAAATGAGTCTGGGTTTTAACTACCTGTCTCAGCCACTATTCTGATGCTGCCACCCGCCTGATGCCTGTTGCTCCATCTGCCTCCTACCAACTTCAACACGGACTGGAATTGTCTGTCTGTATCCGTGCTGCACCGAGGAGGGATGATCCATGCGCCCTGCATGGCGCACATGTTCAATCTGGTTGTCAACATGTTCCTGAAGTCTTCCACCCATCTGCAA
This sequence comes from Engystomops pustulosus, assembly GCF_040894005.1. Classification (NCBI taxonomy): domain Eukaryota; kingdom Metazoa; phylum Chordata; class Amphibia; order Anura; family Leptodactylidae; genus Engystomops; species Engystomops pustulosus. The sequence continues at coordinate 46,182,137 of NC_092421.1, forward strand.
GACATTCTAAAAATAGTCAGGACTGATGACTTTTGGCTCTCCACCCTCTTGGACTCTCGCTACCGGTCAAAAATGGGTGACATTTTCAAGCTGTTGAGAGGGAGGAACAACTGGCATACTATAGATAAATACTGTGCACATAGTTGTCCGCTGCCTGTGTGCACCATTGTACATCCTCTGTCAGGTCTGACCAGGGGATTTCCTGGCAGTCATCGCTCACGTACTACTGCCACGGCTGCTGTGGGGAGCTAGGGGGGTAGGAATAGTAGCAGTTCCAACAGCAGCAGCTTAAGTCTGGATTCCTTAATGAGCAATTTCCTTCACCAGCCTATTGAGGAGGGTAGCCGCCACCAGCAGCAGCAGGACATGGAGCAGATGCGGAGTTTTCAGTAGAGAAGCTGTCCTGCCCGTCCAGTAGTGTGGCATCAGAGCGGGTGTTCATTGCGGCGGGGGCCATCGTTACCCCAAGGAGAACCCGTTTGTCCACCTGTAATGTGGAGAGACTGACCTTTGTCAAGATGAATCAGGCTTTGATTGGCCAGGATTTCAACTCACCAATGCCTAATGCATCAGATTAGATCAGCCATGACGCCTTCTCCAAACGCTGAGAAATGAGTCTGGGTTTTAACTACCTGCCTCAGCCACTATTCTGATGCTGCCACCCGCCTGATGCCACACATCTACTGCCAGTTGCTCCATCTGCCTCCTACCAACTTTACCAGGGACTGGAATTGTCTGCCAACTCCACACTATATCATTTTGCCACTCTGTGGGCTCATGCTGCTGGTGATGCCACCTTCACAGTGTATCATTGTGCCACTCTGCGGGCTCCTGCTGCTACTGATGCCACCTCCACACTATATCATTGCGCCACTCTGTGGGCTCCTGCTGCTGCTGATGCCACCTTCACACTATATCATTGTGCCATTCTGTGGGCTCCTGCTGCTGCTGACGCCACCTCCACACTATATCATTATGCCACTCTGCGGGCTCCTCCTGCTGCTGATGCCACCTCCACACTATATCATTGTGCCACTATGCGGGCTGCTACTGCTGCTGATGCCACCATCACACCATATCATTGTGCCACTCTGTGGGCTCCTGCTGCTGCTGCCACCTTCACAATATATCATTATGCCACTCTGTGGGCTCCTGCTGCTGCTGACACCACCTCCACACTATATTATTGTGCCATTCTGCGGGCTCCTGCTGCTGCTGATGCCACCTTCACACTATATCATTGTGCCACTCTGTGGATACTCATAGATCCAGACACTGTGACTGTGGTAATCTTCTTATATTTGTTATACATGACCTCCTCCCTTCTAAAATCAACTTTTAAATTATGCTAATGAGCCAGAATGATCCATGTTGTTGCTTGACAGGCTGTTACACTAGGGGCGGACAGCAGCCATAGCAGCAAGGTAACAACCAGCCTAACACTGACTATAGAATTCAATCATTTGAATTAATGAATAGAGATGTTGGCATGAGCTAAGTACTGGCACACAAGAGTATTAGCAACACTATATAAATACTGGGTTGCCCGGCTCCACCTTTTCTTGGAATCATTTTAAATTTTTGTAAAAACTCTGTCAATGTATGTTCTTTGTTTTAATATTAATGCAATAAACAGTAATCTTTTTAATATATGATTTATGAGTTCCCCTTTTTGTAGGGTGTTTGATTTAAGTTAGGGGGAAGTCATCCTAACTCTGGTTGAGGACGTATTTTGGGTTATAAAGGCTGTTACACTATGTTGTGATCTCACAGAAGCAGTGAATTTTAGCACACATCGGGAGGGGGAATTTCTCCTGCCCAGTATCATTCCCTGTGAAACCATGATAAAGGAAGGAGGCCATAGTTAACAAATATAGGAAGATTACCACAGTCACTGTGCCTGGATCTATTTTTCGGACTACAAGACGCACTGGACCATAAGATGCACCTAGGTTTTAGTGGAGGAAAAATAAGAAAAAATGTTTTTTCCCACCAAATGTAGTTCTAAAATATTTATTCTTTAGAATGGGGTTAATATGTTCGCCATATGTCAACGAGTTCCAGATCCGCTAGCGCTCTATAGATCCTGGCCAGTTTTTTTGTTGGAGGTGATTGTTGGGTTAGTTGAGTCTAGTGAGGGATCCAATGCTATGTTCAGATCTCCCCCTAGCAAAAGTATTCCTTCCGCAAACATTTTAAGTTTACTGAGCATTTGGGAAGCCCACATAGATTGGCCCGAATAAGGGGCATAAAAATTAGCCACTGTGATTATTTCAGATCCGATTTGCCCTTTAATAAAAAGATATCTCCCTTCTGGGTCTGATAGATAGTAGGAGCTATGGAACCATAGATTATATTCTTTAGTGGGTGGAGAAGGAATTTTATGTGTTTTAAAGTGAGTTTCCTGGATCATGGCTATTCCAACTTTATGTTTTTTAAAAATTCTCAATAACCGGCTTCTCTTTTGGGGTACCCAAACCTCGTACATTATGAGACATAAACATGATTTCAGCCATAGTAAATCATCTTGGACCTGGGGAGATAATATTTAGCAAAGTTAAATTGAACAGTTTTAGTAGGTGACGGTCTACATTCCAAGGGGGGAGAGGAAGGGGATTAAGTAATGAGATGGGGGTGGGGGGGAACCTACCAAACTAGAGTGGCCTACTCAATCAACCTCGCCTCGGGACCCAGAGGCTAACGGACAATATTCATAGTTATACATATGAGCCGTTTTAATTGTAAGCGGGGGGGGGGGATGTAAAAGGTAAGAAGATATGCATATAATCATAGATCAAACCATACAATACCCTCTCAGGGACACTGAAGAAAATGTCCTCTGTAGTGTCCAAATCAGGTGGCTAAAAGTGTCCAGAGCAGTTCCAGAAACAGGGTGTTTGGAGTCGATCTCTGGGAACTTTCTTCACCTTAGGATATTTGTGCTTCATAACTGGGTTCCATGGCGGTGGAATGACTAGTGAGGGGAGTTAGAGGTCTTGCTCGAAGGGCAGCCAGGATTGGACCTCTATTGGAGCCATGTCCAGCAACGGCCATGCTGTGGTCAGGTCTGACGCTTTGCGGATCACTATGCGTTTCCCATCTTTCATTATTTCCAGTCCAAACGGGTATAACCAACGGAAGGGGATGTTACCAGATCTTAGTGCATCTAAGAGTGGTTTAAAGAGGCGTCTCTTCATAAGGGTTGCAGGGGCTATATCCTGAAACATGGAGATATTTGATTCTTCATATTTAATGTCTCTGTTTTCCCCGGTCGCTTTTAAGATGGCTGCCGCATCTGTATAGCTGAGAAGCCCACATACTACGTCTCTAGGCAACTCATTTTCTCTGGGTTTAGCTCTCAGTGATCTGTGTATCCTTTCAATTTTGATAGAGTCGTCTTTCTCCTAGCCTAGTAATTTGGCAAACAGTTAATTGGCCACTGTAGGGAGGGCCTCGTGTGCAAATGACTCAGTCCTCTGATGCGGACATTTTTCCTGCGGCTGCGGTTCTCCAAATCTTCTGCGTGCAGCAGCGCTTCATTTATGAGATTGTAATGTATCTCTAGTGAGTTTAGCATTTTGGAGCTCTGCTGTAAAATGTCTATTTGAGTCGCCTCTATCTGCTCCACTCTGTTTCCTAAGTGTTCTATGTCCGTCTTAATTTCTGCTAGGTCCCTAGCGATAGGATTAAGAGCTTGGAAGAGGATTTTCTTAATAAAGCTTCTAGAAGCAGGAGAATCTGTGTCCTCACCTCCATTGTCAGAGCTGTTGAAGACGCTGTTGACCTCTGAGTCCTCCTCCGGGGACAGGTTTTATGCTGCCATCTCCACACGCGGCCAAGCTCTGCCCCTGTTTTAAAATATTTAATAAAGTAATGGAACAAAATTTTAACAATGTAAACATAAACAGCAGCTTCAACAACCTTCTAAGTGGAGTTTTAAAAAAAGGAGTTGACAGAACTGTAAGTAATCTTCATTTTATATATCTTGATTTATACACTCCTCCCAGTTTTTGATCTAGGATACAGCTAGCAAGATTGGTGGTATGCTCCAGTGCACACTCTGCTGTATGTATACACTGCTGGAGCAGGAATTCCGGGTTGAATAACGCTGTGACAGGTGTGTCCATATTTTTCTCCTGGAAGCTCGAATTAGAGAGGAGAAAGATATTGTACGTCTGTGAGCAATCAACAAGCATGGTGTTCACTGAGCAAGCAATAAGCGGGATAGAAGTGGATGGTGGAGAAGAAAGCCAGGAGGATCGGGTAGGTTGCAGGGTTACTGTAGATAGAGGGGGTAGAAAGGGTTCCAAGAAAAGGAAGACCAATTCTGACTATGAACATCCGAGCAAAATTGCAAGATTGTCCAAGTATGTAAGGACTTCAGTGTCAGCAATGGCAGCCCTAGCAGATCCTGCTCTTCCTAACAGCTTGAGGAGCAGACCAGATAGTAGTATGGGGATGGTAGTGCAGGTAAGCCTAGACAGCTAGTGGTTGTAGGGGACTCTATTATCAGGAAGACTGATAGAATAATTTGTTGCCAAGACTGCCTCAACCAAATGGTGTGCTGTCTCCCTGGTGCCAGGGTTCGGAATGTGGTAGAAAGGGTGGATAAATTACTGGGAGGGACTGGGGATGACCCAGTAGGCGTGGTACATGTTGGTACCAATGAAATAATAGATGGTAGGTGGAGGAGCCTGAAGAATAGTTTAAAAGAATTAGGTTCAAAGCTTAAGGGAAGGACCTCAAAGGTAGTATTCTCCGGAATTCTACCAGTGCCATGCGCTACACAGAGCAGACAGTGGGAGCTCAGGGAGTTAAATGCATGGCTCAGATCTGGTCTGACTTTTCATTGGGGTACAAGCTGTTTTCCGCAAATAACTTGCACCTAAATGCAAGGGGGGGCTGCGGTGCTGGGGGAGAAGATCCTAGCACGGGTGGTGGAGTATTTAAACTAGGATTGGGGGAGGAGGAAAAGGAAGACACGGCCTAAGTTGGTGGGTGGTGAAGTGGGCATTAAATGGGGGAGTAAGGCAGATGAGGAGATTCACAAGTTACAAAACAATAGTGAGGATATAAGTGCCAGTAAAATAACTATAAATCAAATAAATAACTGTGGAAAATTAAAGTGTATGTTCACAATTTGTGGCCTCTCTAAAGTAGGTGGAGTTATCTGGCCGCCACTGGAAGCTACAAGTTCCATGATCCTTTAGTTCTCAGTAACTCCTCCTCCCTCTTATGCTCTGCTCCCAGTGATGATATAACAGACTTTTTTGCTCTGTTACCATAGTAATGATGTGTAACTGCCATCACCAAAACACTGGCCATACTGGATGCACCGCAACCAACCGACTACAGCCAAACGTAGTGGTGATCACATGGCTCTGCCCAGGCAGGTGCAGGACATGTGATGTGGACATGTGACCAGCGGCCATCTTGTGTCCTGTGTCTGATACACAATGGACCGTGCGGAGGAAATTAACGGACTGATTAAAGGGCCAGTAGCATTTTAATTCTCTATCACAGTGTATGTCACCAGCAAAATTTTAAATAACAACTAATTACACATTAGCTTATATTTTGAGTACCCATTTGTATATAAATTATGCTGATTCCTGGAATACCCCTTTAAGAAAATGATTTTTGGTGTAATTTATAGATCGCCCCCAATATCTCTGAGGAAATAGGGCCACCTATATAAACAGAGGGGACAGTAGTGATAATGGAAGACTTTAACTTTCCAATATAAATTGAGTCAGGGCTCTTCTTCATCTGTGAAGGGGAGACATTTTATCAACTTTCTGCAGGATACTTTTATGTTACAGCTTGTAGAAGATCCCAAAAGAGGTGATGCTTTGTTGGACCTTGTGATTTCAAACATTGTGGATATTCTCCAAAATGTATATATTTATTACTGGGGGCTGTATATAGTGATTACTGGAAGGCTGTATATAGTGATTGCTGGGGGGCTGTATATAGTGATTGCTGGTGGAGCTGTATATAGTGATTGCAGGGGAGCTGTATATAGTGATTGCAGGTAGAGCTGTATATAGTGATTGCTGGGGGCTGTATATAGTGATATATTGTATATATATAGTGATTAGAGATGGGTGACTCGATTCTAAAGATTCTAACTTCGGTTCGAATTTCAGGAAAAATTTGATTTGTAATGAAGCGAAGCTTATGCTAATTCGCGGGGACGAAGTTGTTTTTTTCCCTCTTTTTTTCAGCTAAATGGGCGCGAGAACAACGTGTTACAGGTGGCAGAGAACTGTGGGAAGGAGAAAGGAACACCCCCGATGACATCTGCAGTCCTGTAAGCCAATCAGTGACCGACAGGCTTATGTGACGTCACACAGCCCTATAAAACCCAGCCACATCTCGAACTTCACACTTCATGTGCTGCCTGTAGCGTCTGTGTAGTAACAATTCTTGCTGCAATCCCTGGTTGTTCTTTAAGGGGGATCTGTATACCCCAAATAGCAGTTCTATTTAGTGACAAAATCAAATAGGAACAAATCTGTTTGACTTTCATGCATCTGCAGAAGCGATTGGTGGACCAATCCCTGGATGTTCTTTAAGGGGGATCTGTATACCCCAAATAGCAGTTCTATTTAGTGACAAAATCGAATAGGAACAAATATGTTTAACTTTCATGCAGCTGCTGTAGTGATTTGTGGACCTCTCACTGGGGGTCAGTTTTAGGGTATCTGTATAACGCACATTCCCATACCTTTTTGAGCCTATATTTTACAGCCATATTCACGCGTCAAATCCACGTACTTTAAACAGTGATTTTCGCAGATATTATACTGTCAGTTGTGGGGTATCTGTATAATGCACATACCCATACCTTTTTGCGCCTATAGTTTACAGCCATATTTACATGTCAAGTCCACGTAGTTTATAAACCATTATGTCAGACAGAAAGGTGGCAGGTGGAGCAGGCAGCGGTGGCAGCACAGTAAGGGGACGTTGCAGCAGGGGTGATTCTGTGAGGCCAGAACTGCCGTTGTCATCTAGCGGCAGTGTGTTGATCAACAACCCAAAGATTGTTGAATGGTTGACTAGGTCATCCAATTCCTCAAATATAACATCTGACAACCTCAGCCAAGAGTCTGTGGGTTCCTCAGATACAACAATTAGTTGGCATGGCCCAGGAGAAGGTCAGAGGCCCTCACCTGTCTTCAACCAGCCTCTGTCCTGTTTCTTTCCCGCAAGCCAGAGAGCTACTAGGTGGTCTGGGCTCAGCACCACTATTCAGCGAAGACGAAGTGTTTGAGGAAAGTCAGCAGCTGCTTGGCAGTGAAGAGGTTGGGCAGACTTCCGCTGCTTTCTGCAGTAGGCAGGCTGTGCATACTGACACCGGTGAGGAGAGTAGCAGTGACCGGGAAACGCAAATTGACAATGATATAGCTGATCGTACTTGGGAGCTGAGTGTAGCAGGGGATTCATCAACGTCAGGCGAAGAGATAGTCAGCTTGCGCTTCATGCAGTGGAGCAGGCAGCAAGTTGCTACTGTGGCCGTGAGTCAGTAGGGTGGTAGCAGTGTGAGAACTGGAGCCACATGTCCGCAGGGTACAAATCTCGACTCGCAGGTCCAAGTAAGCAGTGGCACAGGGGCTCAGCGAGGCAGCGGCGGTAGTAGTCGCTCAGTGCAGAGTGTTGGCGGTAAAATTACCACCTCGGCGGTGTGGCAATTTTTTGTAAAGACACAAGAGGAACCGAGTGTGGGTATATGTCGTTTCTGCAGGCAGAAAGTGAAGCATGGCCAGGGAGCTAACCTTGGCACCACAGCCCTGAGCCATTCAGCCTCACCATCCAATGGCCTGGGAGAAACAGGTGTCAGATGTGGTCCATCCTGCAGGCGAAGCAACAGCAGCAGCACCTAGTGGCACACATGCTGTTTCAGCAAGTCAAGGCTCCAGCACCTCTGCCGAAGTGAGCTGTTTGTCTTTAACATCATCTTCAGATGCTCCTGCTCCTCGCTACGCATGGCGCCACAAGTCGTTGAGCGAGGCGATTACAAAGACACAACTCTATGCGTCCAGCCATCCTAAGGTGCAGAAGCTGACCTTGCTCTTGTCCAAGTTGTTGGTACTGCAGTCTCTCCCTTTCCAAGTCGTTGACTGCACCCTTCAGAGAACTAATGGTTTGTGCCGAACCGAGGTGGAGAGTTCTAAGACGCAATTTTTTTTCCAAAAAGGCACTGCCAGCCCTTCACAATTATGTACAACAGAAGGTGGGCCAATCCTTGAGCTTATCAGTTTCGTCCAAGTTGCACGCCAGCGCGGACGTGTAGAGTTGTAACTATGGTCAGGGCCAGTACATGTCCTTTACAGCCCACTGGGTGAATGTGCTTCCCTCCCAGCCACACCAACAACTTACACAAGAGATTGCGCTTTCTCCTCCACGTTTTCAAACTGCTGCTGCTGCGCCAGTGTCCGCCTCCTCCTTCACCACCACCACCTCAGCCTCCACAAGTCCTCTCCATCATACCACATGTGCAGGGCACAGCGGTGTCACTCAGTTCTACACCTGGTTTGCCTGGGCGAACGAAGTCACACAGGGGAGGAACTGCTCCGTGTCATGCAACAAGAAATCAATGTGTGGCTTTCTCCAAGACAACTAAAAATTGGAACCATGGTGACAGACAATGGAAGGAACATGGTGCCTGCGCTGTACCGAGGAGGGATGGTCCATGCGCCCTGCATGGCGGACGTGTTCAATCTGGTAGTCAACAAGTTCCTGAAGTCTTCCAGCCATCTGCCAGACATTCTAAAAATGGCCAGAACACTGTGTACGCACTTCAGCCATTTTTACAAAGCCAAGCACACCCTCCTCGAGTTGCAGAACGGCCTACCCCAACATAGTCTGATATGCGATGTTTCCATGTGTTGGAATTCCAGCTTCCATATGTTAGACCGCCTGTGTGAATAGATAAAAGCCATTCATGATTTTTTCATGATGCAAGAGGACCGTAGTACTCCCCTGTGCAACTTTGATGTCAGCCACTGGCAGCCCATGCGTGACACCTGCCGTTTGCTCTGGCCCTTTTAAGAGGCCATGTTATTTGTCAGTCACCAGGACTGCAGGATGAATAACGTCATTCCACTGCTCGCAGCATTCTACTTTGCCTAAATAGTGACAGCCGAATAGTCAACATCCGCCATATGGATGACTTTCGGCTCTCCACCCTCTTGGACCCTCGCTACCGGGCAAAAATGGGTGACTTTTTTCCAGCTGCTGAGAGGGAGAAACAACTGGCATACTATAGAGAAATACTGTGCACAGAGTTGGCTACTGCCTATGTGCGCCATTGTCCATCCTCTGTCAGGTCTGACCGGGGGATTCCTGGAAGTTATTACTGCCACGGCTGCTGTGGGGAGCTTGGGGGGTTGGAGCTGTAGCAGCTCCTTCAGCAGCAGCTTAAGTCTGGATTCCTTATTGAGCAACTTCCTTCACCCGCCTAGTGAGGAGGGTAGCCGCCATTAGCAGCAGCAGAAGGACATGGAGCAGATCCTGCACCAGCAGGTGGTGGCCTACTTGGACAGCATTTTACCACCTCAGGTAGAGGATCCCATGGACTACTGGGCAGCCAAACTTGATGTGTGGCCGTAACTTGCGGAGTTTGCAGTAGAGAAACTGTCCTGCCCGGCCAGTAGTGTGGCATCAGAGCGGGTGTTCAGTGCGGCGGGGGCCATAGTTACCCCAAGGAGAGCCCGCTTGTCCGCCTGTAATGTGGAGAGACTGACCTTTGTCAAGATGAATCAGGCTTGGATCGGCCAGGATTTCAACTCGCCAATGCCTAATGTATCAGATTAGATCAGCCATGATTCCTCCTCCAAACGTTGAGAAATGAGTCTAGGTTCTAACTACCTGCCTCTGCCACTATTCTGATGCTGCCACCCACCTGATGCCACACATCTGCTGCCAGTTGCACCATCTGCCTCCTACCATCTTTACCAGGGACTGGAATTGTCTGCCACCCCCACACTATATCATACTGCCACTCTGCAGGTTCCTGCTGCTGGTGATGCCACCTCCACACTATATCATTGTGCCACCCTGCGTGCTCCTGCTGCTGACGCCACCTCCACACTATATCATTGTGCCACCCTGCGAGCTCCTGTTGCTGCTGCTTCTGATGCTACCTTCACACTATATCATTGTTCCACTGTGCGTGCTCCTGTTGCTGCTGCGATTCCTCATGATTCGATTCGGACCGAATCAGATTTTTTTCGAATAATTCAGTGAATCGGGACGAATCGAATTTCAAAAAATGCGCCCATCTCTAATAGTAATGTATATAGTGGTTGCTGGGGGAGCTGTCTATAGTGATTGCTTGGGGAGTTGTATACAGTGATTGCTTGGGGGGCTATATAATGTGATTTCTGGGGAGCTGTATATAGTGAATGCTTTAGGGCTGTATATACTGATTACAGGGGGAGCTGTATATAATGATTGCTGGGGGAGCTGTATACAGTGGTTGCTAGGGGAGCTGTATACAGTGATTGCTGGGGAGCTGTATATAGTGATTGCTGGGGGAGCTGTTTACAGTGATTGCTGCGGAGCTGTATATAGTGATTGCTGGGGGAGCTGTACACAGTGATTTACTGGGGGGCTGTATATTGTGGTTGTTGGGGGAGCTGTACATAGTGATTACTGGTGAGCTGTATATAGGTATTACTGGGGGGCTGTACGTAGTGATTACTGGGAGCTGTATACAGTGATTGCTGGGGGAGCTGTAAACGGTGATTGCTGGGGGAGCTGTGTACAGTGATTGCTGGGGGAGCTGTATATAGTGGTTGCTGGGGGCTGTAAATAGTGAATACTGGGCACGGTATATAGTAATTGCTGGGGAGCAGTATTTAGTGATTGCTGTTACCTGTCTAGAATACATTCAATGGGGGCCCCCACCGTAGTTTGCTCCCACCAACCTTAATCCGGCCCTGCACATCACATAGTATAATAACTGATAGCCAGCATAGCGTTACTAAGGATAGAAGTTGTCAGACTAACCTGATCTGCTTCTGTGAAGAGGTGAGAACATGCCTGGATGGAGGAGCTGCAGTGGATATTATGTTCTTGGATTTTGCAAAGGCATTTGAAACTGTCCCTCATAGATGCCTGATGGGTAAAATAAGATCTATTGGTTTAAAAGGAATAATTTGCAATTGAATTGAAAACTGGCTTAAGGATCGAATCCAGAGAGTTGTGGTCAATGATTCCTACTACTACTGAATGGTAGTATTTTTGCAGATGACACCAAGCTGTGTAGTGTGATAGAGTCTATGGAGGATGTTCATAGGCCAAAGGGTGACTTGGACAAACTGAGTGTTTGGTCATCCACTTGGCAAATGAGGTTCAATGTCGATAAATGTAAGGTTATGCACCTGGGGGCTAATAATCCACAGGCAACATATGTCCTTGGGGGACTTAATCTTGGCTTTTTCTGCTTTTTGCAGCTGTGCCTCCTGTTTTCTCGACTCCTGTATAATTTTTTTCAGTTGGAGGTGGGCCAAAATGTCTCTCTGCTACTCTGTTACCTTGCTCTTTGGCATAGTTTACTACTTCAATCTAAAAGGAATTTTATACGCTAGCCTTTTCGGTTTTGACATCTTTTCAAAACTGGATGCAGCAGGGGACTATGCTGTTTTTCTGTAAAAATAAGTGCAGTACATCAGCATTGTATTAAATCCATACAGAATTGAGCATGGAAAACTCACAACCGTGACCCTGAGCTGTGGTTGTGTGCTTTCCATGCTTGATTCTGCATGGATTTTAAAGATACGTAATAAAGGAAACAACATGTTTTTAGAAAAACTATGGATTGTCTTGTGAGCTGGATGTGATTCTTTTCTTTACACCATTATTTTAGGGGCTTTGCTTTTACAAAATTTCAATGTGTTATAATTACACATCCCATTTATTGCTTGGCTCTTACTTTTACTTTGGGGTACGGATTTGTTGTGATAAATAAACAGCAGACACTTAACCTTATGAAGAGGGCCATCCCTATATATTCCTATAGGGGAGTTTTAATTTCCTGTATATCTCCTGCTTATATGCTACAGAAACAGGCGCCCCGAGAACAGAGGTCCGCTGATATCCCTCAGCATGACTATTTGGAGAGTTCATAGTATCATATGAAATAAGGCCAGTCCAGGTAATTACATTTATCTACATTAAACCTTAGAAACCATTTATCTGCCCACTCCTTGAGCTTCCACAAATCCCTCTGTAGTGCTAAACTGTCGACCTCAGTATTAATTACAAGGTCATTAATAAAAATATTAAAAAGTGGCCCCAGTTCTGACTCCTGTGGCACTCCACTGGTAACGTCAACCTAATATGAGAATGTGCCATTAATAAAGATCCTCTGTTTTCTATCACTAAGTCAATTACTTACCCAAATACACATATTTTTCCTATTCCCAGCAGTCTCATTTTAAGTACCAACCTTTTATACAGCACTGTGTCAAATGCCTTTGAAAAGTCCAGATTTACAACATCCACAGCGTCCCCCAGATCCAGTCTGGAACTTACCTCCTCGTAGAAGCTCTTCAGATTAGTCTGACATGACCGATCCCTCATAAACCCATGTTAATACTGGATTTTAAGGTTATGTACAGTGAGATACTCCTCTCAAATATTTTCCCCACCACAGAAGTTAGACTCACGGGTCTGTAGTTTCCAGGATCACTTTTTGATCCTTTTTTGTATATTGGTACCACATTTGCTATGCGCCTGTCCTGTGGATCATAACCAATCCTCAGGGAATCTTCAAATATTAAAAATAATGGTCTTTCTATCACGGTACATAGTTCATGTAGAGCCTGGGGGTTGTGAGCCGGCGCTGTACCTCTTCCTGGGTTAAACTGTTGACATTCCAAAGAGAATTTACATCATTCTTCGTCGTGTTTTCCACCAGGGGATTTTACTGGGTAAAGACAGCCGAGAAGGTGACAATTAGTAGATTGTCCTTTTAATCATCTCCTTCCACCATGACCCCCATGTTGCTCCTCGGAGGGCCCACACTCTCCGTTTTCAGTTTCTTGTCATTTATATACTTGAAAAATAATTTGGTATTATTTTTCCGGCCTTTATCTGCTTTTTACAGGATTTATTTTTCTGTAATAATCCTGTAATGGCTCATAGCTACCTTTGCATTTTAGCACCTTAAACGCCTTAAACCCTTACAATACTAGTTAGCCACATTGGCTTTTTCTTGTTCTTCTTATGCTTTTCCCCATATGGTATGTGTTTCTCACAGGCTTTTTTTAGAATATTTGTGAAAAAGTCCCATTTCTTTTTCTTTTTTTTTTTTTTGGGGGGGGGGGGGTTGTCTTTGAGAACAGTGTCCCAGTTTATGCCTATAATGTTTTCCCTTAGTTGCTGAAAATTTGCCCTCCTGAAGTTTAGTGTGTTTGTTGCCCCTCCACTAATGCTCTTAATAATGCGTAATACAAAATCAATGATACTATGATCACTATTACCCAGGTTCTCCCCAACCTGTCATTTTGAAACCCTGTCAGGTCTGTTGGTTAGGATAAGGTCCAGCAGTGCCCCCCTTCTTGTTGGTTCCAGGACTAGTTGTCAACAAAAACCAGTTACCTTTGAAGGACCTGCAGGTTTCTGCCCCCCAGTCAATATCTGAATAATTGAAGTCCCCCATGATAAGTACTTCACCATGCTTTGAAGCCACATATATTTGACTTATCAGCATTTCCTCTGCTGCCTCCATTATATTTGGAACCTAATAACAAACCCCTAGTAATATTTTATTATTCTTTTTCCCTCTCCTTATTTCCACCCATAGGGACTCCACATTTTCATTTGCGTCACCGATGTTATCTCGCAGGACAAGCTTGAGGCAAGATTTCACATATAAACAAACCCTTCCCCCTTTTTTATTTATACAATTATTTCTAAAAAGACTATAACCATATATAGTAACAGCCCAGTCATAGCTACTGTTGACTATGCATACACAGCCACTCTCACTTCATTTCTATAAGAGTGCCGAAACTAACCAGGTATAGGTTAAATTCATAAACATGGATAGAAAATAACCATGCAATGACCGTGCTGCTTAAATTACCTGAGTGAAGTTGGCCCCCCCACCTAGTTCAAATCAAACAAAATTGGTGTCAAACATTTGTGCTACGTTTGTGTTGGTTTGTGCAGCAGAAATTTTCGTTTGTGCCGCTATAGTTTTTAAGATTTTAACACCTTAAGGACACAGCCTGTTTGTAGGTTAAGGCTCGGTCCTTTTTTTCTGAAATTTGACCAGTGTCTCTTCCTGTGGTAGTAACTTTTCAACGCTTTAAGATATCCTTGTGATTTTGAGATTTTTTTCTCATGAGACATTGTAGTTTATGTTAGTAGTATCATTTCGGTGATCCGTTCCTTTTTGGGGGGGTAAAAATTCACAAATTTAGGAAAAATTTGAAAAACATTACAATTTTCAAAGTTTCAAATGTTATACTTTTTAGACAAAAAGTCACACCACAATTTTTTTGGGTAGAAACCTTTTGCCATTGGTCTTCTTTTTATTTCCATTATTTGTTTTACGTTTCCATTTTTTTTACGGATGTGAGAAGGTTTCAAGTGTTAGTAGCAAATTCTCAGATTTTTTTTAAATTTGAAAAATGTAAAATTTGTGGTGATCAATGCAGTTTGGAAGTGCTCTATAAAGGCTTTTGTACTATATAACCCCACAAGTAACACCATTTTATGAACCTAACATCTCAACCTATTCAAATCAGCATTTAGGAAGTCTGTTAACCCTTTTATTATTTTTCCAGAAGCAAACAAAAATGGATTTGAAAATCTGAAATTTCAATTTTTGATTACGATTTTTCTCATTTAGCCCTAAAATGGACACATTCATTAGAAATTTGAGGTAAATATACATCCCAAAATTATTGCCCTGCTTCCTCCGAGTACGGCAATACCAGACATGTGGATGTCAAGTGCTCCTTTGTCGCACAGCGATGTCCAGAACAGAGTTCATACTATTGCGTTTTTGGAAGGCCAATTTGGCTGCAAATGTTTTGTGGTGCCACAGTGTACTTGAAGAGCCCCTGAAGTAACAGTATAATAGAAAACCCCCAAAGATGTCACCACTTTGGAAACTAGACCCCTCAAAGAATTCATCTGGGGTTGTGGTGAGCATTTTAACTCCCAACACGCTGGTCAAAATCTAATGCAAAGTAAATGGTGCAGAGTAAAAAATGCGTTTTTATTGCAAAAATGTCAGTTTAGTGCCTAATATATTGTGCCCAACCCATGGCAATTTAGACAAACACCCCAAAAATCATTCTGCGGGTTGTCCCGAGTATGGCAATATCACACATGTGCCAATAATTGACAGGTTGGGCAAACGGCTGGCCTGAGACGGAAAGGAGTGAAATTTAGCTTTTCCAGCTCCTTTTTCACACGTTTGGATTCGGAGTGCCATGTCATGTTGGCAGGGCCCGTGAGGTACCAGTGCAATAGAAACCCCCGATAATTTATACCATTTTGGAAACTAGACCCCTCAAAGAATTCATCTGGGGTTGTGGTGAGAATTTTAACCCCCAACATGCAGGTCAAAATTGAATGCAAAGTAAATGGTGCATAGTAAAAATTGTGTTTTTATCTCAAAAATGTCATTTTAGTGCCTAATATATTGTGCCCAACCCATAGCAATTTCGACAAACACCCCAAAAATCATTCTGCGGGTTGTCCCGAGTACGGCAATATCACACATGTGCCAATAATTGACAGGCTGGGCATACAGTAGGCCTGAGAAGGAAAGGAGTGAAATTTTGATTTTTTGCCTCCTTTTTCACACGTTTGGATTCAGAGTGCCATGTCATGTTTGCAGGGTCCGTAAGGTACCAGTGCAATAGAAACCCCCGAGAAATTATACCATTTTAGAAACTGAGGTACCAGTGCAATAGGAACCCCCGACTAGTGACCCCGTTTTTGGAAATGGCACACCTCAAAGAATTTATCTGGGGTTGTATGAGCATTTTAACCCCTGAAATGCTGGCCCAAATGTCATACAAAGTCAATGGGTCAATGTAGAAATAGCATTGTTTTCTCAAATGTGCCATTGTAGTGACAAATGAAAACAGCCCAACTCATGCCACTGTGGATAAACACCCCAAAAATCTTTCTGCGGGTGATTACGGGTATGGCAATACCCCATGTGTGGCAATAGTCTACAGGCTGGGGACACGGTTGGGCTGAGAAGAGACAAGCAATATTTAGCTTTTGGAGCACCCTTTTCACTAGAATGTTATTGGGGTGCCCCTGAGGTACCAGTGCAATAGAATCCCCCGAGTATTGACCCCGTTTATGGAAAGGCCACACCTCAAAGAATTGATCTAGGGTTGTATGAGCATTTTAACCCCTGAGATGCTGGCCGAAATGTAATACAAAGTGAATGGTTCAGTGTAGAAATAGCATTGTTTTCTCAAATGTGCCATTGTAGTGACAAATGAAAACAGCCCAACTCATGCCACTGTGGATAAACACCCCAAAAATCATTCTGCGGGTGATTACGGGTATGGCAATACCCCATGTATGGCAATAGCCTACAAGGTGGAGACACGGCAGAGCTCGGGATAGAATGGTATTTGGAGCACAGACATTTAATTTTTTTTTACATCAAAAAACATTTGTAGATGCCCTTAGGGATCAGTACAGTAGAAACCCCTAAAAGCTGACCCTATTTACAAACTACACCCCTCCATGAATAAATCTAGGGGTGTAGTGAGCATTTTAACCCCACAGGTGGACCCCAAGGATGATGCATAATGGATAGTGCATAGTACAAATTATCCATTATGTCATCTTGTGCCCAGCTCCTGCCACGGGAGACAAAACCCCCCAAAATCATGATATGGGTTCTCCCGGGTACGGCAATACCCCATATGTGGAAATAATCTACAGGCTGGGCACACGCTGTATCAGGGTACAATTATACATCCAGGGACGTGTGATATATCCTAAAACACTCCTTCATGCATAACCCTGGTTTGTCACACTGATATATGGTTTCCTTCCTTATGCCCCTTTTTGAGCACACCTGGCACCTTTTTTGATTCCTTCCCTTGCTGGCTGTTTGGGGAACTTCTCCTGGAAAGTGCTGCCCTGGTACAATCCGTGATGTGGCCTCGCTTCCAGACGTGCTAGCACTCTCCCCTGGTCTCTAAAAATCAGCTTCTTGACTACCACCTCTTGAAATTCCAGGAAAGTTCCCCTCTGGCCGGCATATCGATGCAGCACAAAAGCATTATACAATGCCATCTGCATGATGTGCACGGCCAACTTCTTGTACCACACCCTCGACTTCCGCATGGCATTGTATGGCTGAAGCACCTGGTCCGACAAATCCACCCCTCCCATGTACTTATTATAATCCAAAATACAGTCCGGCTTGGGGGCTTCTGCACTGGTACCTCGTACATGGGCAGGGGTGATGCTGTGCCCATGTATTGTTGTTAGTACAAGGACATCCCTCTTGTCCTTGTACCTAACACACAATACTGAGTCGCTGCTTAGTGCTCGGCTCTCATGCCTTCTGAGCTTTTCCCCTAGCAGCGACTTAGGGAGACCTCTCTGATTTTTCCTAACAGTGCCACATGCCGCAGTTTGTCTGGAAGCGAGGCACTTGAACAGGGTAATACTCATATAAAAATTATCCAGGTAGAGGTGGTAGCCCTGGTCTAATAGTGGGTGCACCAAATCCCACACTATCTTTCCAGCTATTCCCAGGAAGGGGGGGGGGCATTCAGGGGGCACTATCCTAGAGTCCTTCCCTTCATATACCCTGAACCTAAAAGTGTACCCTGATGCACTTTCACACAGCTTATACATCTTCACGCCATACCGTGCCCTCTTATTGGGCAGGTACTGGCGGAACTGAAGTCTCCCTTTGAAATGTACCAGGGACTCGTCCACTGATATGTGCCTCTTTGGAGTATACACATCCATAAATTGGGCACTCAGGTAGTCTAATATGGATTGGACCTTATATAGCCTATCATAACTGGGGTCATCTCTGGGTGGGCACTGAGAATTGTCAGCAAAATGCAGAAACCTATGGATGGCTTCAAAGCGCATCCTATTCATTGCCATGCAGAACATCGGGGTGTGGTACAGAATGTCTGTGCTCCAATAATCCCTAATAGAGGGCTTTTTGACGAGTCCCATAAGAAGTACTATGCCCCAATACTTCTCCATCTCTGCTGCACTAACAGGGGTCCACCTGTAGGGTTGCGCATAAAAAGAAGTGGGGTTGTGGGCAATGCATTGTGCAGCGTAGAGATTAGTCTGGGACACCATCAAACTAATAAGCTCCTCAGTAAAAAAAAACTTAAAGTAGTCCACTGGTCCGAGCCCTGCCGTGTCTCTGTGTATCCCAGGGCTGGCCGTAAAATCAGGGACCTGAGGGGCATAACTACTGGGGGTCACCCATGTGGGGTCAGAAGTCTCGGGCACTCCAGCAGAAGTCCCGGGCACTCCAGCAGAAGTCCCGGGCACTCCAGCAGAAGTCCCGGGCACTCCAGCAGAAGTCCCGGGCACTCTGGCACTACTGCATAAGCGCCTTCTCGGGGGTTCCTCTGAGTCGCTTTGTGAGGACGAGGAAGACAAATAAAACTCGTCCCCACTAGCTGACTCCGTATCGGAGGCCATAAAACTATAGACCTCCAAATCCGTATACGTCTTTTGGGACATGATGGGGGGGATAGTATGCAACCTACACTACAACTACTCCACTCCACTACTACACCGCCTTCTCCTCCACAAAACGCCTTCTCCTCCTCACAACGCCTTCTCCTCCTCACAACGCCTTCTCCTCCACACACGCCTTCTCCTCCACTAAACGCCTTCTCCTCACAACGCCTTCTCCTCCACTAAACGCCTTCTCCTCCACTAAACGCCTTCTCCACCACTAAACGCCTTCTCCTCCACTAAACGCCTTCTCCTCCACTACATGCCTTCTCCTCCACTACACGCCTTCTCCACCACACACGCCTTCTCCTCCACTAAACGCCTTCTCCTCCACTAAACGCCTTCTCCTCCAATAAACGCCTTCTCCACCACACACGCCTTCTCCTCCACTAAACGCCTTCTCCACCACTAAACGCCTTCTCCACCACACACGCCTTCTCCTCCACTAAACGCCTTTGCCTCCACTAAACGCCTTCTCCTCCACTAAACGCCTTCTCCTCCACTAAACGCCGTCTCCTCCACTAAACGCCGTCTCCACCACACACGCCTTCTCCTCCACTAAACGCCTTCTCCTCCACTAAACGCCTTCTCCACCACACACGCCTTCTCCTCCACTAAACGCCTTCTCCTCCACTAAACGCCTTCTCCACCACTAAACGCCTTCTCCACCACACGCCTTCTCCTCCACTAAACTCCTACTCCACACACTTCGCACTTAAAAGTGCGGTTTGGGGGGAAAGGGAATACAGATGATGGGGGGGATAGTACAGGGAAGTGGGATTACACTGGGAGGGGATGGAGGATGGGTGTAGTAGTTTTTTTCACTTTTACAGGACAGATCCTAAAACCCTCTGCTCTCCAACACTACCAAACGCAGAATGGCGGCGTTGGAGAGCATGGAGGGTCTTGGGTCTGCCCTCCACAGTCACTGATCGCTGTGATTGGCCAGTCTGTACAGAAGGGCCAATCACAGCGATCTACATCACAGGACCAGTAAACAAATAAAAGAGGAAAGCAGATGTGTATATATGAAAGATACTTTATTAATCACAAAAAGGGCAAAAATAAAAACATTTAAAAACCCTAGAGAGGAGGGTATACAGTCACAAAGACTCCCCAAGAAGTGTTGGTATGGTGATAACACGGATAGTAAGCAGATGAGGTGGGCGAATAAATAAATAAATATATAATAACAGTACAGTACAAGTTATAAATAATGAAAAACCACAATCTCATACATATGATAAAGCTACATTACCGTTAGTAAAAACCAGGGGAGGATAGGAGACCCCGCGCGTATCGCCCGTCTAGCGGGCTTCGTCAGATCAGATCGGTCCTGTGATGTCAGAGGGGGACGTCCCCTCTCGATCCCAGCATGCTCCGGGGTTTTGTCATCCCGTCTCGCGACGGGATGACGTCATTAACCCCGGAGCCGCCAGCCTGCAGCCTCCGATCGCTGCAATTGGCCGTCTGTAAAGACGGGCCAATCGCAGCGATCAACATCATAGGACCGACATGACAGGTCCTGTGATGTCAGAGGGGGGATGTCCCCTCGCGATCCCGCCAGGTTTCGGCTAACTCACTGCGCTCGATGGCGGATATATCCGCCGCAGAGCGTGAAGGGGTTAATGAAAGTTTCCAGAGGTCATCAGAGGTCAACCAGCCCCCCCACATTGCCCAAATCAAACAAAACTGGGACCGAACAATTCTGCTTCGTTTGTGCTGGTTTGTGCTGCTCAAATTTTTGTTTGTGCTGCTTTTGTTTTGAATAAATGAACAAAAAATTTAAGTTCAAAAGTTCAACCAGCCCCCCCACATTAACCGAATCAAACAAAACTGGTGTCACGAGACCCGATCAGCTGGGAAGGAAAACAAACAATCAAACATGCACCATTAAAAACAACAACATAATCACAATGTGACCCTGAAGTAATGTACAATAATTATTTGTCTATTTTATAAAGCGTGACTTACTTTTATGCCTTATAGGAAAACTGCCATATCATTCTTATCATTTAATCTTACCGAGCCTTCTGCCTCTGTTCTACGGATTCATCTCGCCTCACAATGGAGCAATTCTTTATGTCTAGCCCCTCCATTTGTATTTACCATTATTCTTTCAATGCCTGCAAAGGACAGTGTGTTGGGATCACCTGCATGCACTGTGCGCAGGCTCGGACTGGCCCGCCGGAGCACCGGTGAATCCTCCGGTGGGCCCCGGTACCTCTGCTACAGCAGAGGCCTCCATCCCCATCGGAGGCCCCTGCCAGTGACAGAATTGGTACTCGATGCGGCCATAAGCGGCCGCGCGAGTCCAATTGCTGCTGTTACACAGCGGTCTGCCATTGACCCTGTGCGTGCGACGCGGCCGGGAACTTTCCCCAGCGCGCGTCGCACTGTGACCCCTGATGCGCGGCAGCGTGATGATGCAGTCGCGCTGCCGCGCGTCTTGTTCAGTGTACAGTCCAAGCGGAGCGGGGAGAAGAGAGACAGAGGACGCGAGAGCGCTGCTATAGGTAAGTGAGTTTCATTATTTTTTTAACTAGTCACAGTCCGGAACAAAAATAAATATTATGGGGCTTTTCAAAATGTGCCAATATGTGGGGCCTTTATATGATGACTAAAAATTACAAGAGGGGCGCTACTAAACTAAATATATGATAAGGATGGCAGGACTGTATATATACTAATAAAGGGTCAGAAGAAGACTATATGAAATGAGGGGGGTCGTTACAGGGCGATATATACTAAGGGGGGCACTACAGTACTATAAATTTTAAGGGGAACCATTGCAGGATTGTTTATATTAAGGAGGAATATATATAATAGTCCATATATAAAGGATAGCAGTAGTAGTGCTGTGCCCATATCTACAGGATAGGAGTAGTAGTACTGAGCTGTGCCCATATATACAGGATAGGAGTAGTAGTACTGTGCTGTGCCCATATCTACAGGATAGGAGTAGTAGTACTGAGCTGTGCCCATATATACAGGATAGGAGTAGTAGTACTGTGCTGTGTCCATATATACAGGATAGGAGTAGTAGTACTGTGCCGTGCCCATATCTACAGGATAGGAGTAGTAGTACTGTGCTGTGCCCATATATACAGGATAGGAGTAGTAGTACTGTTCAGTGCTCATATATACAGGATAGGAGTAGTAGTACTGTGCTGTGCTCATATATACAGGATAGGAGTAGTAGTACTGTGCTGTGCCCATATATACAGGATAGGAGTAGTAGTACTGAGCTGTGCCCATATATACAGGATAGGAGTAGTAGTACTGTGATGTGCCCATATCTACAGGATAGGAGTAGTAGTACTGTGCTGTGCCCATATATACAGGATAGGAGTAGTAGTACTGTTCAGTGCTCATATATACAGGATAGGAGTAGTAGTACTGTGCTGTGCTCATATATACAGGATAGGAGTAGTACTACTGTGCTGTGCCCATATATACAGGATAGGAGTAGTAGTACTGAGCTGTGCCCATATATACAGGATAGGAGTAGTAGTACTGTGATGTGCCCATATCTACAGGATAGGAGTAGTAGTACTGTGCTGTGCCCATATATACAGGATAGGAGTAGTAGTACTGTTCAGTGCTCATATATACAGGATAGGAGTAGTAGTACTGTGCTGTGCTCATATATACAGGATAGGAGTAGTAGTACTGTGCTGTGCCCATATATACAGGATAGGAGTAGTAGTACTGTGCTGTGTCCATATATACAGGATAGGAGTAGTAGTACTGTGCTGTGCCCATATCTACAGGATAGGAGTAGTAGTACTGTGCTGTGCCCATATATACAGGATAGGAGTAGTAGTACTGTTCAGTGCTCATATATACAGGATAGGAGTAGTAGTACTGTGCTGTGCTCATATATACAGGATAGGAGTAGTAGTACTGTGCTGTGCCCATATATACAGGATAGGAGTAGTAGTACTGAGCTGTGCCCATATATACAGGATAGGAGTAGTAGTACTGTGCTGTGTCCATATATACAGGATAGGAGTAGTAGTACTGTGCTGTGCCCATATCTACAGGATAGGAGTAGTAGTACTGTGCTGTGCCCATATATACAGGATAGGAGTAGTAGTACTGTTCAGTGCTCATATATACAGGATAGGAGTAGTAGTACTGTGCTGTGCTCATATATACAGGATAGGAGTAGTAGTACTGTGCTGTGCCCATATATACAGGATAGGAGTAGTAGTACTGAGCTGTGCCCATATATACAGGATAGGAGTAGTAGTACTGTGCTGTGTCCATATATACAGGATAGGAGTAGTAGTACTGTCCTGTGCCCATATCTACAGGATAGAAGTAGTAGTACTGTGCTGTGCCCATATATACAGGATAGGAGTAGTAGTACTGTTCAGTGCTCATATATACAGGATAGTAGTAGTAGTACTGTGCTGTGCACATATATACAGGATAGGAGTAGTAGTACTGTGCCGTGCCCATATATACAGGATAGGAGTAGTAGTACTGTGCAGTGCCCATATATACAGGATAGGAGTAGTAGTACTGTGCTGTGCCCATATATACAGGATAGGAGTAGTAGTACTGAGCTGTGCCCATATATACAGGATAAGAGTAGTAGTACTGAGCTGTGCCCATATATACAGGATAAGAGTAGTAGTACTGAGCTGTGCCCATATATACAGGATAGGAGTAGTAGTACTGTGCTGTGTCCATATATACAGGATAGGAGTAGTAGTACTGTGCTGTGTCCATATATACAGGATAGGAGTAGTAGAACTGTGCTGTGTCCATATATACAGGATAGGAGTAGTAGTACTGAGATGTGCCCATATATATATAGAATAGGAGTAGTAGTACTGTGCTGTGCCCATATATACAGGATAGGAGTAGTAGTACAGTGCTGTGCCCATATATACAGGATAGGAGTAGTAGTACTGAGCTGTGCCCATATATATAGAATAGGAGTAGTAGTACTGTGCTGTGCCCATATATACAGGATAGGAGTAGTAGTACTGTGCTCCTATATACAGGATAGGGGTAGTAGTACTGTGCTGTGTCCATATATACAGGATAGGAGTAGTAGTACTGTGCTGTGCCTATATATACAGGATAGGAGTAGTAGTACTGTGCTGTGTCAATATTTACTGAATAGGAGTAGTAGTACTGTGCTGTGTCCATATATACAGGATAGGAGTAGTAGTACTGTGCTGTGTCCATATATACAGGATAGGAGTAGTAGTACTGTGCTTTGTCCATATATACAGGATAGGAGTAGTAGTACAGTGCTGTGTCCATACAAACAAGATAGGAGTAGTAGTACTGTGATGTGTCCATATATACAGGATAGGGGTGGTAGTTCTGTGCTGTATCCATATATACAGGATAGGAGTAGTAGTACTGTGCTGTGTCCATATATACAGGATAGGAGTAGTAGTACTGTGCTGTGCCCATATATGCAGGATAGGAGTAGTAGTACTGTGCTGTGTCCATATATACAGCATAGGAGTAGTAGTACTGAGCTGTGCCCATATATATAGAATAGGAGTAGTAGTACTGTGCTGTGCTCATATATATATAGGAGTAGTAGTACTGTGCTGTGCCCATATATACAGGATAGAAGTAGTAGTACTGTGCTGTGTCAATATTTACTGAATAGGAGTAGTAGTACTGTGCTTTGTCCATATATACAGGATATGAGTAGTAGTACTGTGCTGCTCCCATATATACAGGATAGGAGTAGTAGTACTGTGCTGTGCCCATATGTACAGGATAGGAGTAGTAG
Source organism: Engystomops pustulosus (assembly GCF_040894005.1). Classification (NCBI taxonomy): domain Eukaryota; kingdom Metazoa; phylum Chordata; class Amphibia; order Anura; family Leptodactylidae; genus Engystomops; species Engystomops pustulosus. The sequence continues at coordinate 46,206,636 of NC_092421.1, forward strand.
TATGTACTGTACCAATATATACAGCATAGGAGTAGTAGTAGTGTACTGTACCGATATTAACAGGATAGGAGTAGTAGTATTGTGTTGATCTCATATATACAGGATAGGAGTAGTAGTACTGTGCTGGTCTCATATATACAGTATAGGAGCAGTAGTACTGTGCTGGTCTCATATATACAGGATAGGAGTAGTAGTACTGTGCTGGTCTCATATATACAGGATAGGAGTAGTAGTAGTACTGTGCCCATATGTGCAGGATAGGAGTAGTAGTACTGTGCCCATATATACAGGATAGTAGTAGTAGTAGTACTGTGCCCATATGTACAGGATAGGAATAGTAGTATGTATAATATATACAGGCTAGGAGTAGTAGTATTGTACTGTACCGATATTAACAGGATAGGAGTAGTAGTACTGTGCTGGTCTCATATATACAGGATAGGAGTAGTAGTAGTCTACTATAATGATATATACAGGATAGGGGCAGTAGTACTGTGCTGGTCCCATATATACAGAATAGGAGTATTACAATTAGTATAGGAGTATTACAATTATTGAAATATTTCAAGAAGAACACAATAGAAGAAGAATAACTAAGGAGGGCATTATATAAAACATAATAAGTAGGAGCCCTATAAGACTGTATAAATGATTAATTGGAAATGATATATTATGTCATTATTTATGGGAGTGATGTCCAATTTAATTTATTAGGTGTACAGTATTATTTACTCAAGGGCTATAGTGTGTATTGTAATATACTGAGAAGTTGCAATGTAATATTTGATTTATAGAGAGGGGGCAGTATGGTTTTGTTATGGGGGTATATTTGATATTTGTGGGGGGCACCAAGTGGTCAGTTGTGTTGTGATGGGTAAATATCATTTAGGAGCACAGTTGTTATTCAGGTGACTTTATATTGTAGTGACTGTGATACTTTTAGTTGCCCAGTGTGGAGATGTACCATACGGAGCGAAAGATATCTGAAGATAAGTAAAAAAAGGGAGAAGTTGTCCTGCAGTTCAGTACCCAAAGAAGATGTGTGACATGTGAGGTAATGAATCCCACTTCTTAGTCTAATGACTGTAATTACTGACTATCTACACTATTTCCTTAGTGTCAGTGCCTATCCTTCTTTATGTGGTGCAGCGAGGATACGGGAAAGATGAAGGGTTATTCTTATTGGTAAGTTAGTGCTGAGCACTGACGATTACATCCCTAATATTTATGCCTTGGCCACTGTTAACTCCTGTGAAATATGGAATATTTCCAGGTAGCAGTATGGTGGGCCCTCAGGATAAATTTCTCTGGTGGGCCCCAGGCACCCCAGTCCGACCCTGACTGTGCGTATATGTTGTATTAGTTTTTGGGAACCCTTACCTGTAGGCACAGAACGATGGTGTTCTCTGAATCTGATGTACAAGGGTCTAATTGTTTTGCCTCTGTAGAACAGTCTACAGGGGCAAAAAATCACATAAACTACATAGTCAGTTTTACAATGTATATAGTGTTTCACTGATACGGTGATGCCCCCCATCTGGAGGATTTTTGTTCTCAAATGAAACCTACAAAAATTACACTGATATGCAAAATTGCCTTTTGGGATCTCACTGTCTAGCCAAGTGATCTTATTATTGCTGAGTATACTATTAGTTTTTCTTTTTTCTGTTTCTGTACCGCAGAGAAATTGGCCGTATGGTGCGGCTTCCTTCACATGGTCAGGATGGGCACTATTGTAATGAAGTAACGGATTTGTGGCAGTTGGTTTACAAAACCCGCTTACTTGGATATGATCGGTGGTAATATCCAGTTGAACATCCAAGAACGCTAGATGCTTATCACCAAAATTGCTCGTGAAGCGCATGTTTATCTGGTTGCCCTAATTAAAAAAATTAACAAAGTCACAAAATTCTTGTTCAGATCCGGACCAGGCCATGAACACATTGTCGATGTACCTGAAGTAAGTGTGTATGTTTAATGAATGGATAATTAGTATTGAGAATGAACCTACTCTCTAATACTGCCAAGAATATATTGGCGAAGGTACATGCGACCTGTGTGCCCATGGCCATGCCTGTGATCTGATTAAACCATTGATTATTGAACAGAAAATCATTGTTGGTCAAGATGAACATAAGGGCCTCACGAACCTCATATAGAGGCTCTCTACGTCTATTGACACAAGCTTGAGGTCCTCGCTCCTTGGAATACATTCAACAGTCCATAAAAATAAATTGTTATCCTTCAAGCATGATGGAATATCCATCGAAATGGGTCCCAACTGCCAGTCTAAAAACTGCAATAAAGATTCAGTCACTGAGCCGATCCCCGCAACTATGGGACGGCCGGGGGGTCAGCTGGGTGACTTGTGAAATTTAGGGAGGAAGTACCATAAAACATGGAAAGGAGTTTTTCCACTGTATTTGCCAACAGAACTCTATTTTCTACTGACCGTCTCAAAACTGTATGTAACTGGGAAACATATTTAGTTGTAGGGTCACTCGGTAAATGTGCATATGTGGAGGTATCATTGAGTTGCCTTTCGGATTCTTCCAAGTAGTAATTTCTAGACATGACCACTATATTGCCCCCCTTGTCGGCTGGTTTTATTATAAGGGATTTCTCTTTTTCAGTTTTTGCAACGTCTTCCATTCTTCAGTAGACATAAAGTTTTGACATGCCTACAGACCTGCTCAAAAAATATATCAATAGATGAACCAGCTAGCAAGGGGGAGGGCAAAAAGTGGATTGATTGCCACCTCTAAATTCAGTAGTGAATCTTTAGGTACTGATGTGTCATATTTAAGATCTTTATTATCTGTCATCAGATAAAATAGTGCGTCTAGACAGATTAGGTCTATCTCCTCCGGGGGATTGTCAATATGAAAACCTAATGGACCTATGCAGAGTATTTCTCCTTCTAGCCTTATCTTATTATCTTATCACAATTATCCCTAGGATTGACCTTGTCAAACAGTTTCCTCAATGCTATTTTCCTGATCGATTAATAAAGATCTATCTGAAACTGTCAAAGTTCCTTGGAAACTGAAGTTAAAGGAAACCTACCATTTAGAATGGTAGGGGTAAGCTGTAAGTACCGAGCACCAGCTCAGGGTGAGCTGGTGCCGGTACTTACTTTCGTTAGTCTTATAAACCGCGGTATCGCGGTTTTAACACTTTTTAAACTTTAGAGCAGAAGGGGCTTCGGCGCTGCACGCGACCGTGCGCGCGCAACATCTCCGCTATTTCCTATGGAGGCACGCGCACGCAGCGCCAAAGCGTCTTCTGCTCTAAAGTTTAAAAAGTGTTAAAACCGCGATACCGCGGTTTATAACACTAACGAAAGTAAGTACCGGTACCAGCTCACCCTGAGCTGGTGCTCGGTACTTACAGCTTACCCCTACCATTCTAAATGGTAGGTTTCCTTTAAGACCTTTCACAGCATAGCCTGCATATTACACACCCTCAAGGGTGCCGGCATCTCTGCTTATGGAGGAGGGTTGCCTTAAGGGCCTCTGCCGTCCATATAAGGGAACAGCCAAAGCTGGCAGTGAGTGCAGCCCTTAAGAACTTAGCGCAGCAACAAGGCTTTGTGTTGCTGCGCTCTTTTGTCCTTCTCAGTCCTCCATAGCAGAGGGAAGGAAGATCAGGCTGTGCTCCGCCCAGCAGTAGCAGCACAGCAGTAGCAGCCATAGCAGCTGCTATGGGGCCCGCAGTGTATCTATATTGTACCGCACATGTACAGCATAATATGTATATAACATATACAGTGATGCATATATGCAGTATCTGTGATGTGTATATGGTGTCTATATACACTGTATGTGAGTATGTTGCATATGGCACATTGTGTATATGCACATGAGTGTATTTTTATGTGATTGTAACTTGCATGTGTGAGTATACTAATATGTATATTTTTTAAGTGGAAAGGGGAGCCCCATGCAGTATGCTGCTAGGGGGCCTTGTCTCTCCTAGTTACACCACTGGCTCCGCCATCTAAAGCTGGCAGTAGGCGCAACAATTAACAACTAATAATGATGTCCCATACATGGTCATCTAATAAAGTGTCCCCATACATTGGATACTATGAAGTGTGACCTAAAATATCGATACAAGTAATACTTTTAGTACGTTGCATGTTTTTAAAGAGGTTTTCCCCTTCTACACTACTGTATGGCAGTTTATGTGGATTTTACTCCCCATTCATTACAATGTGCAACTAGCACATTGTAATGCATGGGTTAAAATGAAGCAGCCTCGAGTATTCGGAACACCCAAGGCTACCATGGCGATGGATCGCCGCTCCCCGTGACATCATCGGGGAGCGACGATCCGCAGCAAGATGGCGGCGTCCAAGCATTGCCGGCGACGATCGAGGTTAAAACACCCGATGTTACCGGTAAGCCTTTGCTGCCATATGCAGCAAAGACTTTCCGGCTATGGAGAGGGCTCGGCCCGCGAGCCCTCTCCATGCACCAGGACCCGGCGCGCGTCGGGAATGGGTTAATCACTTTTTATATAATTTTTTTTTTTTTTAATGGCAAAAAAGTGTCATTTGCGACTTTTGGCGCTATTTTCCGTTACGGGGTTAAACGCAGTGAAAAAAAAGTCTTTAACAATATCTTTATATTCTACACTTTACCTTTCTTTAATTGCAACTTCTGAAATCTGTAATAGCCTATCTCCCATGTTCTAGCCCACTTTCTCAATGTATTCTTTCCCATGGCCGAGATTTTTTTCAAACCTTTTAACCAGACCACTGCCAGGGCTTCTTCAATAAAGACAAAAATATTTTTTTATTTTATTGCATTCCCAGATAACATGCAAAAAAATCAAACATCTATTACACCTTGAGTCTCTTCTGATCTTAATTCTATGAAGTAATACCAGAGTGTGATATACTGCAACTGATTAATGATATTAACTTGCACCATTCTATGATTCCATGAGATTGATGATGATCTAATTCCCTTGCGGGATTCTTTGCACTTCACCAGGTCCCAATCTTCCACCACTTCCCTCCATTTCTGTCGTGTACTGGAGGACTCCTTTTGACTCCATGCCTCGATCAGGAATTTATAAATCCTTGAAATAATCTTATTAATCGTGCCCAAAAACCTAATAAATTCTATACACTCGTGAGTTTCCTCAATTAACCTTTTTTTATCAACAGCACAAAACCTGTGATAAAGTTGAAAAAATCTAAATATCCCTGACTCCGGAATCCTATACCTCCTCCTTATCTCCTCAAACTCATATAATTGACCATTACTAGATATCTGATTACAATACTTAATACCCCTATTCAGCCAATATTTGTTATCAGGAATAGACCTTAAATCTTCAAAATTAAAATAATTCAAAATTGGTTTTCAAGAGAAAATTCCTGTTTTGCTCAAAATATATCTCAGTGATTTCCAACAATTATTCAATAGTGTAGCTATTGGTAATGTGGAGTTTAATCAATTCCCCACTTTCTAATAACTCACCCATAGTGTCCCTATCCTCTACACTAAGATTCAACAATCTAATAAAGGCACTACAGTTCCTCCGGGACACTAAGAATGCTGCCTGGGAAGCAATAAAATATCTAAACATCCAAGGAATATTCAAACCCCCTTTTTCCAGCGGACAGTACAACCGTGTCAATTTCACTCTGGCATTCTTTTTCCCCCAGATCAAATCTCTCATCATGCCTTCTATTTTATCAAACCAGGACAAAAAGTAATTGGGAAAGGATGACCATATTCAATAAGGTGAGTCTTTCTGCCCTCGATAAAGGCATCCTTAGCCAACTCTGTATTCTTGACCTTATTTTTTCTATCAAAGTAAGTAAATTTAGGTCTAGGAATCGCCTCACATCAGCTGATACAAAAACTCCTAAATACCTGAATACTGCATTTTTTTCTAAGACCATAAGAGAGTTTATACTGATTCCCATCCCACCATGGAGGGGCAGCAGCAAAGTTTTCTCCCAATTTATTTTTAAACCCGAAAAATAGCACTCAGATTTCTGTTCTGGATGGACTATTGATACTATGATACCACTCAATCTCCTTAAAAGCTAAAATTTTTGCAAGGGTTTTCACATCAGTATTTAGGTCTATAAGAGCCTATTTCCAAAGGATCCTTCTCTTTTTTTAAAATTACTGCCATTGCGGCCTATGACATCGATCCAGTTAGGGTGATTCCACACATGATGTTTTTGGTCCGTTTTTAGTCCGTTTTTCCCAATTATTTTAATAGATAAACAGGTAAGCAGCCAAACGCATGATAAATGGCCAAAAACTGACTGAAAATGGATGTTTAAAAACGGACCAAAAAACGCCATGTGTCGCATCACCCTTATCCGTCCACCACTCAAGATCTCTCTATATGTTTCTAACTGCCTTTAATAGAAAGAGAAAGGGAGTCCATCTAAACCTCATGCGGAATCCCCAGAGAAGGATTCCAGAGAGTCATTTATTTCTTGCATAGAAATTTCCACTTCAGCTGTCTTAATTTGAGTCTCTGATAACTGAGGAAATGTAATTCCATCCAGGAACTCTTCTAATTCCTATCATGTTTACTCCTTTCCTCTGCTTATCCCCCTCCACAATACTAGCCAATAATTTCCCAGCTCTTCCTCTTTCCATTTAATTATTTTGTCCTGCAAAGAATATTTTATGCTGTGCTTTTTCATTCAAAAAGATTTTAAAAGCCTCTTGAGCAGCATATAAATCTTCCTTTTAGCACAACCGTCCCACCACCTCCTGCTGTTTTATCCCAACCTCCTTTTCTAGCCTACGTTCTTCTTATCTAAATAACCATTTTTTCCTGGCAATCCCCCTTACATATGCTTTTAGTGAATCCCACAAGACCAGAGGATCCAGAGTCCTGATTCAGTGCCCAGTACTACTCGATCAAGTGTGAGAGACACTATCGGCATTCTCAAGAATCTTTAGCCAATGGGGGTTTAACCTGAAAAATTTAATTGAATTAGACAATTCATTATCCATACTTATTTCTTTTGTTAAAGGGGCATGATCAGAAATTGTAATAGCTTCATATTTTATTTTTTAATATAACCTAAAAACTGATCATTAGCAATACACAGATCTATCCTTGACATTGTTGAATGTGTTTGACTGCAACAGGAAAATACCTGTTTGTCCTTATAGAACAATCTCCATCCATCCCTCAACGCCCAGTCCTCACAAAAATCAATCAGTACGGGTGCCCCTGGAGTTAAGTGGGCCCCAGCATTAATCAGGTTAATTCGATCCAGAGCCCCATCAAAACAAACGTTAAAATTTCCATTAATCACCACTGGGCCATGAGAATGGTGGGGGGATATATGCAAATGCCAAAATAATTTTTTTTTATTAAGAAAACCGAAAATAAAGATGAATCTTCCCTCTTTATCTATCTATGAAGATCCACCTTATTGTGCACTAACACTGAGACTCCTTGAGAATATGCTGAACCATATGAATGCAGTCTAATGGCTGCCCATCTCTTATCCAACCATCTCAAGGAGTCTGAGTTGAAATGAGTTTCAATTAAACAAATAATCCCAGGAAGATGACACGTGATCAAATCCAGCACCATGCAGCGCTTTTTAGGATCATTGAGGCCTCTAACGTTCCAAGTTACAATCTGGGAGGCCATTCAAAGGAGAGAGAAAAAAAATAAAGGGACCCTATCAGACGAGGACTACCCTCCCCCTACCTGGCCTGTAAGCTTCTTCGTATACAGGTGTCCACGACTCCTACGTTGCTCCTCCTCCCCTCCTAAACTCAAAATTATCAGCATAACTCAGGATGAAGAAATCATCCCGAATTTAATTTCATGGTCCACATTCTCCAGCCATTCTGACGCACTCTCTGCATCTTCAAAAAATATAACAGAGTCCTTAAAACACCCTCAGCTTTGCAGGATATAGTAGTGAATATTTCATACCAAATTCTTTTTTTTAACCTCCTTGAATCTAACTCTCTTTTGTTTTATAATCAGGAAAAACAAAAATTTTGTTCCGTTATGAACTATATCCTGGTTTGTACGGAAATGTCTGATAATTGTCTCCCTATCCTGAAACAACAAAAGTTTTAGCCACAATTGCTCTGGGTGCCGATATTACTGGTCGGGGTTTGCCAGGGACTATTCTATGGTCAACTTCTCTTTAAGAAGCTCACTTTCTTTTGAAATTCCCTGCATTTCTTTTTTAAGACTCTTTACCTCTGCCTCTAACGTCTTTACCTGAGAAGAAGTGTTTGATACCTTCTAACGAATTTTAACATATCTTCTCTTAACATCCCCAAATCAGGGGAAAGTGAGCCAACCTGAGTAACCAAAGATTCAACTTTGGCCCCTGTTTTCTGCACTGTAGCAAGTATTTCCATCCATATAGGGTTGGTAACTTCTCCGCCTCCCGTGTCTGTGTCCGCCACCTCCCCCCTTCTTTATCTATTTGTGAGGCAATAGCAGGATGTTTCAAAGTATGGTGTGTTTTAACCAATGGGGAACTCCATAATTTTTCTAATTTGGAGGATGAATTTCCCTTATTCGCCCTGATTCTTAGCCAGCATTTTACAAATACTTCTGGTGATACCCCTTCAGTGCCAGGAACCCCCACTAACAGTAAATATAGGAGTAAATTACATCAAGAGTTATCAAACATAAACCCAGGTAAATTCCCAAATCCTAATATAACTATGACCATGGAACTGTACTTAAACAGTGTGAAATAGATAAGCAGCCCAGCAAGTAATACCTCAGTCACCAAGCAAAAAAGTCCATTTAACCAAGAGTCTATTGTGACTGATCAATTAGCCCATTGTCCATAGATCTGTACCAGTCATTCCACAAAATTGATGGCACCATGGCCTCAAATACCAACTAGCAAGAGCAAGCCAATCAAGCCACACCAGCGGAGTCAACCCAGGGGGGACCAAGCCAACAGGCTGAGCCAGACTAGGCCTAGCCGGCACAACCGAGATCGCAGACCCAGTCGGCAAACCCCAGCGCAGACCCCATACAGCAAAACCCAAACGGCAAGTTTCCCCTGGGAAACCCCAGACAGCAGACCCCAAAACAGGTCCTCAACCAGTCCGCCCCAGGCAAATGGGTTCCAAAACAAAAAACCTCAGTCAGCAGGCTTCAGTTAACAGCAGACTCTGGTTAATGGCAAACTCAGGGATTTAACTTTAAAATTGTTTCGCAAGACATGCACTTACATACTCTGGGAACAAAAAGGTAAACTCCAGCGGACCTGAGTGGGGAAGCGACAGATGCCGGATATCGGGTGCACGATCTTAGCGAATTACGCCACTGTGAATTATCGTTAGAAGAATGCACTTCGGGTGAACTCCTCGGACAGGTAAGTAACTGTACAACCATGAAGATCATTGGCTAGGATTTCTCTCCACAACTTTCTCTCCACTACAACTGTTATTTAGTTGACATGCCAACACTTAGGAACCCGTTGTTTTTTCCTGAGAGACAAATGTTTCTTCCAACTTTTTCACATGGTCATTTGAAAGAACGTGTCTGTTTGACAGCAAAACTGAACTGTGACGTAGGGATAGGCGGGTTTAGTCTTAAACACACACAGCCAAGTTACTGAGAAACTAGCAGTAACTAGATCTTGCAGCCTTGCTGAGTTAAAAAAAAAAGTCCATCAGCTGTCAGATCTGCACAAGTGCTCCATAGACCATTTTTTAAAGTTATTCTTCAGACTTCTTAATTTGAAGGGAAACCATGAATGGTCCAGTAGATGGCTTAGGTGACCACCATGTGGAAGATGTTGGAGCTTTTATGTTCACTTCTGAATCTGTAGGAGAAGGACATCCAGGTAGGTAAAATACATTGTGTTCAGATTAGTTCAAGAAATATTTAAAAAATTAAAAATGTTAAAAATAGCATAACTGAAGAAAACTACAGTTAGAAAAAGTGTAGGCAGCACTCCAAAAATACAAAATTCCAAAGGGTGAAGTTTATTGAAACAGTGGCGACGTTTCGGTATGTACCACCTTCATCAAGCAATTTAACAAGTGAAACCATTCGGGTTTATACAGTATAGGAAATACATGGTACAACAGTGAATACAATTGGGTGTGTCTTAAAGTGCATGATTTACATAAAATTAGATTTATACATATAAAATTATATACATACTGGGACATTTTGTATCAAGTGTGAATAGGTGTTTAAAAAACCTCTATTGAGTCAGAGTGTGTCTCCATTTGTTTTACATTCCACTCCAGTGGATCACATGTATCGGCTTCTCTGCAGTCCCAATGCACCCGCGCCAAAGATTTGTGCACTGCGATCCAGAGACCCTTGGCGCCATGTTTGTAAAGGGCAACACCATATAGTGTCTTGAAAATAATAAAAAGTATACATGTGGCCACTGTTTGACAGGAAAATCCATAGGAAATATATAAAAGGTACACTGCAAGATATACAATGTAAATTCACCTCGCAAACATATCACTCCATTGCTATTAAAGGGGAATACATGATACTGAAATTAACAGAGCGTTTATAAAAAATTAAGTTAAAGTGCATAGAAATATATAAAATGCATGTGCAACACTTATTGAGGGCTAAACTGCACATGCACTTCACAGAATAAGTTGCTCTTAAAGGGGAAGTACCCCATCCTGAAGAGCCAAATAATGCAAACCACTATTTGTGTGGGTGTGTACACATATGAATGTGTGAAGTGTGAGACCATTTAAGGGGACTGTGATGTATCCCCAAAGATGGTGACTCCAGTGCTTGTCGCAGACCATTTATGATGGTCATGCTACCAGCACAAAGTCAACCTAAAGACTGGTTACATACTATTGGACATAGAAACACCCAAGTCAAAATATTGACCCACAAGTGGAGCAAAAGTATCAACAAGATCAGTAGCGAAAACGTAATACAAATATGAATATTTATTGTCAAATGGTGGTCACACATCCAAAAATTCCAACATGGCAAATATATACAAATGATTGAAAAGTGAAGATGCAAGTCCATGAAGGAGAGAACATCCACCCCAAAGAGTGTTCTGTGGCCTGTATAGATGTATGATCTGCAAAAAAAGAGATTCCAATTAGTGTCCAATAAGAATTAAGATAAACACTTGTCTTACGTTGAGGAATACAGAATATAAGGAAAATCTCCAATATCATGCATAGGTGCTGCATAATTTTAAAGAATACTCTCCAAATTAAACTCCCCAAATTGAAGTCCATGTTCAACCCATTGGGTTGTAGGGTATTTAAACAGAAGATCCATTTTAGCTCTCAATAGCTTTTCACGATTACCTCCACCTCTCAGGAGTGATATATGGTCTATGAGTACACACTTAAGTTGGCCCTCAATGTGTCCCTTTTCTGCGAAGTGCCTAGATACGGGTAAGTCAAGTTGTTTTTTAAAGACTGTGCAAGGTGTTGGGTGAACCTAGTTTTGAAATCTAATGTGGTCTCTCCTATGTATGCTAGGTCACATGGGCATTTTAACAAATAAATCACATGATTGCTATTACAGTCCAAATAATGTCTGATTTTAAATTCCTTGTTGTTATGTGTAAAGGTTTCTCCTTTTAGCAATTGACGCATGTTCTGCACAGAAAGCTTCCAGTGCGCCTCTTGCCCCATAGGCCTTTCTGTAGGTGGGTCTTCAATGGGCCCACATCAGCCTTGACTAGAATGTCCTTAATATTTTTGGATTCCCTATTAGAAATAAGCAGGGATTATTGAATTCAACAATATCTGTTCTATTAGTTTTCAAAATCGACCAATGTTTTTTTATGAACATTGTCATTGTAAGTAGTAAAAAATGGGATCCTCCCACCCGACCCTCTTTTAGTTTTACTCTCCAAAAGTTCCTCCCTCTTTTTGTTGTCCACAACCTCTCTATTTTTACGAATAATGTTTTTGGGGTGACCCAGTCATTTGAAAGATTTCCCATGTATTGGAGAACTTGTCTGATTGACAGCAAAACTGAACTGTGACACAGGGATAGGCGGGTTTAGTCTTAAACACACACAGCCAAGTTACTGAGCTACTAGCAGTAACTAGATCTTGCAGCCTTGCTGAGTTAAAAAAAAAAAAAAGTCCATCAGCTGTCAGATCTGCACAAGTGCTCCGTAGACCATTTTTAAAAATTTATTCTTCGGACTTCTTAATTTGAAGCCAAACCATGAATGGACCAGTAGATGGCTTAGGTGACCAACAAGTGGAAGATGTTGGAGCATTTATGTTCACTTCTGAATCTGTAGGAGAAGGACATCCAGGTAGGTAAAATACATTGTGTTCAGATGTGACAATAGGTTAGTTTAAGAAATATTTAAAAATTAAAAATGATAAAAATAGCATAACTGGAGAAAACTACAGTTATGAAGTACAATATTCTTACACTGGGTGCATTGGTGATTCTACTATTTGGTAAAGTGACCTCTTTCATCTAACCTAATAATAGTCTAGTTTTAAATATTAAATTATATTCATTCTCATCATTTGAGTCTCATATCACCAAAGGTTGTATTCTAACAACTGTTTATATGTATTTTGACTAGCGTCTTACACATGTGTACATACATATCTACTATAACCGCCACATATGAATTTTTAGAACTTTAATGAACTATGACACTTAAGCCATTGGCTCACTGCCCAATTATGTTGTCTGCCTCTGCTATGAACAGCATGTGGAATTCCTAGGAGCCATTCACTCATGACCCTGATACATTCAAAGAAAGCAGAGACAGGGACTATTCATAGCTTTTATCACAGTCATCTAGAAGTTTTAAGCATTGAACTAAGATTGTGAGTTGGTAAGCACATTATGGTTGTCAGTGCACTGTAATCTTATTTACAAGGTCCCACACTCAGGGACAACTACTTCAAGGTATACTACCATATAACCATATAAAATTATAAACAACTTCAAATACAAAATGGAAATAACAAGGCCTGAGTCTTCTATATAATTTGGTTGAAGTGATGCGCAGATAGCAGTTATGTTTTGATTAGTTTGTTCTGCTTTTTTCTCCTTTGACTATGGTGATGTATCATGAAGTAACACTAGCCATTGAATGGAGATGTTCTATGCACCGGCATTCCTCAATGTCATATGTTTTCTTTTATCATTATCAGTGCTGGAACATTTAGCTCTATGAAAGGATATGAATAAGATTGAGCAGTTACATACCCATTTCTTTCTTCTCGGGGAAAATGGTTACCTCCAATTGCACCATGGCTCATTGAACTCTCTCTTTTGAGAACACATAACACATACCGAGTTGGTGCCTAGGGTGTTTTTATTTTTGAGTAATGGCTAGAGGATGTACCCTAGCGGTAATGCTGGGGTTGTTTTCCACAACATAGGGCAGAGCTCAACCTTTGCATTGAAATGATATGTCCCTTTTTTGCCGTGGATCAGAAATCTGTATTGGAAAGACATTTCTGCTGCAATTTTTTCCGCAATATGTGTTTGGGATGGTCACAAATCCCACACACTTTGATGAAATCGCCTTAGGCTGAAGATTTACAGCCCCCAAATGCTGAGCAGAAAATGTGCACATAATATGCAAATTGTGTAGATACCCTTAGTGGGCCAAATACCCCTGACATGTATCCCTTAATAAACTAACTTTATGAAGTCAATCATATTCTCTATATCTTTAAATCGTAAACTTTATGCAGCCAATTATTTCTTTTAATATCTTTTCCAATTGAGAAAAAAAAATCTCTGGTCATCCTTCAAGAGCACACAAACACATAGGTTACTTCCCTGCAACTGGCAGGACAGGTGACAAGACTTAAAATTTTAGTGGAAAGGTGGCCAAAACCTTTAATATAATAACATTTCCATAATTACCATATATAAGTATATATGGTAATTATGGAAATAATTGGGAGTGGGAGCACGAACTGTTGATCTGCTGTGCTCTGCTCCCCTGACATAGAAGGGTGATGTCTGCCCATGTGCACCCTCGTTTCTTCAGTGCACTTGAACTGCACTTGTGTGAAGGATGTTTGGTGCGGGGATCATACATCGTGACCGCACTCATTAGAAAGCAATTAACTCCCCAGCAACGTTCATTTTATGGACGGATGAAGGACCAAAGGTTTTTTCTTGTAGGTGCCAGCACCACGATTGCTACTTTTCGTGAAATTTTCATCTGCATTTACATAATTATGGACAATACACGATAGCATTATTCAAATTTTACTAAAAAGGTGGTCAACCCCTTTAAGCTTATTACAAGGCCTATAAGTAGAGATGGGCGAATGTAAATTTGATTCGACCCGGTTCGCCAAATTTTCTGAGAAAATTCGCTTTTAACCGAATTAAGTCACGGCATGTGACGTAACGGAATGTCACATGCCAGGTGCAGATGCATGGAGAGGGCTCACGGGCTGAGCCCTCTCTATAGCTGGTAAGTCTTTGTTAACCCGCAGATCATTGGCAGCTGGCCGTGTGTCACTCCCCGTGTCGGGGAGCGGCGTCTCGTCGCTATGACAGAGGCCGTCTTCCGAAGACCAAAGGCTGCCTCGGTTTAACCCCTTCGTTACAAGGTGTGATCAGCACATTCTAAGGAATGAGGAGGGAAATCCCCATATAATGCCATAATGTATTATGGCAGTATATGATAGGACCAATTAAAGTACCCTAGGGAGTCTGAAAAATAGTAACAATAAAAACAGTTTAAAGAAAAATTATAATAAAAAAAGCTAAAAATTCTAATCCCCCCTTTCCCTAGAACTGATATAAACATAAACAGTAAAAATCATAAACACATTAGCTATCGCCGCATCCAGAAAAGCCTGATCTATCAAAATATAATAACGTTTTTTCACTGTGTTTAACCCTGTAACAGAAAATAGCGCCCAAAGTAAAAAATGGCACTTTTTTTTGCCAATGGCATCAAAAGTTGCAAAAAATGACACCACCCACAGTTCCGTTCACCAAAGTATAAAAATGTATTAGCGCCAGAAGATGGCAAAATAAAAAAAAAAATTGTACAGGAGGTTTTAATTTTTGTAAATGTATGAAAACATTATAAAACCTATACAAATTTGGTATCTCTACCGCCATACAGTGAGGAACACTGTGGACCAGTGGACCCTCCAAACCACCGCAGGAGATGGAGAGAGTACTAGCAGCAACCTGGGACCGGAGTCTAAGTGGCACCCTGGTCTTCACCAGAGCCCGCTGCAAAGCGGGATGGTATTGCTGCGGCGGGGTGCCACCAGGTCGTTCCACGGGTGCGACTAAACCCGCGTTGGCAGCCATGGATGTAGGACACAGTCTGAGCCTGGGATGACAGCAGGAATGCGGCTTGGAAGGATGAGCTGGAACTCATGGCAGGCAGCAGTTGGCACAGGACCCAGGAGGGCAGTAACGGAGAGGTCCTTGGAGGAGAGTTGGTGGCTTGGAGGTGTCTGGGAATGCGGGAACCACCAGGAGCGTATGGGAACGCTGGAGACAGGAAACACCGAGGCACCTTGAAACTCTGGAAGAACACGGAGGTGTCTGGAAACGCTGGAAGAACATGGAGGCGCCTGGAAACGCAGGATGAACATGGAGGCATCTGGAAACGCTGGATGAACACGGAGACATCTGGAAACGCTGGATGAACACGGAGACATCTGGAAACGCTGGAAGACAGGAGCGTGTGGGAATGCTGGTGGGCAGTCACTTCAACAGGAACTGCTGTGGGAAGCGAGGTGTGGAAACCTTGGAAGTTCCATTAGAATGCTGACGATCCGGCAAGGAAGGAAGGGAGGTGCCGGATTATAAGGGCGAGGCTGGATTAGCGAACTCCAATCAGGAGGACGCTGGCCCTTAAAGTCCTGAGAAGTCGGCGTTCACGCCCTAGCAGTGGGAGCGCATTGCCTGGAGAGAAGGTGGCGTGTGGCTTACACGCCGGGACCCGAGCAGAGCTGGGGCTGGGGGGGCAACGCGCCACGTAGGAGGGCACTGGTGTACGCATGATCCGTACAAAGGATCGTGGGTAAGGCCGTGACAGATTACAGCCATACAATGAGGAACACTACCCCCATACAGTGAGGAACACTACCGCCATACCACTCACTAGCGACACTACCGCCATACAGTGAGCGACACTACCGCCATACAGTGAGGAACACTACCGCCATACAGTGAGGAATACTACTGCCATACAGTGAGGAACACTACCACCATGCAGTGAGGAACAGTACCACCATGTTCCTTTCTTCTTCCCAGAGTTTTTGCCCCATGTAACACGTTGTGCTCGTGGCCATTTTGGTAATAAAGGGGGGGGATTCGAAATTTGTTCCCACGAATCACTGTAAACTTCAGATTTGTGACGAATCAAAGTTTTCCTGAAATTCTAAATGAATTTAGAATCGTTTAAAATCGATTCGCCCATCTCTATCTATAAGATCTGATCTATGAGATCTGATATCTGAGTCCCAAATGAATGCATTCTTCTTTCCTACTGGTACTACTATGCAGTTCTCCTTTTCTATTTTCTTTTAGTCCTACAAAATATTTCTGGAATCCACCCATTTCTTACAATTGAAACTAAAATAAATGCTTATTATGGCCCTGATTCACTCTCTACTAGACTGTTGTAACTCCCTAAACACTACCTAAATGATCTCCTCTGCAATCTCCTCTTAGTGCTGCACCCAGACTTGTTGCTGACCAAATGCTACACAGATGCCACAAGTTTGTGCCAGTCACTGCACTGGTTGCCTGTCTCCTTCACCCTCACCCACAAAGCTCTACACAATGCCAGACCTCCCTAACACTCCTCTCTCATCTCAGTTTTTCGCCCAGTCTAATACCCAACCTCCAAAGCTTCAAACATGCTCTTAAAACCCATCTCTTTAAGCAAGCCTATCACACTAGCTAACTGCATGAAACTTCAAATCTCTCAACTATCCCATCCTGTGTACTCCTCTCGTTATCCAGCAAACACCAGCAGTCTATTTGACCTTGCACTTTGTATATAAGAGGACAGGTGACTGCTGGTTCACACAGCATTATTTTTATTTATCAATTTATAACTATCCCATTCCCTTTTAAAGAATGGATGGATCATTACACACACTCTTATATTTCTTGTGTCATCCCTCCATCCTCATAGACTGTTAGCTCTTGCAAGGCCCTCCTATTGTTCCCTATAACTATGTTTGTGCTCTGTATTGTCTTATTATACACAGTTAAAAAAAAGGAACACTTAAATAGATCTGAATAAATGAAATATTCTCATTGAATACTTTGTTCTGTACAAAGTTGAATGTGCTGACAACAAAATCACAAAATAATCATATGGAGACTTGGATTTGGAGTAGCCCACAAAATTAAAGTGGAAAAACACACTACAGGCCGATCCAACTTTGATCTGATTTCCTTTAAACAAGTTAAAATGAAGTTCAGTATTGTTTGCGGCCTTCACCTGCCAGTATGACCTCTCTACAATGCCTTGGCATGCTCCTTAAGAGGAGGTTGCAGATGGTCTCCTAAGGGATCTCCTACTAGACCTGTATCTGCCAACTCCAGGATAGGGGAGACATGATGTCCCAGATTCCGGTCTGGGGAACGAGCAAGCCATTCCATAGCTTCAATGCCTTCATCCTGTAGAAACTGCTGACACACTCCAGCCGCATGAGATCTAGCATTGTCCAGCATTAGGAGGAACCCATGGCCAACCGCACCAGAATATGGTTTTGAAAGGGGGCCCTTCCACACTTGCATTGCAGATCAGGTCAGAGTCTAATCATGGTGCCATCAGGGTTTGGTCAGTGAAAATCTGACATTTTGGATCAGAGTTCAATCAAGGTTTGGTCAGTGAAAAACTGACATTTTGCATCAGAGTTTGTACAGTGTCTCAGTTTTTCACACACATTTTCAATGCAATTTCAATGCATTTTTAACCCGCCTAAAAAGGACTCAAGACTCAGCTCTATCTTTTCTATGGCAATTGATGCGTGAAAAACGCATTGCACTTGCATTGGACTTGCATGTGTCTCAGAGTGCAATGTGATTTTTGATGCATCTCCATAGACTTGTATGGTGTGTTTTTCACGCGCGTGACTTGCAAAAGTAGAGCATGCTGAAATTTAAATGCGCATTAAAAAATGTGCGTGTGTGCATGAAAAAAAATGCAAGTCTAAAAAAGCCTGTAGATTATAATGGGTCAGAGTGCAATGCAAGTTCTGCACGTCAAAAGCATGCGCAGAACACGCACGTGGAAAACGCAAGTGTAGAAAGGACCTAAGGATTTTATCCTTGTACCTAATGGCAGTCAGGCGTCTCCACGGCATCTCGAGATCCTGTCATGTCTGTCACATGTGCTCAGTGTGAACCTGCTTTCATCTGTGAAGAGCACAAGATGCCACTAGCAAATTTTCCAATCCTGATGTTTTTTACACTGTCGAACTGTGAGCACAACCCCCATCTGTGTATGTCGGGCCCTCATACCGTCCTCTTTGAGCCAGTTTCTAACTGTTTGTGCAGACACATGCACATTTGTGAAAAAAATAGATTCATATGTTATATGAAAATTGCAGAAGCATCCCCCTCCCTTATTAATTGGTTTAAGGTGATATTAAATATTACAAATCTCTTCCCAGTATGGATGTGACAGCAAAATTAAACATTAACCCTTTCACGACCCGTGACGTAATAGCACGTCACGGGTCGGCCGCGGGTGCATGGAGAGGGCTCACGCGCTGAGCCCTCTCCATAGCCGGTAAGTCTTTGCTGCATATTGCAGCAAAGGCTTACCGGTAACACCCGCGATCGGTGCTAGCACCGATCGCGGGTGTTTACACCTCGATCGCCGCCGGCAATGCTGCCGGCGGCTTCAGAAGGATGGCGGCGCGTGGGCGCCGCCATCTTTTCGAGGATCGCCGCTCCCCATGACGTCATCGGGGAGCGGCGATCCGTCGCCATGGTAACCTCGGGTCTCGCGAAGACCCGAGGCTACTTCAGGTTAACCCATGCATTACAATGTGCTATCAGCACATTGTAATGTATGAGTAGTAAAATCCCCATATACTGCCATACTGTAGTATGGCAGTATATGATATGATCGTGCAGACCCCCTAGGGTTAAAGTACCCTAGGGAGTCTGAAAAGTACTAAAAATAAAAATAAAAAAAAGTTAAAAAAAAAAAAATTATAATAAAAAACCCTAAAAACTCAAATCACCCCCCTTTCCCTAGAACTGATATAAATATAAATAAACAGTAAAAATCATAAACACATTAGGTATCGCCGCGTCCGAAAATGCCCGATCTATCAAAATATGATAACGGTTTTTCACTGCATTTAATCCCGTAACGGAAAATCGCGCCCAAAGTCGAAAATGGCACTTTTTTTGTCATTTAAAAAAATGAAAAAATTCTATAAAAATTGATCACAAGGTCGAACAGTCCTAAAATTGATAACATTGTAAACGACATCAAAATCCGCAAAAAACGACACCACCCACAGCTCAGTACACCAAAGTATTAAAAAGTTATTAGCGCCAGAAGATGGCAAAATCCCCAAAAAAATTTTGTACAGGAGGTTTTAATTTTTTTAAATGTATGAAAACGTTATAAAACCTATACAAATTTGGTATCCCCGTAATCGTGCTGACCCAAAGAATAAAGTAGACATGTCATTTGGGGCGCACAGTGAAATCCGTAAGATCCAAGCCCACAAGAAGGCGGCACAAATGCGTTTTTTTACCAATTTCACTGCATTTGGAATTTTTTTCCCGCTTCCTAGTACACGGCATGGAATATTCAATACCATCACTATGAAGTGCAATTTGTTACGCAGAAAATAAGCCGTCACACAGCTCTGTACATGGAAAAATAAAAAAGTTATGGATTTTTGATCATGGGGAGTAAAAAATGAAAATGAAAAAACAAAAAAGGGCCAGGTCCTGAAAGGGTTAAACATTAGTTCCAGTAGAAGATGGTTCCAGTTTAAATGAGGTATTAAGACCACAAGACACATACATCCTTTAGAAGATTTAGAAGCAAAATCTCTCAAAATTTACCTGAATCAGTTCAAAGATGATATACAGGAGGGGTCCAGATGGATTCCTAGAGGCGTTTAGATATATTTCATTGGCCAGTGAATTCTTATGTGATGTCTCCAATCAAGATGTGAGATTGGTGGCAAAAAAGTATGGCTCTGTAGCAAGCATCAGATCTGTATGTCTTAAGCTGTGGATTACTTACAAAGTCCAAGACTGCCTTATGTAATATAGAAAGCCAGGTGAAGACTTTTTCCTTTAATCTTCTGGAACTAAATGCAGTAACCTTGAAGGCCTTGAAACCTTTTCAAAAAATGTTAAAAGCCAAAGATGTGGAAGTGCAGTCAGATAACATGGTAACCATTAGTTACCCAAACAGAAAAGGAACCTACACTTGATGGAAGAAAAAGCCTATCTAAAGGCCATCTATATCAAAGGAATCAACAATGATATCTATCAACAGATAGATTTAGGCATCACCAGGCCATCCAAAGACAATGGAGCACATTTACTTACCCGGTCCTGTCGCGATCCCTGAGGTGGGTTGTCTGACAAGGATGAAGTCCGGTGCGATTAACTAAGATCGTGCGCCCGATATCCTGCATGTGTCACTTCCCTGCTGAGGTCTGCCGGAGTTCACCTTCTTCTTCCCAGTGTATGTGAGTGCATGTCTTTGCGACACAATTTGAATTTTGAATCCCGCGACTAAGTCCGAATCAGTCGGGTTGTTCGACGGCAATGCCCCCCGATTTGTGTCGCATGAAAGTCATCCGATCGCGTGCGCCACAAACCCCAGTTAAATGCGGCACAAATCGGAAATAGTCGGGAAACCCGGCAAAAATGCGGTGTGCAGCCCCTTAGTAAATGTGCCCCATACTGAAATAAATCAGGAGGTTTTTTTTTTTTTTTTACCATATAACACATATAATCTGATGGCTACCAGAGCTAACAGAAAAATGGCAGTTTTTGGTTCCCTATCTCACCTACACAGACCAATAGCTCTGGATGCCTTATTGAATTCATGAGACTTCAGCCTGGTCTACATATTCTCTCCTGTGCCGATGTTCTTTAGGGTATTAAAGATTCTAGAGAAAAGATCCTTCATGATATTGCCTTTTGTGGCTACAGAGGGTGTGATTTTCATTACAGATTGTTGTGCCAAAACCTCCATCTGGGAGCACACAGTGCTTCACCACACTGTGACTAAACCGGGTGACCATGCCGCAAAGCATGGTCAACCTGAATCCTCCTCCGGGCCCTGTGCTCAGCTGGGATCCATGTTCCTGGCCATGTGAATGAGCCCTTACATGATTAATCTACAAAGAAAGCAACACAAAATGTATGCCAAAAAATTGAAAATTTATTTTAGATCTTAACACATTCAAAAAGGTTGATCACAAGAACGGATTAGCAGACTTGGGCAGAGAGAGAAAGATCTCTGGTGTAAAGAATATGTGGTGCAGCACCCTGGTCTCAGGTCCATACTTTCATCAGACCAGCAGGATGTGGAGGAGGAGGCGGCAGCTTTTGGACAAGTGGCTCTGTCTTCTTTGTGATACTACCTATTTAATCTTGCTACATCCCCTTGTTTGTGTGCTGCTGCATAGGATGACTAGGAAATGGAGAACTATACTTGCGCTTTTCTCCTTTCCTGCAGTCCGAATATTTTATACACATGTAGGAAGAACTCAGATAGGGCTCTTAACACCTTCACGCTCTGCACTATAAAAGTATTGTTTTGTATATTTGGCTGCTATTTTCTGTTGTTTTTACATTTTGGGATTCAACACTCTACACTCTACACTACACTCTAGTGTAGTTTAATCCTGTATGGACTGATTTCTCCTACCATATACTGCATTACTACTATATTCCATTACTATATACAGCAAACCCCACCTCTGTATGACAAGGGCTCACCCCATGAGACCTTTTCATACACTGGTAGCATCTCTGTGCAAAGAGGTTGACCACTTTAAGGCTGGAGGACATTTGTCCACAAAGCTTTACAGTGCTGCCATAGTGTTACTGACTATTTGAAATAATAAAAATTCTAAGCCATAGCATTATTGAGAGTAAGGCTCTATTAATACATGCTCTGTAGGTGTTTTTGGGACTTTGACCTGGAATTTAACTACTTTTGCTACTGCACACAGTGCACATACAAAGGTCTTGTATGTAGGTTAGTTATCAGGACTAAACTATCTGAATTCTGCATCAAAAGGTAAATACATAGTGTAGAAATTAGCAGCTACAGTGAAGGCCATATAGTTTGTGAAATGTACAGAACATTTCCCTCTGTTCCTTGTTACTTTTTAGAAGGATCTGCCTCTACATGTCTCCATTAAAGACTAGACCTAGTATAGACTATGTTCAATTTTAGTATGTAGAGCTGTATGGGTTTTGTAGATATCAAAGCAATAATTAAAGGAGGAAAATAAAATGACTAATAGAATATTGGCATGCATGTTTGTTCTGCTCCATTAATAAGAGATAAGAGATAAAGAATTTCCTGGATTTCCCCTTCAAGAAGTATGGATCATTATTCAGACTCCTTTTTCCATTTGGGATTCAGGTTAGATTAATATGGCCACTTTGTTTGCAAAACCCTTGGCATGATCAAAGCATTTCAGGATATCACTGCATGGTATACATAGTAGCTAGTGATGACAGAATTAATAGAAACTAATAGGTTGCTTTGACATGCAGGTATAGACTGGGACAGGCCTAGGGCCCACAAACTGCTAAATGAAAAGATGGTATATTGTATAAGGAGGTTAGCTGACTTCCAATACCCACATGCAGTGTGAATCAGACAGTTTGTTTCTAATTGTAGTGGACTGTTGTAATCCATTAGTGGCGACCAGAGCAGTAGTGGCATTTGGACCACAAGACCTTTCCTGGTCCAAGCGGGTCACTCATTGGTTGAAGTGGTTGGAACAAGGTAGTGACATTATTTGCCAGCCTCCTGTATTTGTGAATCCATATAAACTGATTATCACCTCATTATGCACCTTATCAATTTATTTACTTATCGTTTCCTATGTATATACTTAATTTCCTTTGAATTTTCCTACGCATATACCTAATTTCTCTTAAATAGCACTATAAGAGCGGACATAACAAAATAGGGATGCACCAATCCGCATTCTGCCTTTACACACACCCCCTCTCTTTCCCCTAACCCATAAGTGTCTCCCATTCTACATATTATATATTTCCCTTTTTAAGGACTCCCGTCCTAACATATCTTAAACAGCATTGAAAATACTCACTCTTCTTGCTTTCTTTCTTCTTCCTCTTTCTCCTTTGCTTTCATCCTTTGGGACTTCTTACCAAGCATGCGCGAACAGCAAGCAGTGATTTACCAATATAGGGGATGACGTATTCTGATGTGGATCGGGAGCGACTTTTTTCACAACTCCTGATTGGACAATAATTTATCAACATCCGGTCTGAGGTATGAAACGTTGGGGCTTACTAGCCTATCTCTAAGCCCCTAACAGAGTCCCAAGCTCTAATCCTTTGTAAGAATTGCATTCATAGGATAATGTCCCCTCAGATGAGCGGCGCAGTATGATGAGCTAGGAACCGATAGTTTATAAAAGCTTTCATTGCACGCCGATCATGTAGCAGTCAGCCCCAAACCCCTGATGACGCCAGTTCGGCGAAACATGTTGGGTGGGCTTGGTTGAGCGACACGTTTGAATTTTAATAGAGCAGCAGACAATTCATAGGATAGGGTAATGAACTGTATATAAATCTAGTGAGGGTTAACTAGAATCATTGTGGAGCCTGAAATAAGGCAACCCTCTATATAGGAATAGACTAGGTGGTCTCCATGAACAATACGTTCACTACAGTGACATATAGTATGGGCGAGTATGTTGAGGATGAGATTCCAGAGAATTATATGAGAATTCCACTCAAGGTAAGAGGGTCGACCAATTTTCCTGACGAGCGGAGACAAAGTTGTATAGATAGTAGCACAGAGTCTGGTTGACCCTCTCCACTTGCCCATTAGTCTGCAGATGATATACAGATGAGAAGTACAGCTTAACTTGCAGTTGGCTGCTCAAGGAACGTCAGAACCTGGAAACAAACTGGACCCAAACAATGTGTTGAAGAAGTCCATGAAGCCAGAAGATGTGGAGGAAGAACTGGCTGGCAAGACAAGGAGCTGACGGGAGACCCGGCAGAGGAACAAAGTGGGACATCCTAGTGACCACCCAGATGACGTCCATGGCCACGTGAGTCTACGGGCAGCTAGGTATCGGCAGTGGCAGGAGCAGACCTGCTGGCTTGAGACATGAGGACTTATTTTGGGCACAGAAAGTGCAGAAACTCACAAAGTCCCTTGACCAGACCTGGCGACTAGTAGAAACGAGGATGAGATCGACAGACAGCTGCACCCCAGGGTGTCCAGCCACATCAGAGCAACGTCCCCAGGTTAATATCCTCTTTTGAAGAGCAGGTCAGGCATAGGTCTTGCTGAGAGGAATCTGCCGTAGGAGCGGCAACAACAAGCCGTTCAGGAGGAGCGATATGTCAAGGATCTGGTTCTTCCCTAATTACGTCAGAGGCACGAGAGAGGGCATCAGCCTTAAACTTCTTCTCTGCTGGACAGAAATGGATCGGGAAGTTAAAACTAGAAAAGAAGAGGGACCAACGAGCCTGACGTGGATTGAGGTGCTGAGCAGTATGGGGTTATAGGAGATTTTTGTGATCCGTGTAGATACAGACCGGATGACAAGCTCCTTCCAGAAGATAACGCCACTCTTCCAAAGCAAGCTTTATGGCCAGAAGTTCCCAATCACCCATGGAGTAATTCCTCTCTGCAGCTGAGAAGGTTTTGGAGAAGAAGCCACACTTGAGAGTTTGACCTTTGGGCCCTTTCTGGACGAGAATGGCTCCAGCACCAACCGAAGAGGCATCAACCTCCAGCAGGAACAGTTTGCCTCTACTTCCGTTCTCACACAGCCTGAAACTGACAAAGGCAGACTTTATCTTGGAGAAAGCTTATTCAGCTGCCGGAGGCCAGAGTTTAGGATTAGCGTTTTTCTTGGTCAGCTCCACAATGGGAAACACGAGGTAGGATACATGCGGTATGAACTGCCAGTAGTAATTATCAAAGCCCAGGAATCTCTGGATAGCACAAAGTCCTACTGGGTGAGGCCACTGAAGTAGTGCAGACAACTTTGTGGGATCCATCTGTAGTCCCTTGTCAGAGATGATATATCCGAGGAAAGGAAGACTCTTTTGGTGGAACTGGCAATACTCGAGTTTGGCATATAGTCAATTGGCACTGAGGCGCCTTAGAACTTGTACATAGGCCCAATGGAACTCAAGTTCCATAGAAAACACCAGGATATTGTCCAGGTAGCAAGTCTCTGACAAACTCGTGAAATATGGCTGGGGCATTTCAGAGTCCTCATGGCATGACTAGGTACTCAAAATGCCCATCACAAGTATTGAACGTGGTCTTCCACTAATTACCTTCGCGTATTAAGTCATACGCCCTATGTAGATCTAGTTTATTAAAGACCATGAAGGCCAACATTTTTTTTAGACCACAATAGTCTATGCATGGACAGAGTTGCATTTTTCCTTTTTGACCAAAAAAAAGACAGGAGAAGAGGACTTGCGTATGAACCCCTTCTGTGGGTTCTCCTTCATGTAGACATAGCCAACCCCATGGAGGAGACTTGTTCGGCAACAGGTTTATAGGCCAGATGTAGGGATGGTGTGGTGGCAGAGTCTCCGCTTGCTTCTCTGGGAAGACATCCAACAAGTCCATATATGGAGCAGGGAGACCCATCAGAGGCTTGGAGGACACGGAAGAAGCCATGATGGATACGGGATGAGGTGCCACCAAACAGCGTGACTGGCATTCCGGTCCCTAGCAAAGAAACTCACCAGGCTGCCATTTGAGCACAGGAACATGATGTTGCAGCCACAGAAGACCCAGCAAAACAAAAGATGTAGACCAAGGTAGCACATAGAATGACAGTCTTTCCTTTCCTGCCCCAATTTGCAGGCACAGGGTCACAGGTGCGGTAACGGACCGGGTCACAGAGCTTCTGCCCATGAGATGACCAGTGGCTTCTTGAGTGGACCACAGGAAGACGATGCCAAAAGCATTCTAGAAGCATTCTAGAAGTTTCCTGCAGAGTTGGAATCCAGGAAGGCCGAAACAAGAAACTGGCTACATGTTGCAGAGCTGAATGTCACAGGTATGTTCAGGTGTTGGGAAGCTTTGCTCTCACCTAGGGGCACTTCTCCCAAGAACCCTAGGTTCTTGCCTTTCCTGAGAGCTGTGGATTGAGTGGACAAGTCATGAGGAAGATTTCCCTGACTTTGTCTGGCATGCTCTTGGGGTGTCAGGTGAGCTTTATCCACTTTTCTGTGTATCCTCTGTCCCAGACACAGAGGGCGGCAGAGGTGGTATTTGGAAGACTGGAGCCAAGCTGGGCAGTCGAAGGGTCCTGATTTGCGCTTGCTCAAGACGCTGCTCCTCCAAACACTCAGAGAACTAGATATTGATCCGAGTGGCTAGGAAGATAAGGTCACTCAACGAGGACAGCAGGTCGCTTTCAGACAGAGCGTCTTTAATACAACAGGTCAAACCTTTCTTAAAGGTGGCAACCAAGGCCACTTCAATCCAAGAGAGCTTGGAGGCAAGGGTGCAGAATTGAACCGCATAGTCACCAACAGTAGAGTCCCCCTGACGTAGATTCAGCAGGGTGGATTCAGCAGAAGAATTCAGCAGAAAAAAACACTGAGACTGTTTCATGACTGGGTCGTTCCCATGCCAGGGCTTTCCCGGAGAGAAGACTGATCACGAATGCCAGCTTAGATTGTTCTGTGGAGAACTGTGTAGGTATTAATTTGACATGCAGGGAACTGTAAGTGATGAAGCCTCTGCACAACTTGGCATCTCTGTCATATTTGGAGGGCACGGATAATAACAGTCTGGGTACTGCAGTAGAAAGTGTGGCTGCTGTAGCGGGAGGTGCCCCAGGAACTGGACGCTGCTGTTCGGCAGACAACAATTGCTGCACAATGGTGCTGAGCTGACCAAGTTGTTGGCCCTGCACGGAATGGAGTCGGCAACAAGGCAGAAGGTCAGGACAGGTGGCACAGAACAGGAATCGAGGTTTCTCAGGACACATGAAGGGGCCAGAAATTTATCAGGGCAAGCAGCCGGCCAGCAGCAATCGTCAGCTCGCTGGACCTTTAGCGGTTGTGTGCACCCTAGGAGGTGGGAACGTGCATGCCGGAGCACATGGCCTGCCACTGGAACGTGTATAGGTGAGTGAGACTGCCACTGGTGTGGAGGGGCAAACGGAGGAACACGGGTGCGCCTGTGACCCAAGACATGGGTTGCAAGGGCACCAGTGACAGAAGGGATTACCTGTGATACAAAGAGCGCAGCAACAGTTACTCCGCAAGCATTTGCAGTGCAGACAGATCATCTACGGCACAGTGTATACACCGCACATTGACAGAGCACAATAAAAAGTAATGGGGCTGTGAGTTAGTCTTCCAAAAAAACGCTAGCTCATAAACTGATTACACAGTCAGGTGCATGAGGCCTTACTCTGCACTGGTCATCTGAATGCCAGGTGAGACTATGGGACGAATTTATAAAAAGTGTCCAAAGGTTAGACAGTGCAGAGTTAGACTGGACAGTCTTATTCTGCACCGGACTCATATAAGTGTCTAATGCTGGATGATAAATCTGTCCTAGTATAAGATTGTCTAGTCGTACTCGGCACCTGCAATTAGTTGGCTTACTTTACGCCAGAAAACTAGGACAAAATTCTGTTGGGTCAGCAGTATTTTTGGTGCACAAACCTTTTTGGTGTGAGATCATGCCCATTTCCATGCACCTTTTGTTGAGTTAGTCGTAGGAGAGCCAGAATACTTTCTAAAACCCTTTATAAATGTGATGAAGACAGTTTTTTAGTGCAAAGTACGACAGAATTCTGTCGTGCACAAATAAACAAATCTCGCTCAGTGTTGGACGATACCAACATTAGGGGAGATTTTTTTTTATAAAATGACCTTTTTTTTTTTTTTATAAAAAAGTATCACATATGTTGCTGCCAGCTTCTGAACAGTTGATCTGTCTTGCAGAAAGCTCTACATGTGTGCGCTCATACATGCACTTACATGTGACATGCAGGCAGTCATAAACATGCCATCCCAATGCTCAATCGCAGGACAGCAGAGAAGAATCCACACTTGAGCACATGGAAGTACGACAGGATTATAACAAGTTGACATGAGCAGGAGGTCAGTACACAGCACATGGTGCATGCTATACACTTCATGTTCTTATGCTGTTCTGAAAGCTGTGCAGGGAGCTTTCCCCCATCTCTCCTCACTGACCTGGAAGTTGTTGCAGCCTGAGGAGAGTGTGCTACATATAATGTAAAACAGCACATCTCCATTTCTCTGCTTTTATAGTGATTGCAAACAGGGCAGGGTCCAGGTTTCAGTAGGCCACTAGGGGACAGAGCCTCAGTGGTGTCAAGGGTGCTCCTGCGATCCTTGTGTGTCGTGAATGTGTGCCCCCTGTCCCCACCATGGCTCTCACCTCTCCACGATCCGGCACTGACTCTTCCTAGGCTCCTCTGCTGCCTGCCTTGACCTGTTGCTATGTCCCCCCAACTCTTAATCTGTGCTGCCCGTCCTGACCTCCAGCCTGTCCGACCACGAACCTGCCTTCCATTTCTGTACCTTGGCTGCCACCTGTGGAATGACCTGGTGTTACTGTGCTGCAGCAAGTCCAACCCTCTTTATGTCGGGCTCTGGCGAAAACTGGATGCAACTTAAACTCTGGTCCCAAGAGTCGGCTTATGTAATCGTCCACAATGGTCCAGTGGGTCCAAAACCACTGGGGCCTTACAGTAAGATCCGGCCTTGTACCAAGGGCCAAGGTTCCACTGTCTAAACTGGTTGATCTTACCACCGTTGTGGTCCAGCAGTCCCAGCAGATTGCCGCGCAGGGTGAACAGCTTGGTCATTTCACCGCCAAGTCACAGCCATGTTGCAGCAACTGATGGCTACTCAGAAAGAGCATCAAGATCCTGGGGCTCCTCCTGCCTCTCTGGTTAGCCTGCCTGCCGATAAAAGTTGTGCAGGGGTTTTATCACCCAGTGCTCCATGCCCATTGAAATTATGTCATCTAAATTTGTCACAGAACAGGCTAAGGTGGCTTTCATGGTCAGCCTTCTTCCCGGGACTGGTACAGGCTTCTTCTTTGTGACCAAAAAGGATGGGTCACTCTGACCATCAACTTCTGCAGTCTTAACAAGGTCACCGTTGAGAACCGCTATCCTTTGCGAGGATCACCGAGCTGTTTGACCACCTTTGTGGAGCCTAAGTCTTCTCCTAATTGGACCTTTGTGGGGCCTACAACCTTATCAGTATCTGCAAGGTTGACGAGTGGAAGAACACTCACGATGGGCACTGTGAGGACCTGGTTATGCCGTTTGGAGTTTGTAATGCACCATCTGTCTTTCAGGAGTCTGTCAACAACATCTTCAGAGATTTGCTATATCCCTGTGTCAAGGTTTATCTTGACGATATACTGGTGTTCTCTGTGGACCTTGAATCCCATCGGTCCCACGTACTTCAGCAGCTGCCTCCTGGCAAGACCTATGTCCAACCTGCACTTTGAAAGAGGATATTGGCTTGGGGACACTGCTCTCGTGTGGTTGGGCCTGATCTGTACGGGATTTTGTGGGCTCCTGCACTTCCTGTGCTCATAATAAACCATCTTGCCTCAAACCAGCTGGTGTACTACTGCTATAACCAATACCCAGCTGCCCATGGTCTCATGTGGCAATCGACTTCATCATGGACTTCATCACTTCCATCTTCCTCTGGGAATACCATCATCTGGGTGGTCACAGACCACTTCTCCAAGGTGTCCCATTTTGTGCCTCTGTCAGGTTTGCTGTCAGCCCCTATCTTGCCAGCCTGTTCTTCCCACATCTTCCGCTTCTTCCCACATCTTCCGGCTACATGGACTTCCTGAGCACATCGTCTCTGATCAGGGGTCCAGTTTATTTTGGCATTCTATCTGCAGTCAACTACAAGTAAAGTTGTATTTCTCCTCAGTGTACCACCCTCGGTCCAATGGACAAGTAGAGATGGTTAACCAGACTCTGGGATGTTACCTCAATCGTTTTGTTTCTTCCCATCAAGACGATTGGTCCGCTCTGTTGCAGTGGGCAATCTTCCGCCTCCGGCCCCTTCTTCATTGTCTATGGACAGCATCCTCATCCACCTCTCCCTCTGTCTGTTATGTCCGACGTTCCTGCTGTGGAGGAATTGGTCAGAGATCTTAAGTCCATCTGGGAGAAGACTCGTCTCACCCTACTTCAGCCATCTGCCCGAACCAAAACTCAGGTGGACAAAAAGCACAGGTCATCTCCGATTTTCTCTCCAGGGGATAAAGTGTGGCTTTCATCCAAGTATGTTTGGCTGAAGATTCCAAGCTACAAGCTCGGTCCTCGCTTCCTGGGTCCATTCGAGGTGTTGAAACGCATTAAACCTGTGGCTTACATGTTGCATCTTCCCACCATGCGTATCCCGAATTCCTTCAATGTCTCCCTGCTGAAACTTGCTTCTCCTGGCAAGAACCTGCTCCTGAAGCCGATGCTACTGACATCTTTGAGGTAAAAGAAATCCTTGATATTAAGATGGTCAGAGGGAAGCGATTCTATCTTCTCGACTGGAAGAGGTTCGGGCCAGAGGAGATATCCTGGGAGCAGGAGGATAACATCTTGGACCGTGGTCTTATACAGAAATTCATCCAGTCCAAGTGTCCCGGTCCCCAGTCACGGCTCTCACCTATCCACTATCCAGCGCTGGCTCCGGCGCTTCCGGAGATTTAAAGGGCCAGTGTGCCAATAATTCGCACTGGCCGGCTGCCAATTCTGATTCATTCTCAACCCCTTCTTGCCTGAGGGGCGTGGCTAGCCAGCGTCTGAGATGGCAGCGTGAACTCAGAGCTCCTGATCCCTGGCGCCAATTACGCTGAAAAGCAAGAGCACACGCTGGCACCGAAGCTAAGGAAACGCTCCGGGAAGGAGCAGAAACCTCCTGCTCCACAACAGAAGCGGAACCGGAGCGTACCTCGGCCCCTGGACCGCTACTTGCGACCGATCTCCCCGCCGGCTGAATCGTCACACGTGCAGCCGCCATCTTCCGCGCCACGAGGAGAGCCGGAGGTGAGAGTGAACTGCGGCACCATAAAGGGGACGGCAGGCATGTCGCCCACGGCAGCGTCCGGGCGCTCCAGCTCCACTAACCCACCACCACCGAGGGGAAAGGGTGAGTCGGCGAAACAGCCGCCAACAGTTAAAGCTGCAACGGCAGTACGGGGGCAGATAGCCTCAGAGGGGCAGACAAGAGCCCTGCAAGGGGGCAGCTCCCCCAGATCCCCAAACACTCTAAGGGGAGAGGGCATGACTCAGGATAGCCACCTCACACTGCAAGCCTCCCCTAAACAGCATGCTATCGCAAGGGGGAAAACCTACAGTGCAGCTGCACAGGCCATACACCCACCAGTGACCCATCCTACTTCCCCCCACCTGCCAAAGCCTCAAAGAGCAGTAAAAACATCCCTCACCCGGGAACCCCCACAGTGGGACTCAGAAGACATGCAAGATGAGGACATAGGAGCTACTCCATCCTTCACTAGATATCAAGACCCATCTCCTGTATGGGCCTCGTCCCCTGAATCACAACCAGGCTTTGAAGGGAAAACTTCCCCAATACAAGAGATGACATCTCTACAAGCCTATCTACAGAATCTTCCAACTAAAGAGGATTTCAAGATGCTTCTTACAGAAGTGAAAGATGCTTTTAAAGCTGAAATCACTGAAGTGCGCCAAGTCCTGCAGCACATGACAGGCCGCATAGAAGTCTTAGAAACAACTACCGATGATAACCGGCGAATTATGTCACAAGTTCAGATGACGGTAGCATCCCACACGGACGTCCTGAGGGACATGACCAGGCATCTGGAGGATCTGGATAATCGGGGTAGACGGAGCAATATAAGAGTGCGAGGCGTCCCCGAAGTGAATGGGAGAGAAGACGTGAAAGCTACCCTGACATCCTTGTTCGCTACAGTCCTTGGTGACGACTCAGTTCAGATCAAATTCGAAAGAGCCCATAGGGCACTCAAACCAAAGACGTCAACTGCTAACCCCAGAGACATTATATGTTGCCTGCAAGATTTTGAACTTAAAGAACGCATCATGTATGCAGCCAGAAAGCACAGAGATGTGATCTTTAAAGGAGCAAAAGTACAGCTATTCCAAGATTTATCCTGGATAACACTACAGAAAAGAAGACACCTGCGCCCTCTACTGGATATTCTGAGGCAGCACAATATAATCTACAAATGGGGGTTTCCATTCGCTCTCACAGCAACTAAGGATGGAAGATCTGCCACTCTAAGTTCCTATTTCGACCTGGAGAACTTCTGTAACACGTGGGACATTCCAGTTGCAAATATTGAGGACTGGGAAATTGCGTACCCACCCCCCACGCTGCCACCAGTATGGGACACTGTCCAGAAGAAGAGAAGGAGAAGGCCATCAGGGGGCTACCAGAGAGGACCACCACCCTAAGGACACTCTATAACTAAAATAGTATCCTTTGCAATTTTTCTTCCTCAGAGACTATGTTCCATGTATGGAGCATTAAAGCCACATACTGGTGCCTTTACTACTTACCTAAAGGTGCCGGGGATCGGGACATTGTTGGTTTGTTGTTAACAGGTTAACAAGTTAGTTAGAAAGAAAACGGTTTTCTTGTTAATAGAATCTTAAGACGGGGCTTAGACCGCATAACCCCCCATACAAAGGGTTGTACCTAGGCTTCTTTGGTGACCGTAGGGAGGCCTGGGCCAACCGGCTTTACTCCTGGGCCTTGGCAACAGGTGCGGTTGGTATAGAACCCTACCCAAGGGTGAGAAGGTAGTCTCTGCCCTTGAGTGTATATACTAAGTCAGTATTGTATTATTTGTCGAATTTGTCTTGTGATTCCCCACCCCTTATTCTTCCCCCCCCCCCTTTTTTTTTTTTTCTCTTCTCTCATTAGTTCCAAGCTTCTAGCACAGATAACAGAAAGGGAAACTATCATCTTCGGGAGAATACTTATACCTGAGGTTTAAGTTGCTGTGACTCCAAAAGCTTGAGCCAGTCCACATTGGTGTCCTTTTCATTAGGGGTAAGGCTTTAGCAACTCTTACAACATGGTAAAGATCCTCACACTTAACGTCAAGGGGCTGAACTCTCCTGCAAAGAGAAGACTACTGCTTAAAGAACTTAAACTGCAGAAAGCGGATATAGTCTTCCTGCAGGAGACCCATTATGATTCTAAGGGTACATTTGCCTTTGCCAACCACTTGTATCCTGTGTCATATGTAGCATCACACGACAGCAAGAAGGCAGGAGTGGCGATCCTCCTGTCTGCCACATGCCCGGTACAGGGGATTTCATCAGTCTCAGACCCTATGGGTAGATATATCATACTGCAGGGTAAGCTTAACGGAAATCCAATACACCTCTGTAATATATATGCCCCGAACTCTTCCCAAATACGATTTTTAAACAGGGTCCTGAATAAAATCTCAAAACTACCATCTGCACCTCTATTGGTAGGAGGTGATTTTAATCTTATTTTCTCTGAAACAATGGATAGACTAGCTCTAGCAAATGCCCCGGTGAGTAGGTCCCAAAAGGATGGGGCTATGATGTTCCGCAAACTGATAAGGCGTTATGCTTTATACGATCTATGGCGTGTTTGTAGGCCTACAGACAAGGCGTACACATTTTTCTCGCCCCCACACGGCACCCACACCCGCATTGATTATTTTTTCGGGGATACCCAAATTTTACGCATGGTACATGACGCGGAGGTGGGTTCTATCTCATGGTCGGACCACGCACCGGTGACATTACGACTGAGGGATGACTTCCACCATACACGCACATGTCATTGGAGACTAAATGAAGCGTTATTGAAAACCCCACACACTAAAGAAGCTCTCATTGTGGCGCTTAAGGAATATTTCCAATTCAATGTAGACTCAGTCCCATTACAATCAACCTTATGGGAAGCACATAAGGCAGTGATGCGAGGACATTGTATAGACCACGGGGCAAGGACAAAAAAAGACAGGATGAGACAAGAGCTGGAATTAAGAAAGGAGGTAGTGTTGGCAGAGGCAAACTTGACCGCTAAACCCTCTTTGGGGAGACTGAGGAAATTAATAGAGCTTAGAGAATTACTCAGGGAACTCCAACTCAAACAGGTAGAAAAATTGCTGACATTTTCTAGACAACGATTTTATGAAAGGGGCAATAAAGCCCACACACTACTGGCGCGACAGTTACAAGAAAAGAGAATCCACCAAGCCCCACACGTCATTAGGGATAACAAGGGAGCCTTACGACATGACCCGACAGAGATAGCAGGACAGTTTCATAAGTTCTTTTCCAACCTATATTCCTTACCAGACTCTTTACCCCGATCGGAAATAGAAAGGGAGAAATTGTTAAACGAGTTTCTAGACTCCTGTTCCCTGCCCCGACTACCGGCGGACGCCGTTAAATTACTTAATGACCCTATAACAGATGAGGAAATAGAGGGAGTAGTAACGGACCTACCGAATGGAAAAGCACCAGGGCCTGACGGCTTGACATATCTTTACTACCAGACATTCTTACAAGTCCTTTTACCACATATGGTGAAAGTATTCAATGCATACATGACAGACGAGTCACCACCACAATCTGCAACTCGCTCATTCATCACCCTAGTCCCTAAGCCAGGAAAAGATTTAGTAGATTGTGCCAGCTATAGACCTATCGCTCTCCTCAACACCGATCTCAAGATCTACACAAAAATCCTAGCCAACAGGTTGATACAGTGGCTACCACAACTGATCCACAAGGATCAGGTAGGATTTATCCCAGGCCGTCAAGGTGGGGATAACACAAGGAGAACGATAGACCTTATAGATGCAGTGAACAAAATGGATGAACAGGCCCTGCTACTTAGCCTAGACGCTGAAAAGGCCTTTGATAGGCTGAACTGGTCTTTTATGTTTCAGGTCCTAAAACATGTAGGGATACAAGGGTCCTACTTGCGAGCAGTACAAGGATTATATACGAACCCGACGGCGTCCATAAAATTACCACACGCCTCTTCCCCACCCATGCAGATTCGGAACGGCACACGGCAGGGATGTCCTTTATCCCCCCTAATCTTTGTCCTGTGCATAGAGCCGCTAGCGGCTATAATCCGTCAAGATCCAGACATACAGGGTATCCATATTAGAAATAAAGAGTTTAAACTATCATTATTTGCAGATGACATACTCCTAACTTTGACGAGACCCTTAACATCCTTACCCAACTTAACGTCACGACTGCGACAATTTGGAGCCCTCTCAGGATATAAAGTAAACCCTTCTAAAACTGAAGCTTTACCCATTAACATCCCGGCAGATTTGGTAACCTTATTAAAATCTAATTATAAATTTTCCTGGAAAACAACCGCGTTGAAATACTTGGGTATAAATCTTACCTCCTCTTATAAAACATTATACGAGCAGAATTTCCCAAAGTTGTTTCATGAGATCCGTTCTCTACTAACTAGGTGGAATGCACTACCAATATCTTTATTTGGTAGAATAGCATCTGTCAAAATGACGGTGCTACCCAAATTGATGTACCTCTTTGAAACTCTCCCAATTCCGGTACCCATGAAGGTGCTTAAATCTCTGCAAGCCTCCCTTATCCGCTTTGTATGGGCGCAGAAACGGCACAGAGTAGCCAAATCTGTCTTACTATCACATAAGTCGAAGGGAGGACTATCTATGCCTGACCTCATCAAATACTACTGGGCGGCGCACCTGAGGCGCATTCCAGCTTGGTCGCAACTTTGGGCCTATTCAAAATGGATGGAAATCGAAAAATTATGGCTCACCCCATTTCACCCCAACTCGTATTTATGGTCCCAGAAACATATCTCCCCTAATACCCAGATGTTAGGCCCTATAGCGTTCACACTAAACATATGGAACACTTGTAAAGCCAAATTTCCACTCACATCACAGGTCTCCTCATTGCAATCTTTTCTTTATAACCCGGAAACAGAGGACTTTATGACAGGGAGGGTTGTGAAACCATGGCATGAGAAATGCCTGTTCCGATTTGCGGATATAGTAGACCACATGACCCTAAAAATTCTCTCCTTCAAGCAGCTTCAAGATAAATATAGCATCCCGCAATCCTCTCACCTCCAATACCTCCAAATACGCCACTTCCTACAAGCAGTAAGTAAAACAGATAAGGTCTCCAAACCTACGGAATTCGAATATATATGCAAAACGATGACACATACTGCAGGACTAATCTCCGCTATATATTTGTTACTGCTACATCCTGACCCAAAGAATTTTCCAACTCACCCATATATGGCTAAGTGGGAGGAGATAGTGGGGGCCCCAATGTCACAAGAGACTTGGCAAACGAATATGGCAATATGCAGCTCAGACTTCCTTGTGTACAACATACAAGGAAAACCAATACAAATTGTTGTTCCACTGGTATCACACCCCTGCTTTCCTGCATCAAATATTTCCTAATGTATCAGACAGATGTTGGAGATGTAGGATAGAAAGGGGATCCCTGCAACACATCTTCTGGACATGCACTCTTATACAATCGTTCTGGGAGAATGTAAGGAAACTGGTTAAGGAGGTCATTAATGTGGATGTCCCGTTGACTCCGCTATTTTACCTGCTGAATATCACTGATCTGCCCATGACTAAAGCTACTAGGAAGCTCTGTCTACATATTCTTACTGCCGCTCGATGTCTGATTGCACAACACTGGAAACGGCAAACCCCTCCAACCCACACTCAGTTGTTAACAAGGGTAAGAGAAGTCCGGAGTATGGAGACCATGACGGCCTCCATGAATAACAAAATGGATCTTTTCGATAAAGTATGGGGCCCATGGGATATGTACTGGGCAACAATCTCATAGGGCAATTACCCAGCCACCGGTAGGACTATACTTTATCTGGATTCGGGTAATTGAGAGTCAACCCCCCCCGCCCACCCTTCCCTCCCTGAACTGTCTGTCTTGTGTTTGGAATGTTTTGTGTTCTTATACAATTATATGTTTAAAGCAGATGATGATGCAAAATATTTTACTTAGAGTGGAACAGACTTAATTGTTTGTACATTTTTTTTTTTTATTTTTTTTTTTTCTCTTCCTTATTGCAACTATGTTGGTAGATACAAATGTTTGTAACGAATTTATTGCAGTTACGATTTTTTTTTTTAATAATATTTAAGTTTTATGACCGGAATTCCGGTAAAAATTGTAAAGTTCTTTACCTTTCATGTATGAAAAAAATGTAAATACAAAATACAGTTAAACAAAAAAAAAAACCCTTCTTGCCTTACCTGCAGGATCTTTGTGCCTCAAAGCTTTAGATAAAGCTTGTTTCCATGTCCTTTTCATTGATTTCCCATTGTGACCTTGATTCCGTTCCTGACTACGCTCCTCTGCTGCCTGCCTTGACCTGTTGCTATGTCCCTGACTCTGATTCCATGCTGCCCATCCTGACCTCCTGCCTGTCCCCGTCAACGAACCTGCCTTCCGTTTCTGTACCTCGCCTTGGCTGCCACCACGTACAAAGTCGCACCAGTGGAATGACCTACTTGCAACCCACTTTGCTGCGGGCTCTGGTGAAAAACGGGTGCCACTTAGACTCCGGTCCCAGGTGTCGGCTTACATCATCGTCCATGGTGGTCCAGTGGGTCCACTAACCCTTGAGCCTGACAAGTTGGATCCTTTTGCAGTGAACTCACATGGCAGCATTAACAATTCAGAAACTTAAACAGTCACCTGTTCCCTAAAATATTTCCTGGTGGTTTCACTGGTGGGCCAGTCCGACCCTGGTGACATAGTTTCATATTTTCTTAGTTTATACGGTTGAAAAAAGACACTTGTCCATCAAGTTCAACCAAGGAAGGGAAAGGATTGGATGAGGAAGGGATTTAGGGGAAACAATTCTATATAACATAACAATCAATGTTATTTGTCCGACCCTGGTGACATAGCAGTTCTATTTAGTGACAAAATCGAAAAGGTACAAATCTGTTTGACTTTCATGCATCTGCAGTAGCGATTTCTTTATGCAGCTGCTGTAGTGATTTGTGGACCTCTCACTGGGTGTCAATTGTAGGGTATCTGTATAACGCATATTGCCATACCTTTTTGAGGCTATAGTTTACAGCCAGATTTACGTGTCAAATCCACATAGTTTATACAGTGATTTTCACAGATATTACACTGTCAGTTGTGGGGTATCTGTATAACGCACATTGCCATACCTTTTTGGGGCTATAGTTTACAGCCAGATTCACGTGTCAAATCCACATAGTGTAATATCTGCGAAAATCACTGTATAAACTGTCAGTTGTGGGGTATCTGTATAACGCACATTGCCATACCTTTTTGGGCAATCCTGTGCCCCGATAATATCAAATCCAAACAATAAAGATCATCAGTTCATTCATAAACACTTTTTATGAATATTCAATAAATTTTATTAGTTTCTTCACAGAGAAATAATCACAAACATACATAAAGGGCTAGTTATAACTATAACATATAGTTAAAAACA
Organism: Engystomops pustulosus; assembly: GCF_040894005.1. Lineage (NCBI taxonomy): Eukaryota > Metazoa > Chordata > Amphibia > Anura > Leptodactylidae > Engystomops > Engystomops pustulosus. Next base: position 46,245,384 of record NC_092421.1, read on the forward strand.
TTGCACAGCCATATAATTAAAAGGCAAGGTGCCTAGAGGAAGAGAGCTCAGCATGGAATTCATGATAAAGTCATTTAAACCAAAGAACAGTAGAATACAAGCCTAGCCTTAGAGTAAATAGTCTCAGTGAGAGTTAAAGGACGTTACCATACCGGGATAAACGGTGTGCACTGTGCAGCCCCGACACGTGTTTCGCCAACTGGCTTTCTCAAGGGGAGAAATGACTCCCCTTGAGAAAGCCAGTCGGCGAAACACATGTCGGGGCTGCACAGTGCACATCCTTTATCCCGAATAAAATTTATTGAATATTCATAAAAAGTGTTTATGAATGAACTGATGATCTTTATTGTTTGGATTTGATATTATCGGGGCACAGGATTTAACAGTGGCACTCAAACTAGCTGCCCTTATCTTCCACTCCCACACCAGTTTGATGTGATTATATGTCGTATCTGTGGGCAGAAAGAGAAGCGTGGTCAGGGAGCAAACCTTGGCACCAGGTCCCTCCACCAACACATGCAGCATCACCATCCAGTGGCCTGGGAGAAACGGGTGTCAGATGTGGTCCATCCTGCAGGCGAAGCAACAGCAGCAGCACCTCAGACATGTTGTTTCAGCAAATCAAGGCTCCAGGACCTCTGCTGAAGGTAGCTGTTTGTCTTTGACATCATCTCCAGGTCCAGATGCTCCTCGGTACGCATGGCGCCAGCAGTCATTGAGCGAGGCGATTACAAAGAGACAACTCTATGCGTCCCGCAATCCAATTGTGCAGAAGCTGACCGTGCTCTCGTTGAAGTTGTTGGTACTGCAGTCTCTCCCTTTCCAAGTCGTGGACTCTGCACCCTTCAGAGAACTAATGGCTTGTGCCGAACCGAGGTGGAGAGTTCCAAGCCGCAATTTTTTTTCCAAAAAGACACCCTTCACCATTATGTACAACAGAAGGTGGGCCAGTCCTTGAGCTTATCAGTTTCTTCCAAGTTGCACGGCAGCACGGACGTGTTGACATCATCTCCAGGTCCAGATGCTCCTGCTCCTCGCTGCGCATGGCGCCAGCAGTCGTTGAGCGAGGCGATTACAAAGAGACAACTCTATGCGTCCCGCTATCCAATTGTGCAGAAGCTGACAGTGCTCTTGTCGAAGTTGTTGGTACTGCAGTCTCTCCCTTTCCAAGTCGTGGACTCTGCACCCTTCAGAGAACTAATGGCTTGTGCCGAACTGAGGTGGAGAGTTCCAAGCCGCAATTTTTTTTCCAAAAAGGCACTGCCTTTGGTTTTTCCACTCAGGTGAGTGGAAGTGAAAGAGAGGAGGAGCAGGAGCATCTGGAGGTGGTAGAAGACGAGGCAGATGACCCAGAAGCACCGTGGCAGTATACTGTTGAGATTGAGGCCGGGAGTCCCTCAGAATTACTTGCGCAGATACTACTTTGCCTAACTAGTGACAGCCGAATAGTCAACATTCGCCATATGGATGACTTTTGGCTCTCCACCCTCTTGGACCCTCGCTACAGGGCAAAAATGGGTGACTTTTTTCCAGCTGCTGAGAGGGAGAAACAACTGGCATACTATAAAGAAATACTGTGCACACAGTTGGCCGCTGCCTATGTGCGCCATTGTCCATCCTCTGTCAAGTCTCTCTGCTGTGGGGAGCTGGGGGGGGGGAGCAGTAGCAGCTCCATCAGCTGCAGCTTAAGTCTGGATCCCTTATTGAGCAACTTCCTTCACCCGCCTAATGATGAGGGTAGCCGCCACCAGCGGCAGTAGCAGCAGGACATGGAGCAGATCCAGGTGGCCTACTTGGACAGCACTTTACCACCTCAGGTAGAGGAGGGCAGCCAAACTTGATGTGTGGCTGCAAATTGCGGAGTTTGCAGTAGAGAAGCTGTCCTGCCTGGCCAGTAGTGTGGCATCAGAGTGGGTGTTCAGTGCGGCGGGGGCTATCATTACCCCAAGGAGAACCCGCTTGTCCACCCGTAATGTGGAGAGACTGACCTTTGCCAAGATGAATCAGACTTGGATCGGCCAGGATTTCAACCTGCCAATGCTTAATGCATCATATTAGATCAGCCATGACACCTCCTCCAAAAGTTGAGAAATGAGTCTGGGTTCTAACCACCTGCCTCAGCCACTATTCTGATGCTGCCACCCGCCTGATGCCACACATCTGCTGCCAGTTGCTTAATCTGCCTCCTATCATCTTTACTGGAATTGTCCGGCACCTCCACACTATATCATGGTGCCACTCTGCAGGCTGCTGCTGCTACTGATGCCACCAACACATGATATCATTGTGCCACTTGCGGGCTCCTGCTGCTGCTGCTACTTGTGCTGCATTCACACTATATAATTGCGCCAGTCTGCGGGCTCCTGCTGCTGCTGCCACTGATGCCACCTTCACACTATAACACTGTGACACCCTCCGGGCTCTTGCTGCTACTGATGCCACCACCACACTTTATCATTGTGCCACTTGACCTGCCATGTTGCCGCCACCTTCCCACTCTCTGACCTCATGCTGCTGCTGCTGGTGCCACCTTTGGAGTTCTTTTTTGTCAAAGGCCTGATATTTTCAAGAAAACTGTAATGTATTATGGATGTGGCGTCTCCAATCTGCTGCTACTGATGCCACCTCCACACTATATCATTGTGCCACCCTGTGGCTTTCCCTGTTGCTGCCACTATGTTGCTGACACCTGTGGGCTCCTGCTGCTGCCGTGACCTCCACAATCTTATCACTGTGCCACTTTGTGGCCTCCTGTTTCCACTGCTGATGCTGCTGCTGCCGCCGCCACCTCCCCACTCTGTCATTGGACCACTCTGTGGCTTTCCATGTTGCTGACACCTGTGGCCTCCTGTTACTGCTGCTGCTGCCGCCACCTCCACACTCTTATCATTGTGCCAATTTGTGGCCTACCATGTTTCCGCCACCTCCATAATTTGTAATTGTGCCACCCTGCTGCCTACTCATGCTGCTGCCAACTGACTGATGTCTCCCTGGAACACCCTGTGATTTCCATAATGCTGTTTTCACCCTCCACCACTCTATGACGTTGCCACTGTTTGGTTTTCCCCTTCATTTCATCTGCCAGAAGGATGAAGAGCTTCAGGATTGATAGCCAAAAGCAGGAGTGGATACAGAACACACAGGACATGCAATTATCCCATTTGCTGCTCATCTCTGGATCATATTCTGGATCAACTGCTGTTTGTTTTTGCCTTTAGCAATAATGATGGATTATTGACCGATTAAAAGAGGACACTGACGGGTGAAAAGAAGGGCACAATGATCAGTGACGTCAATGCAAAATTACTGCCTATACCCTCTCCACTCTTTAGGGGGGTTTCTACATGTATAAGCGTTTACAGAACAGGTTCTGTCTTAATGTATGGAATCAGTTGATGTCAGTGTAAAAAGAGTGCACACTTTGATGTTACGGTGGGATCTGGGCTCTCAGCTCAGTCCTTTTGAGCTGGCACACACGTTACATTGTCAGGCTGTGTTCCCGCTATTTGGTGAAGTTGGCCTATGTAAGTGCACTTAGAAGTGAAGAGTCAAGCGATTCTAAGAGTGGCGGCTGTCATGTGTGTGTCATACTAAAACACAGCATTGTTTGAAGACCAAACCATGTTCCCTATGCATATTTAAGCATTGTACAACGTTCTACAATACCCTTCAGGCTCTCTGCAGGCAGGAAATACCTGTTTTTTAACGTGATTCGTCATGATTCGATTTGGACCGAATCAAATTTTTTTCGAAAAATTCGGCGAATCGGGACGAACCGAATTTTACCAAATTTGCCCATCTCTAATCTTAATTTTTCCAGTGGCACCAGAGGGGCAGGGATTTTATCATAATCCGGTGCTCGAGATAAATCTCCCCCTATAATTTTACACCAAAAGCCCTATGTTTATGTATACTTTACATCTTTTCATCAATAGTGGTGGATCCTGTAGTGCTCTTGGTCTTTAGGAATATATTATTATATTGTTATTTTTTACTGTGGATATTGGATTGAGTTGCAGCTGGAGGTCCCCAGTGCCTCATTAACAAATAAATGGATATGGATTATTTAAGGCGCTATAGGGGCATGATCTGCAATTTCTGGTACCTCAAGTACAGGCAGTTCCCGGGTTACGTACAGGCTAGGTTCTTTATGTTTGTTCTTAAGTTGAATTTGTATGTAAGTTGGAACTGGTATATTTTATTATTGCAGCTCCAGACAAAAGAATATTTGTCACAGTTACACTTTTTATTTTCAAATTTATTTGTTATCATGGGAATAAGAATCCTCAATAAAACTGTAATACACAATACCTTTATAATGTACTATAATGTAATACCTCACAGCTGATTATTGCAGCCCAGAAAGCTTCGCTAGTGGTCTCATTGTGCAGAGAGGTCCATCTTCTATCACCAGGATCAAGGACTGTACACCAAGCACACAGACATGCTGGTGTGTGTCCCCTCTGGCAGGATCTGCTCTTCTTTCAGATTCTTATGCCTTTGTTTTTAAGAAAAAAAGGCTTCAAAGGTTATGCAAATGAAGGGCTCAATAACACTTATATTCTCATCAACACCTTTGAAGCTCGGAGCTCCTCAGGCTCATTAGCATAATTTTAAAAGCCTTTAAAAAAAAAACTGGATATAACAAGCTGAAAAATTAGCAGATTATGGCAGAGGGGCCATACAGAAATATGTCAGTGTGCTTGTTTTACATTCCTTGATCCTGGTGGTAAATGTCCTTTAAGTCAGGGACTACCTGTCTTCCTTTTTATGGACCGCTCAGCTTGAATGGTAGGGAGTGTCACATAGATTTAAATTGCATCAATGTCCAGTGAAGAACACTTTAAAGTACACATCCAGAGGCTGCAGGTCAGCTTCTCAACACTCTTTTCTCTCTTCTCAACACTATTTCTTGGGTTGCATTGGTGATATATCAGCTCCTAGTTGCATGCTCTGAAGTAAAGAGCATTAAATATTAATACTTCTAGAGTTAATATTGATTACCGAAACATGCTGTTTAGTTATTAATCGTTTCATTATTAAAGTCTAAATATGTCCTTTTTTCATTACAAGTGTACAAAGTAAGAAAGACTGGCAATAAGTACTTGAATTTAGTTTGCATCATTTATTTTTATATTTTTTTTTAATCCAAATCAAATTAAGATTTATCTTAATGCCCTTGAATTTAATAGGATAAACCCAAGATGAAAAACTACAAACCACATACACAAAGCAATCGTAAACCCAGCCATGTGCCCTCATTTGACTCTCTTATGTTTCATTGAAACCAGTAACGATTATTTTAGCATGTAGTGTGACCTATATGATGAGATGAATATGATATGATGAGTAGTTGGTACTGACGGTTTTGTAAAAAGAGATGGGCTTAAAAATAGATCTAGTTCTCCTTCTCTTTCATAGAAATGTTCCATTTGATAACCTCTTCCAGAGGTTTCAGGTACTCTAGGGAAAGAAGACACCTGGATCAACATTGCTTTACCAATCTATCATGTTGTCAAAGAAAATAGGAACATTTTGTTATCAAAATAATTATAGGAACTGTTAGTATGTACTACTTAAATCTTTGTAGAAACATACCGTACATGTTACATATATCAGTTTCTTAAACTACTGACAGGGTTTAGTTAAGATTAAGAAAACATTCACAATACAGCACCAATCCTTTGCATGAGTTAGTTTCCACATATTTAAGATTTTGGGCCCCACCTTTTAAAATTTGCACTTTGCCATAATGTATATTTAATTTTGATTTATACAGTATATTATGTTTTCTACTATTGAAAACCTACATCACATACATGGAGATGTTACTCCAAAGTTCTGGTAAATTGGAGAGTAAAAATGGCTTACCCACCCTGGTTCAGAATAGTAGAAGCTGTTGTCAGAGTTGGTAAATTTTGATCCATCAACAAGAGAGCAACAGTTGAGCTAGAAGCTGCAAGGGAGAGAGACTGTTTACATGCTGTAAACACCCCCATAGCATGAGCAACAAGCTAAAAGAGTCATATAACAGAACATGAGAAACTGAAGAACTTCTGCCTGCAAATGGTGAGAAACCAGGTGCCAACTTTATTTTTACCCAACGGAGAAGCAGATCATGAGTCCTAGGTGCTTTGAAGGATAGAGAATTGTTGAAGTGCCCAAGGTTTACATTTTTGGAAAGTGGAATGGGACACCGGATGTGGTGTCATCACATTTGAGCCAGACGGGCATTAGAGTCAACATGACAACAAAAACCGTGCCCACATTTTATGAAAATATTGTAACCCCTTCCTTGCCAGGTAAACTGAGCCAATCCTACATGTCCTGGTCTTTTTGTTCTACCATCAGGGACACTCTGTTTTAAAATTCTCATACTGTAATAATTAATAGTTCTTTATTTTTACATAGCGCCTACAGATTACGCAGTTCTAAGCATGCCAAATTGGTTCCTGTCCCCATGGGGCTCACAATCTAAACAACCTACCAGTATGTTTTCTTTTGGATTGTGGGAGGACCTGGGGGAAACCCATGCATGCAAACTCTTTGCAGATGTTGACCTGGGTGGGACTTGAACCCAGGACCCCAGTGCTGCAAGACAGAAGTGCTACCCACTCAGCCACCGTGCTGCCCTACTTTTCATCAGGAGACTCCAACACTACAACTGAGGTTGTCCTGGGCCAGTAAGAGTATTCATTTTTCTTCTCTTCTCTTGCAGACAAGATCTGTGATCAGATAAGTGATGCTGTCCTAGATGCCCATATAAAACAAGATCCTGATGCCAAGGTTGCATGTGGTAAGGAGCATTGGTTAAGCATGGAATACTTATTATACTTATCCCTTAGTGCACAATTTGTCTTTTATTCTGTTTGCTTCAGTAAAGTTTATAAAATATATTAATACCTCTTTTTGTATGTCTCAATGTTTTAGAACCCATTTTCAAGAGCTCCTGAATTAATTGCAATTATCCATAGGAAAAGATTTTTACCCATTTAATCAACTACCCAAATTTCCCATGGCAATGGTTTGATTAGAATTCTTTTCTACAGTCGTAATCCTATGAAATTAAAGGAAACCTACCATTTAGAATGGCAGGGGTAAGCTGTAAGTACCGAGCACCAGCTCAGGGTGAGCTGGTGCCGGTACTTACTTTCGTTAGTGTTATAAACCGCGGTATCGCGGTTTTAACACTTTTTAAACTTTAGAGCAGGAGAGGCTTCGGCGCTGCGCCTACATAGGAAATACCGGAGATGTTGCGCGCGCACGGTCGCGTGCAGCGCCGAAGCCTCTCCTGCTCTAAAGTTTAAAAAGTGTTAAAACCGCGATACCGCGGTTTATAACACTAACAAAAGTAAGTACCGGCACCAGCTCACCCTGAGTTGGTGCTCGGTACTTACAGCTTACCCCTGCCATTCTAAATGGTAGGTTTCCTTTAACTATGGAGATAGAGATGAAATGCTGTTAAAGGCAATCATTTATTTTCCAGAAACAGTTTGCAAAACTGGCATGGTTCTTCTTTGTGGTGAAATAACATCCAGAGCAGTTGTGGATTATCAGAAGGTGGTTCGTGACACCATTAAATACATTGGTTATGATGATTCAGAAAAAGGTTGGTTGACAAAGTAAAATTAACAGATTTTAGTCATCTTTACCATATTGTTAACTGTAGTTGACATCTGTTGAATTCTCACTGCATGTTTTTGCTTTTGATTCAGGTTTTGACTATAAAACCTGCAATGTTCTTGTAGCCCTGGAACAACAATCTCCTGATATCGCCCAAGGTGTTCATTTAGACCGAAAAGAGGAGGATATCGGAGCTGGTGATCAGGTAAGATTTACACATGTGGACAAAATTGTCGGTACCTTTCGTTTAATAAAAGAAATTACTTGAATCTGACAAAAGTAAAAATAAATAACATTTCTATGAGAATAAACAAATCAAAAGCAGACATTGCTTTTCAGCCATACTTCAATAGAATTAAAAAAAAATAAAACTCAGGCCTGAACAGAAATGATAGTTCTCCTGAAAAAAATTGAGCAAAGCGACATCTTAAATCAAAGTGTGTCCACTAATCAACATCAAAGTTGTGTAAGTACAATCTTGTAATCAGTCAGTGCCCTGTATATACAGCTATTCATGGTGCTGTATATAGGCTACAGCTACACTCTATGTTGTATATAGGGCTACAGCTACTCACTGTGCTGTGTGGTGAAATAGTGTGTACATGGACCAGAGGTAGAAAATGAAAGAGTTCCTCAAGAGCTTAGAAGAAAATAAAATTAGACAAACATGTTAAAAGGTAAATATTATAAGACCAAATCCAAGCAGCTTGAAGTTCCTATGATTACAGTTACACATATTATTCATAAATTTAAGATCTATGGGACTGTAGCGAACCTCCCTGGATGTGGCCGCAGGAGGAAAATTGATGACAAATCAAAGAAACGAATAGAACTTCAATCTCAAGGAACATCTGTGTCAGATTGCACCATCCATCATCATTTGAGCCAATGGGAGACAACCAAGGAGAACACAATGGAGCAGTTTGCTCATGAGGAGTGGACAAAATGTTTTATGAGTTTTATTTTTAAAAAATTCTGTTGAAGCTAGGTTTAAAGGCAATGTCTGTCCTTCATTTTTTTAATTTTCATAGAAATTTAATTTACTTTTACACTTTTGTGAGATTCAAGTTATTCCTGTGACCATTGTGGGGTTTTCTTTCATTAAATTAGGGGTACCAACAATTTTGTGTTTCATGTGTACAAATTTTGTACACAATTCATGTGTACAAAATGTTACATTCTATGAAGTGGTCGGTTTAAGAATGCCATGGGTCCATGGCTGTATGAATATTATAGCTCCTACAAGTCTGGAATTCACTTCCTACATATGTTACTAGCTTATTAGGCAATGGAGGATGCATCCCTTCTGCTTGCTTTCAAGCTGTGGTTTCAGGACCTTTGGAGGCCCATTAAAGGTCCTGAAATGGCTCCTGTCTACATGTGTATTGAGAGAAGGAACAGATGTTCACCTTCATCTTCATTGTTGATGGTCAATCTCAGTGTACCATTTGGTTGGTTGGCTCAGGGTCCCCTAATAGGATATTGCCCAGGGCTACCACCAAAACAGCTTCTATTATAATTCACTACTGATTCTAAGAAATGTCATGATTTTTACACAAAATTATTTTCATTTGGGAGGAGTAATGAAGGGCACTCAACCGCCCCTCCCCCTGACCTCTTCCTCCCAGTCCTGTGCTTGCCCAGAATCTGCTCCAGGCAAGCACTCGCCGTGGGAATGCTGACTTACTGGTATCAGTCCAATCGCTGGGCCCCGTGTGTGTGTGTATTTGACCTGGCTACCTGGGTTTTTATGCTTGTAATCCTATATAACAACATGGAACAAAGTTTTTTTTCTTTTTCCTGTTGAGTTCTAAAAGCTCTAACTGTCCTGGAGAGTATAAAATATGTAATTATTTTTAAATTTGTTAAACTTTGCATTCACCATATAGCATAAATCACGTTACCTTCATTCTGTGGGTCAGTACGATTTCAACCTTGCCTAATACAAATTTTTGGAGGGAAGATGTTGAATTTTTACAAATGCAGGGGAAATAATGAAATGTGTTTATTAATAAGACAATTATAAATTGAAACAATACTATATATTGAAAGTCTTTAGTGACAAAAAAATATTACGCACTCTTCTCGCAAAAAATAAGCCCCTTACCAGATTTGTCAGCCGAAAAATAAAAAAGTTCTGCATATGAAAAGATGGTGAAGCTAAAATGAACAAAATTTTCTCCAAATTAGTTTTTATTCATTAACATTTAATAAAATACACAAAACCCCCACATATTTGGTCTGTGACAATCTGCATTATAAAACAGAATCATTATTGGACCTGCAAAGTAATACCCTTTAAAAAATGCTCTAAAAAGTGAGACCCACAGAAAAAAAATAATATACTATTTTTATAGTATGGTGAACGGCCAAAAACAAAACACAAAAAAGTGTTCCTAAAAATTGATGATTTTCATTTCCTCCACCAACAAAAAGTTAATAAAATCTCACCAATTAGCTATAGATGCCCCAGAATTATGTACCAGAAAAGTGCATCTCATGTGGCAGAAAAATAAGCCCCTAAAGGTCCACAATAAAAAACAAAAAAAATTATAGCCTGTACAATGTGACATAGCAAATCTGATCTGGATGGGCCTCCTTCCCTTCTATGCCCGGCCGTGCGCCCATGCAGCAGGGGCATCAGTGTACTCGGGAGGAATTGGGTATCAAACTTTGTGGAGCCTTTTTTCATTTAACCCATTACAAATGTTTAATTTTCTACCCAAAATGAATGTATTGTCAAAAAATATTACAATTTGTAATTTTTCATACGTTGAGGTGTGTAACATTATTATTTAGGCCTCTCACAGTCAATTAAAAGTTGAGCAGGTCCATCTAAATATTAGTTTTGGAGATATTCCCAAAAATTTTAAAAATGGCACCCAAATTCTGAGCCTCATAACATTCTAGTAAAATATGTGAAATCTTAAAAAAACAACATAAGGCAGACATTTGGGAAATGTAAGTTATGAATTTATTTGTGTGCTATGACTATCTGCATCAAAAGTAGAGAATTTAGAACTTTGAAAATAAAGAAATTTTCCAAATTTATGCCAAATTCTTTTTTTCATAACTAAACACAAAAGATATCAATCATATTTTAAACTAATTTGAAGTACAATGTGTCATGAGAAAACAATCTCAAAATACACTTATAGTGAAAGATGGCAGATTTGAAAAATGGGACCGTGTCCTAAAGGCCAAAAAAGGCTTAGTCCTGTAGGGGTTAAAGCATTACAACATAACTTTATGTTGTGTGTGATAATATACTAACCACCATGGCGTACAGTTAAGTAGCTGTGTGCCTAAATGTGAAAATGTTATCGAATAAGTTACAAACCAACATATATCCTAACATGTTCCTGTATAAACTAAATAATTATGGAATGGTTAAAAGAGTAGGTCATCTTTAGGTCCCTGACTGACAGGTACATTGTACATGACTGACAGGTACATCCCTTTTTTCCCAATATGGAATTTCCTAAAGGTTTGTCTGACCCTAAATCCCAGAGATAGCTTGGTCATGAAAAGGAAATGATATGTAATTTGAATTACTTACATTTTTATGCCTTTTTATTTCCTCGACAGGGACTGATGTTCGGCTATGCCACTGATGAGACAGAAGAGTGCATGCCTCTGACTATTGTACTTGCTCACAAACTAAATGCTAAATTAGCAGAATTAAGACGCACTGGGGACCTTCCCTGGCTAAGGCCAGATTCCAAAACACAGGTAAAAAAATAGTTAAAAATCAATTCATGTCATCTCATATTTCACCACTCTAAGGCCCTTTTCACACTTGACAGAGCTTCATCAGAGTCTGATCAGAGTGCAATCAGGGTTGGATCAGTGAAAAAAAAATCATTTTCTTTAAGAGTTCAAACAGTTTTTCAGAGTTTGTTCAGTTTCATGGGCAGTGTGCACATGTTTAAAATGCTTTTGTAAAAGGGACCTTAAAGCAAAACTGTTACCAGTCCTTTGCTATAAGGACAGGTTCCAATACTAATTTTAAAGATGCCTATTTTCAGCATTCTGAATCCTTTCAGTAGTTTATATAGTTTAGTTTACATTACCTGGCTCACTGCCAGCAGCATGTGGTAAGTCCATGGGGAAGGGAGCTGCAGCCTGTATGTGTTTGTTCCCGCCCCACTTCCTGTCATGTGCATTGAGCAGGCAGGGAAGGGAGGGGGTGGTGTGGCCGAGAGGAAGAATGCATGAGCACACAGACAGCTGTAGCTGTCCTCCCACATCACCGGGACTCAGTACCTGGTAGGGAGCCAGGTAATGTGAAATAAACTATTATAAACTACTGAAGTGATTATGAATGCTGACAGATGCATTCTTAAAGTAATTGTAAAACTATAATGATTTTGACAGTGTTTGACAAAAATCTTTCTCACCAGAGGAGAAAAAGTGGGGGGAGACCAGTGTCAGTCTGTCTATGCCCTCAAGCTGAATCAAGCTAGCTTGCCCACAGATCCCATGATGCCTTGTGTTCTCTCTCAAAGTAATTTAGCATTAAATCCATTTAGTTTCCCACATGTAAATCCACTGCACACTGCACAATGCACATACATGAAATATATTGTGACTGCCTGGCGGCTTCCATCACATGTTATAAGTGACAGAGTCAAAGATATAAAATTAGTGCTCTACTCCTTATACTGTTTATCAAATGGCGAGAGCCTCTCACCACCTCTTCATGGACTGGAAATAAAAGCTATCCCCGACTCCTTGCATCGCCAATCGTCCTCCTTTAGTGGGTTGAAACACAATCCTCGTCTTGTTACCGTGTCCGCGGTGTTTTCCCAATCCTACATCAGGAGGTATGCGAAAGGATAGTGCAGATTGCCAGGTTCAAAAAGGAAATAGTATTTATTGTATATGCTCACACATTCCAATTTAAAAGCGCGCATATAGTAAAAGCATAAGACGCCTAAAACACCTCGCCCGACCCAGGTTTCGCCTATTCAGGCTTCTTCCGGGGCATGTTATAAGTGGTAGCAATCATAAGTAATCTAGTTACATGCAGTCTATAGCCTGTGCTGTGTGCGCACTAAGGGGTAATAGCTTATCTGGACAGAGCTGATACTTCCGATGACAAGGTGTGGGAAGTGAGCAGTAAGAAGAGCAGAGAAAGACCAAAAAAGTTCTGTAGTATCACAGACTGGGATGGAGGGACTGATAGGGAATTGGGCATGCTTGTACCTCACTATTCTGTGCAGGAGACATCTTCATTCTCTGTTCTGTACACTTCCAGCTCTGCTACATTCCCTCATGACCTCCTCTTCTGTGAGCAGGGAGCAGCAGCTCCCCCTCTCCCATGAATCCAACCATAAATAAAATGTAAACATAGGGCATAGGTGATAAAGATAATAGGCAAAGTTGTTTTAACTCCCAAGAGCTATTGATTTGTGAAAAAAAACATTTACAGTTACTCTTTAATATCACCATAGCAAAGGCTAAAAATGACATTCCTGCAGACCCGCACCCCACTATGGGAAAGCCGGCATATGCTATAACAGCAAACTCTACTAGTTCCGATCTGTTCTAAAATTCAGAACTGGTGCAGTTGTTGCCTATATTCACTAAGAGGCCAAAATCTTACATGTTTTGGGTATCAGCAAAACATTTTGTATTTGCTTTTCTCTTTACATAAACTAGATATTGTTCTAATGGTAATAGCGTTAAGGAGAGCACAATGCTTTTTGAAGATTCATTTAACCCCCTTAAGGATGCAGCCATTTTTTAGCTTAAGGCTCAGCCTCATTTTTTGGATTCTGACTTGTGTTGCTTTATATGGTTATAACTTTTGAACACTGTTATTTATTAAAGTGATTCTGAGATAGTTTTTTTCCCCACATGTTGCACTTCATTTTATTGGTACATTTTGGCTGATAAGTTTTGCGTTTATTTACAAAAAAAAAAAAGAAAAATGATTAATTTTTTTTAAAATTTGCAATTTTTCAAAATTCGAAATCATTGCGTTTTCAGGCAGATAGATTTGCCACCTAAATAAATTGCCGAATAACATTTCCCATATGTCTACTTTACATTTTCATCATTTTTTAAATGTCTGGATAATTTATTTTGACGTCACGTGGCTTACAAACTTGAATAGCGATTTTCCGGATTTTCAGAATTGACTATTTTGGGGATATAGTTTTGAATGAAATTTTACATATTTAGCATCAAAACCCCCTATATAATCAACCCATTTTCAAATCTGCACCCCTCCAGCTATTAGAAACAGCTTTTAGGAAGATTGTTAACCCCTTGAGATCTTCATAGTAATTGAATCAAAATGGAGGTGAAATTTAGAATGGTCATATTTTGTTGGTTATCATCATTCAGCCTTAAAATTTACACATTTCCAAACAAAAAAAGAGAAAACCCACCATACAATTTGTTCTACAATTTCTCCTGAGTACAGAGACCCCCACATGTGGCCATTACTTGTTTTATGGGTGCACAGCGAGGCGCAGAAGGGAAGGAACACCCTGCAGCTGCCAGGATTTTAGTTTCCTCATTGGTCCCTTTTGTAGGTTATAAAATTTTAGGTTTTTCGTTATTGGGGCCATGTGATGGTATTTTTGCGAGATTAGATGCTTTTTCCAGTGTTACCATTTTGGGGTTGGTTACCCTATTGTTGAAAATTTAGGAACTTTTTTGAGGGCAGGAGTAGAAAAGAATCAATTCTGTACTGGATATTTTACTTTTTTTTCTGTGTTCACCGTATAGCCTAATAATCATGTTATCTTTACTCTATGGGTCAGTATGATTACAGGGATACCAGACATGAATATTTTTTCTTTTATTCGACAAATTTAGTAAAACGTAACGTGGGGAAAAATCGATCATTTTTGCATTGCCGTATTCCAAGTGGCATAACATTTTTACTTTTTTGGCTGCGGAGCTGATTAATGGCTTCTTTTTTTGTGGGACATGTTGTACTTTGCACCAGTATCATACTGGAGTACATATGTTTTTTTGATCACTTTTAATTGCATTTTTTGTGGGATTGAATAGGTAAAAATCATAATTTTTGGAGGGTTTATAACAATTTTTTTAACAGTGTTCATTGTGCGGGTTCAATATTATTGACTGTTATTCTATGGGTTGTTACGGATATGTGGGGTTTGTGTTATGATTTACACTTTTTTTTGCGTTATATGTCTCTTTTTATGTTATGAGGATTATGGGCATTTTTATTGATTTCTTACATTATTTTTATTATTATTTCTACTTGTTCCACCATGACGCTGAGTTAATGCATCTGATTTTAATACCTTTCAACATAACTACAATCACATTATACTTTGTAGTGCAACCTTTCTATTATCTAAGATTTATTCAATTGTGTATGGTTGCCTAAATATATTCCAAGACATCCTAGAATCTTTTAGCACTGATGATATTCATAAAAGGTGTAGAATTTTAATCAGCAGGTCAATTATTTACAATTGTCACGGGTGCCCCTGCGACCCATGTCCCAGGTCACAGGCGCCCCCGTGTGCCCCGACCTCTCGTTCTCCTCTCTCGACTCCAGTGGCGATCCCCGCGATGTCCACGCTGCGGCACGCACGCTCCCGTGTCCTAGGGCGCGTCGGCTCTAGAAATTTTAAGGGCCAGTGCACCACTAATTGCCGCTGACCAGCTGCTTGTCATTATAAATTCCAGTCCCTTGGTATGTCTCCTGCCGGATCTTTGTGCTTCCATGCCTGAGAAAGAGCTATTTACCAAGCCCTCACTGATTATCCTGATTTCCCATTGTGACCTTGATACCGTTCCCGACTCCGATTCCGTGCTGCTTGTCTCGAGCTCCTGCCTGTCCCTGACCACGACTTTGCCTGACGATTCTGTGTTACGCCTTGGCTCCCACCGCGGACAAAGTCGTGCCTGTGGAACGACCTGGTGGTACCACGTCGCAACAAGTCCAACCCGCTTTGCGGCAGGCTCTGGTGAAAACCAGGTAACACTTAGACTCCAGTCCAAGGTGTCTGCTTACGTCATTGTCCACGGTTGTACAGAGGTTCCACTACCACCTATCCTGACAACAATATAAGTTCTGCAGGATTGTTCTCAAGTTGAATTTGTATGTAAGCCGGAACTGTTTATTTTATAATTGTAACCCCGGCCAAAAATTTTTGGTCTCTGTGGCAATTGGATTTTAAAAATGTGGGGTTGTCGTAAGAACCGGGATTAACAATAATTCTTAATTGCAGACACTTTTGATAATTCTTACAGTTCATCATTGTAGCCTGGCACTAAAATACAGTAAATTACCAACATCCAGAGGGCTGTTTGTAGCTAGGGGTCTTCTGTAAATCAGGTATTCTTAAGTAGGCGACTGCCTGTATTTAAATGTTTCAAACCTATTTAGGTCCATCGTCAAATGGAGATTGAAAAAAGGTACATTTGTTTTACAAAAAATTTTCTACAAAAATAAAGTGACATGTAAGGCAAATTATTTTATCTGCCTCAAAACTATTTTATTTTCAGGGAACTAAACTGACTAGCTTGAGAACTTGACATTATAGAGTATATTACCTGCAGATGTCTATATCAGTTTACTTGTAGTATGTGTTTGCTTCCTTGAAATCTGTAGCAGCAATATTTCCCTAACCAAACTCTGTGTACTACCAACACCTGTTGCTCCACATTTCCACAAACCTTTTTTATGCAGTTTTATGCATTGGGAACTTGTGCTTATGTAGATCAATTGATTCCTCCTTCTGTTATGATTTCTCCTTCTGTGGATTCACTGAAAAGTCACAGTAATTATTCTTTACATAATATACTGAGCATATACACTCACCGGCCACTTTATTAGGTACACCATGCTAGTAACGGGTTGGACCCCCTTTTGCCTTCAGAACTGCCTCAATTCTTCGTGGCATAGATTCAACAAGGTGCTGGAAGCATTCCTCAGAGATTTTGGTCCATATTGACATGATGGCATCACACAGTTGCCGCAGATTTGTCGGCTGCACATCCATGATGCGAATCTCCCGTTCCACCACATCCCAAAGATGCCCTATTGGATTGAGATCTGGTGACTGTGGAGGCCATTTGAGTCCAGTGAACTCATTGTCATGTTCAAGAAACCAGTCTGAGATGATTCCAGCTTTATGACATGGCGCATTATCCTGCTGAAAGTAGCCATCAAATGTTACAGGGTACATTGTGGTCATAAAGGGATGGACATGGTCAGCAACAATACTCAGGTAGGCTGTGGCGTTGCAACGATGCTCAATTGGTACCAAGGGGTCCAAAGAGTGCCAAGAAAATATTCCCCACACCATGACACCACCACCACCAGCCTGAACCGTTGATACAAGGCAGGATGGATCCATGCTTTCATGTTGTTGACGCCAAATTCTGACCCTACCATCCGAATGTCGCAGCAGAAATCGAGACTCATCAGACCGGGCAACGTTTTTCCAATCTTCTACTGTCCAATTTCGATGAGCTTGTGCAAATTGTAGCCTCAGTTTCCTGTTCTTAGCTGAAAGGAGTGGCACCCGGTGTGGTCTTCTGCTGCTGTAGCCCATCTGCCTCAAAGTTCGACGTACTGTGCGTTCAGAGATGCTCTTCTGCCTACCTTGGTTGTAACGGGTGGCGATTTGAGTCACTGTTGCTTTTCTATCAGTTCGAACCAGTCTGCCCATTCTCCTCTGACCTCTGGCATCAACATGGCATTTCTGCCCACAGAACTGCCGCTCACTGGATGTTTTTTCTTTTTCGGACCATTCTCTGT
The DNA here is from genome assembly GCF_040894005.1 of Engystomops pustulosus. NCBI lineage: Eukaryota > Metazoa > Chordata > Amphibia > Anura > Leptodactylidae > Engystomops > Engystomops pustulosus. The sequence goes on from NC_092421.1 coordinate 46,262,767, forward strand.
AAACCCTAGAGATGGTTGTGCGTGAAAATCCCAGTAGATCAGCAGTTTCATAAATACTCAGACCAGCCCTTCTGGCACCAACAACCATGCTACAGTCAAAGGCACTCAAATCACCTTTCTTCCCCATACTGAAGCTCGGTTTGAACTGCAGGAGATTGTCTTGACCATGTCTACATGCCTAAATGCACTGAGTTGCCACCATGTGATTGGCTGATTAGAAATTAAGTGTTAACAAGCAGTTGGACAGGTGTACCTAATAAAGTGGCCGGTGAGTGTACAAACTACATGTAGAACAGAAACTTTAAGTTATGTGTGTTCATCTTGCTGTCATACTGAATTAGAGAAATGGTCATATACACAACGAAAAGCACAAAGAGTAATTCTGGAATCTACTTCACAGAATTATACTTAAAGAAGTTTAAAGGAAACCTACCATTTCAGATCGTCGGTGTAAGCTGTAAACACCGAGCACCAGCTCAGGGTGAGCTGGTGCCGGTGCTTAGTTTCGTTAGTGTTATAAACCGCGGTATCGCGGTTTTAACACTTTTTAAACTTTATAGCAGAAACTGCTTTGGCGCTGCGTGCGCACGATCGTGCGAGTGCCTACATAGGAAATGCCGCAGGCGTTGCGCGCGCACGGTTGCGCGCAGCGCCGAAGCGGCTTCTGGTATAAAGTTTAAAAAGTGTTAAAACCGCGATACCGCGGTTTATAACACTAACGAAACTAAGCACCGGCACCAGCTCACCCTGAGCTGGTGCTCGGTGTTTACAGCTTACACCGACGATCTGAAATGGTAGGTTTCCTTTAAGGAGGACACCACATTTTCAGAAATGTATTTTCTGTACGTTCTGTACTTTTAGTAGGACTTAAAGTAGTAGGAATTACTCATAGATCCGGACACTGTGACTGTGGTAATCTTATATGTGTTTTCCATTGCCTCCTTCCATATAATATCAACTTTATATATAAAATCATGCTAATGAGCCAGATTGTCTGCTGTAAGAACACTGTGAGAACACCGTGGGTAGGGGGCAGTGCTCCTGCACAGTGTAACATCCAGTGAAGCTGCAGCCCTTCATACCCCTTTATTGTTAAAAATATGAACCATATAGATGTTTACATACATACAAATTTATATTCAAATTGGGAAAGTATCAGATACTGATAATTCTAAAAATTATTTGTTTAAGGTCACAGTGAAGTACATTCAGCAGAATGGCGCGGTTATTCCTGTGAGGGTCCACACCATTGTTATATCAGTTCAGCATGACGAGACCATCTCTTTGAGTGACATGCAGGATGCTTTAAGAGAAAAAGTTATAAAAGCTGTTGTACCTGCCAAGTATCTGGATGAGAAGACTGTATACCATCTACAACCAAGTGGTCGTTTTGTCATTGGTGGTCCTCAGGTGACTCATATATACGTATATAACACTTAAATTCATTTATTTCACCCTTTCACTTATTTTCACCCTTACCTGTTCTTTAAAATTGAATGGTTTTTGATATGTTACAGGGTGATGCCGGTGTTACTGGCCGTAAGATTATTGTAGATACTTACGGAGGATGGGGTGCCCATGGTGGAGGAGCTTTTTCAGGCAAGGACTATACAAAAGTAGATCGTTCCGCTGCCTATGCTGCTCGCTGGGTTGCAAAATCTTTGGTGCATGCGAAACTCTGCCATCGTGTCTTGGTTCAGGTGAAGTTAAATTTTATTCCAAGAGACGCATTAATATTTATCAAAGGAACTACCTGTAAAAATAAGGAATTTTTACCTTGCTTTACTAGGTTTCATATGCCATTGGTGTGGCCTTCCCATTATCTGTTTCACTGTTCACTTATGGGACCTCTGAGAAAACCGAGAAAGAACTATTGGAAATTGTCAATAAAAACTTTGATCTGAGACCTGGAGTCATTGTCAGGTAAAATATGTAAGGCATAATTGAATATATCAATAAGGTCTCATGCACAGGTATATTGATCACTCTGTGTCTCATCGCATCTTGACCTGGCCAAGTGGCCACTAGGTAAAACATGGGACATGGCGAAAGAAAAGGAATACACGGTCCAGCCAGGCTCCAGACACCGAAAGCTTCTTTATTTAGTGCGTATTAAAAAATTTGGCACTCCACTCAGATAGACAGAAAATGCCGTGACATGGGACATGTCTTACAATTTGTGGGGCTTTCTCGGCTTTTCCTTCCACTCTTCTTCACCCAGCTGTGTGCTTACAGACTTTGGCAGCAGTCTTGCTTCATAAAGAAGTCTTAGGTGCCTGGTTAGATCTTGGGTCATGATTAGAGATGAGCGAACATACTCGTCCGAGCTTGATGCTCGTTCGAGCATTAGCGTACTCGAAACTGCTCGTTGCTCGGACGAATACTTCGCCCGCTCGAGAAAATGGCATCTCCCGCCGTTTTGCTTTTTGGCGGCCAGAAACAGAGCCAATCACAAGCCAGGAGACTCTGCACTCCACCCAGCATGACGTGGTACCCTTACACGTCGATAGCAGTGGTTGGCTGGCCAGATCAGGTGACCCTGGAATAGACTAGCCCCTGCCCGTGCTGCTCGGATCATTCTGTGTCTGGATGCCGCTAGGGAGAGAGCTGCTGCTGGTCAGGGAAAGCGTTAGGCTGTTCTATTAGAATAGTGTTAGGCAGGAGTGATTCTACAAGAACCCAACAGCCCTTCTTAGGGCTACAATAACGTTATACATTTTTTTTTTTTATTTGCTTGTGGCTGGGCTTGCTGGCACTAGTAGTGCAGCTAGTACCATATTGTGAGGAATTTGCAGGGGGACTTGCTACCGTTGTGTTTAGCTCTTAGTGACACGCATATCCACCTCAAACACCAAAGTGGGACAATTTATTAGGGGTTTGATTAGAATTAGGCAGAGTCTGCTGATTTATTTTTTTTTACCTTTATTTCATTTTATAGCTCAAACTCATCTTGCAAAGCAGTGTGCTTTCAGTGTCGCCTACAAAATAGCCATAGGAGAACCCCAACGGCTTGCTTAGGCCTACAATAGCGTTATATTTTCCTTTTTTTTTGTTTGCTTGTGGCTGGGCTTGCTGGCATTAGTAGTGCAGCTAGTACCATATTGTGAGGAATTTGCTGGGAGACCTGCGACCGTTGTGTTTAGCTCTTAGTGACACGCATATCCACCTCAAACACCGAAGTGTGACAATTTATTAGGGGTTTGATTAGAATTAGGCAGAGTCTGCTGATTTTTTTTTTTTTTTCTTTATTTCATTTTATAGCTCAAACTCATCTTGCAAAGCAGTGTGCTTTCAGTGTCGGCTACAAAATAGCCATAGGAGAACCCCAACGGCTTACTTAGGCCTACAATAGCGTTATATTTTCCTTTTTTTTGTTTGCTTGTGGCTGGGCTTGCTGGCATTAGTAGTGCAGCTAGTACCATATTGTGATGAATTTGCTGGGAGACCTGCGACCGTTGTGTTTAGCTCTTAGTGACACGCATATCCACCTCAAACACCAAAGTGGGACAATTTATTAGGGGTTTGATTAGAATTAGGCAGAGTCTGCTGATTTTTTTTTTTTTACCTTTATTTCATTTTATAGCTCAAACTCATCTTGCAAAGCAGTGTGCTTTCAGTGTCGGCTACAAAATAGCCATAGGAGAACCCCAACGGCTTACTTAGGCCTACAATAGCGTTATATTTTCCTTTTTTTTGTTTGCTTGTGGCTGGGCTTGCTGGCATTAGTAGTGCAGCTAGTACCATATTGTGAGGAATTTGCTGGGAGACCTGCGACAGTTGTGTTTAGCTCTTAGTGACACGCATATCCACCTCAAACACCGAAGTGGGACAATTTATTAGGGGTTTGATTAGAATTATGCAGAGTCTGCTGATTTATTTATTTTTTTTACCTTTATTTCATTTTATAGCTCAAACTCATCAGGCACAGCACAAAATCCAGTTGTGTGCTGTCAGTGTAGGTTAGAAACTAGCCATAGCAATAGGAAAGCATCGTTTTGTTAAAAAAGAAATAAAAAAAAAAAAAATAAACACAAAAAAAAAAAAATGAAAAGTTTACACTTTAATTTGGAAAATGTTTAACCCGAGGGCTAGGGGTAGAGGACGAGGGCGTGGACGTCGGCGTCCAACTACTGCAGGGGTCAGAGGCCGTGGTCCTGGGCGGGGTGAGACACCACCTGTTGATGAGGGAGCAGGGGAACGCCGCAGAGCTACACTCCCTAGGTTCATCAGGTCTCAAGTTACTGGGACTCGTGGTAGAGCACTGTTGAGGCCAGAACAGTGCGAAGAGGTGATGTCGGGGATTGCGGACAATGCTTCTAGCCATTTGTCCACCAGTCAGTCTTCCACGCAGTCCACCCATGTCACCGAAATCAGCACTCCTCCGGCTCCTCCACCTCAGCCTCCTTCCCCCCAGTCTGCCCCCTGCCAGCAAAATTTGGCATTTGAAGCGGCATACTCTGAGGAACTTTTTTCTGGACCCTTCCCACAGTCACAAACCACTTGTCCAGTTGCTGCTGAGCAATTTTCCGATGCCCAGGTTTTCCACCAGTCGCAGTCTATGGGTGATGATGACATTATTGACGTAGTGGAAGAAGTGTGTAAAGAGGTGTCGGACGATGAGGAGACACGGTTGTCAGACAGTGGTGAAGTTGTTGTCAGGGCAGGAAGTCCGAGGGGGGAGCAGACTGAGGGATCAGGGGATGATGAGGTGACAGACCCAAGCTGGGTTGATAGGCCGGGTGAACACAGTGCTTCTGAGACGGAGGCGAGTCCTATAGCAGAACAGGTTGGAAGAGGCAGTGGTGGGGCCAGACGGAGAGGCAGGGCCAGAGCTGGTGCATCAGCGCCAAATGTTGCCCGTAGTCAAGCTCCCGTGGCGAGGGCTAGATTTTCAGAAGTCTGGAGGTTCTTTAAAGAAGCACCGGATGACCGACGGACTGTGATGTGCAACCTTTGCCAAACCAGGATCAGCAGGGGTTCCACCACTACTAGCTTAACTACCACCAGTATGCGCATGCATATGAATGCTAAACACCCCACTCAATGGCACCAAGCCCGTTCACCTCCGGCCGGGCACACCACTGCTCCTTCCCCTGTGTCATCTGCTAGTCAGCCCCCTGCCCAGGACCACGGCCCAAACACCTCCCGTGCGAAAACCCCATCTTCGCCTCCACGATCCTCCACAGCATCCACCAGCGTTCAGCTCTCCATACCCCAGACGCTGGAGCGCAAAAGGAAGTATAGTGCAACCCACCCACACGCCCAAGCCCTCAACGTCCACATCTCCAAGTTGCTTATCCTGGAGATGCTGCCCTATAGGCTGGTAGAGACCGAGGCCTTTCGAAACCTCATGGCGGCGGCCGCCCCTCGGTATTCGGTCCCCAGCCGCCACTACTTTTCCCGATGTGACGTCCCAGCCCTGCACAAGCACGTGTCAGAGAACATCATCCGTGCCCTGACCAACGCCGTTTCTGACAAGGTCCACCTGACCACGGACACGTGGACGAGTGCTGCCGGGCAGGGCCACTATATGTCGCTGACGGCACATTAAGTTAACTTGGTGGAGGCTGGGACCGAGTCTGACCCTGGGGCTGCTCATATACTGCCAACGCCGAGGATTGCGGGGCCTACCTCGGTCCAGGTCTCAAAGGCCTACTATGCCTCCTCCTCCTCCCATCCCTCCACCTCCTCCTCCTCCGAATTACCATCCGTGGGCATGGCGCCATCAGTCGGTAGCTCTAGGCACAGCAGCAGTGCCATTGCTAAGCGACAGCAGGCGGTACCTGCTGAGCCTAGGCGATAAAAGGCACACCGCCCAAGAGCTATTACAGGGCATCACGGCGCAGACTGATCTGTGGCTGGCACCGCTGAACCTGAAGCCAGGCATGGATGTGTGTGACAACGGCCGTAACCTGGTGGCGGCTCTGCAACTCGGCAGACTGACACATGTGCCATGCCTGGCCCATGTGTTAAATCTCATAGTTCAGCATTTCCTCAAGACATACCCCAATCTGTCTGATTTGCTCACAAAGGTGCGCCGCCTCTGTGCGCATTTCAGGAAGTCCAGCACAGATGCTGCCACTCTCAGGGCAGCGCAGCGCCGCCTCCAACTGCCCGCTCACCGACTGTTGTGCGACGTGCCCACGAGGTGTAATTCAACATTAACCATGTTATCCAGAGTTTACCAGCAGCGCAGAGCGATTGTAGACTGCCAGATGTCAACTTCCACCAGAACTGGTAGTCAGGTCAGTCAGCTTCCTCAAGTCTACAATGAGGAGTGGACGTGGATGTCTGATATCTGTCAGGTGCTGAGTAACTTCGAGGAGTCAACACAGATGGTCAGTGGCGATGCCGCCATCATCAGCCTCACTATCCCGCTGCTTGGCCTGTTGAAAAACTCTCTGGTCAGCATGAAGTCGGAAGCTTTGCGCTCGTCACAAGAGACGGGGGAAGAAGATTCCCTTGTTGATAGCCAAAGCACCCTTAGGTCTGTTTCTCAGCGCATATCGGAGGAGGTGGAGGAGGATGAGGAGGAAGAGGAGGAGAATGTTGGCGAGACAGAAGAGGGGACCATTGTTCAGTCCTTCACTGTTCAGCGTGTATGGGCAGAAGAAGAGGAGTTGGAGGAGGAGGAAATGGAGAGTCAGGCCAGTGAGGGGAGTGAATTTTTGCGCGTTGGGACTCTGGCGCATATGGCAGATTTCATGCTAGGCTGCCTATCCCGTGACCCTCGCGTTCAAAGAATTTATTCCAGCACCGATTACTGGGTATTCACTCTCCTGGACCCACGGTACAAGCAAAATCTTTCCACTCTCATCCCTGGAGAGGAAAGGAGTGTGAGAATGCATGAATACCAGCAGGCCCTGGTGCACAAGCTGAAACAGTATTTCCCTTCTGACAGCGCTAGCGGCAGAGGGCGTACTTCTGCGGGACAAGTAGCGAGGGAGAGTAGGCGAGCAGGCAGCTTGTCCAGCACTGGCAGGGGTACGCTTTACAAGGCCTTTGCCAGTTTTATGTCACCCCAGCAAGACACTGTCACCTGTCCCCAGTCTCGGCAGAGTAGGGCTGATCTTTACAGAAAGATGGTGAGGGAGTACGTAGCTGACCATACCATCGTCCTAAATGATCACACAACTCCCTACAACTACTGGGTTTCAAAGCTGGACATGTGGCACGAACTGGCGCTGTACGCCTTGGAGGTTCTTGCCTGCCCTGCCGCTAGCGTGTTGTCCGAGCGGGTTTTCAGTGCAGCTGGTGGCATCATCACCGATAAGCGTACACGCCTGTCGACTGACAGCGCTGACAGGCTGACGCTTATCAAGATGAATAAAGCCTGGATTTCTCCGGATTTTCATTCTCCAACAGGTGAAAGAAGCTCAACCTGAATAATGTATGCACTCCTCCTCCTCATTGTCCTCCTTCTCCTCCTCTTTGTACACTAAAGCATAGGAAACTGGCTATTTTTTGCCAGGGCCAACTGGCTCTAGCTATAGTACTCTATGTATTTAATTTTTCTGGAGGGCCACCTACCCGGTCCTCTGTTTTAAGCAATTTTTGGGAGTGCCACATACAGGCACTAAATCTATTTAATTTTTCTGGAGGACCACCTACCTGCTCCTCTGGTTTGAAAACTTATTTGGACTGCCACATACAGGCACTATCCAAATTAAATTGTCTCCATAGCAGCCTCCACATGTCGTCTTTTTAGCTGGCTCCACACGTTGTCTCCATTGCTACCTCCACACGTCATCGCCACAGCTGCCTCCAAAAGTCGTCCATATAGCTGCCTCCATACATGGTCTCCTTATCAAACGAACTGTGTCAAGCAGAATTTTGGGTTGTTTTCATGGATTCCACATCAAACTTGTTAACTTTGTCGCCACCCTGCTGTGTAATCCTCAAAATATACTGGCAAACTTTTATAATTTACCAATATTATTTCAGCGCTTCTTGCGCATCTATTTACATTCCCTTCACCCACCATATCCTAAACTTATAAGAACGCTACTACACTTGATCTTATACAAAAGGTTCTTAGAAGTGCTGTTTGGGGAGTAGCCTAGAGACAGGGGCTTGGATTGGCGAAAGCTCGCCTGGCTGCGGAGCGCCAGTTCCATCTCAAGATCCGACTAACATAGTTTTAACTGCAGCACCTTTAATCTACTACTAGTTCACTGCCTCCATACATCGTCCCCTTATCAAACGAACTGTGTCAGGGAGAATTTTGGGTTGTTTTCATGGCTTCCACATCAAACTTGTTAACTTTGTCGCCACCCTGCTGTGTAATCCACCAAATATACTGGCAAACTTTTATCATTTACCAATATTATTTCAGCGCTTCTTGCGCATCTGTTTACATTCCCCTCACCCGCCATATCCTAAACTTATAAGAACACTACTACACTTGATCTTATACAAAAGGTTCTTAGAAGTGCTGTTTGGGGAGTAGCCTAGAGACACGGGCTTGGATTGGCGAAAGCTCGCCTGGCTGCGGAGCACCAGCTCCATCTCAAGATCCAACTAACATAGTTTTAACTGCAGCACCTTTAATCTACTACTAGTTCACTGCCTCCATACATCGTCCCCTTATCAAACGAGCTGTGTCAAGCAGAATTTTGGGTTGTTTTCATGGCTTCCACATCAAACTTGTTAACTTTGTCGCCACCCTGCTGTGTAATCCACAAAATATACTGGCAAACTTTTATCATTTACCAATATTATTTCAGCGCTTCTTGGGCATTTGTTTACATTCCCCTCACCCGCCATATCCTAAACTTATAAGAACGCTACTACACTTGATCTTATACAAAAGGTTCTTAGAAGTGCTATTTGGGGAGTAGCCTAGAGACAGGGGCTTGGATTGGCGAAAGCTCGCCTGGCTGCGGAGCGCCAGCTCCATCTCAAGATCCAACTAACATAGTTTTAACTGCAGCACCTTTAATCTACTACTAGTTCACTGCCTCCATACATCGTCCCCTTATCAAACGAGCTGTGTCGGGCAGAATTTTGGGTTGTTTTCATGGCTTCCACATAAAACTTGTTAACTTTGTCGCCACCCTGCTGTGTAATCCACAAAATATACTGGCAAACTTTTATCATTTACCAATTTTTATTTCAGCGCTTCTTGCGCATCTGTTTACATTCCCCTCACCCGCCATATCCTAAACTTATAAGAACGCTACTACACTTGATCTTATACAAAAGGTTCTTAGAAGTGCTGTTTGGGGAGTAGCCTAGAGACAGGGGCTTGGATTGGCGAAAGCTCGCCTGGCAGCGGAGCGCCAGCTCCATCTCAAGATCCAACTAACATAGTTTTAACTGCAGCACCTTTAATCTACTACTAGTTCACTGCCTCCATACATCGTCCCCTTATCAAACGAGCTGTTTCAGGCAGAAATTTCAGGTGTTTCACTAGATACATAGTGGAACGCGGCCCATCTGTCGCCGCCATGCTGGAGACCTGAAGTTGCAATCATAGCAGTGCAATATGGATGCCCCATACTGTTGCTCTTAATCATGGAACCATTTCCGTAAAAACAATTAAAAATAGAACCACTATGCTATTCCATTATTCCTAGGTGAAATATTCAAACGACCCGGCCTGCTTTGAAAATTATAATTTTTTCAAAGTAAACGCTTCTGGCCCACAGGCCCATTTTGGGTGGGGAGGAGCCGAGAGACAGGGGCTTGGACAGGCGAAATCTCGCCTGGCACTGGACCGCCAGCTCCATCCCAAGATTAGGCAGCCTCAGAGGCATCCATGCATGCTGCCCCTGCTGTTTCCTGTCCATTTTGCCTCCACAATCCTCCACAGCGTCCACCAATGTCTCATTTCAACTCTCTATACCCCAGACGCTGCAGCACGAGAGGATATGCAGCATATCATCCCCTTATCAAACGAGCTGTGTCAGGCAGAATTTTCAGGTGTTTCACCAGATACATAGTGGAACTCGGCCCATCTGTCGCCGCCATGCTGGAGACCTGAAGTTGCAATCATAGCAGTGCAATATGAATGCCCCATACTGTCGCTCTTAATCATGGAAGTCATCTCCATGGCTGCCTCCACATGTTGTCCCCTTATCAAAAGAGCTGTGTCAGGCTCATTTTTAGGGTGTTTCACCAGATACGTTATGGAACTTGGTCACTATGTCGCCACCATGCTGTGTTATCGACTAAATATACCGTTTGGTGAAACCTGAGTCCATTTAGGGTATGTCGCCATGAGACTCTCTAGCCTGCCACTGCTGCCGCTGCCTCTGCATGCCGTCCCCTATAGTGTCAGGGTCAATTATTGCATGTTTTAGATGCTTCTGTAGCCTCATTCGGTCACTCTGTCATGGCCATGCTGTTGCCCATAATTTTGGCATAATGGTGCGATTAAGCAGCCTCAGAGGCATCCATGCATGCTGCCCCTGCTGTTTCCTGTCCATTTCCGTGGTGTTTCCATCCTTTTCTGAGGTTCCCAGGTGTTTGGCCAAGCTTCCCTGTGCAGAGCCTTGGTCCCCTTGAAAAATGCTCGAGTCTCCCATTGACTTCAATGGGGCTCGTTATTCGAGACGAGCACTCGAGCATCGGGAAAAGTTCATCTCGAATAACGAGTACCCGAGCATTTTAGTGCTCGCTCATCTCTAGTCATGATGGTTAGCATATTAATTCTATTGGTCTTTATAGTGAAAAGGTGGTTGTAAGGCCACGTTCACACATTGTTTGCATTTACGTTGCATTTTGAAACACATTACAACATCTGAGGAGAGGTGGTTTGCCTAATTACATTACTGTTAATGCTTGCATTTACAAAACGCTATGTAAACGCAAACAGAATACAAAATGTGAAGTGCCCTAAGGGTTTGTTACCCACAAGGCAAACACCTAGCTTGTGTGTAATTTCCTGGCACACACATAGTGATTTCGAGTCCCCTTGGTGCTTATATACACAATGGCCAGGAGGCAGGAGAGGTGAGCACATCACTGCTCAATTTACTTACAACTTTGCAGAAACAAATGTCCATAAAATTGGGGAACATGCAATTATTGCAATTACAGTGCTTTACTTTTAAGTCTATCTGTGCACAATGAGATTTCTGTGCAGATTTAATGCACAGATTTTGGTGCAGCGGAATAGAGAAGCATTAGAGCTAAAGTGGTTTAGAAAAAGTAATGTAAACGCCCCCTTTTTTTCCTTGCGGAAATTGTAGCTCAGTGCGGAAAATAAAATAATGAGCATGTTACTTTTGTGCATATTTTTTTTACATGGCAGTCAATGGGAGAGTGACAATCTGCATCAACGTGCTGTTTTCAAGCAGAATTCCCTCAGCCAAAAGGGACGTGAAAAAATGAGGGAAAAAAACACATATGGAAAATCCTCACAAAAAACACAATACTAAATAGACAAAAATACAAACACACATAAAAACCACAATTTGTGCAGATAGTTTTAGGCTGAAGCTGCCCTATGTGTGAAAAGTATGGGGATATACAGAAAGATAGATCCCTAGCATGCACACCAATCAACTGTTTCTGGAGATAGTCTGACTTGTGGGTCCTTGATCCTTTAACTTGGTGTGGTCCTATTAATCTTTCTCATTGTGAGCTGCTTTCCAATGTTATGGGCTGTCTGTTAGGCTGCTTATACTGTTGTGTGTGACTGACACTCCCAGTAGATCCTTGAATACTGTGTAATCTCTACACTGTGACCCACAGACTGAGGCGCCATTTAAACGGCCACATATACAGAACACTAAAGACCATACGGTCGTGTGCATGAGGCCTGAGACTGAGCACATGGCTAAGTGGTGGTCCCTTTTATAAACTTTCATCAGCCACACCCAATGCTAGATATCTCACATGAACATTCTACCTCTCAAAGCCTAAGGGTTAATGAACTGTTATGTCAGGTTCTCTATACATTAGCACTATGTTTTAGGAGTTTAAAATGTGAATATCTATGAATATCTATCCATAACTTTCTCAATGTGAATGTATTGACTGCTGCCTATGTTCAGGGTGTTATCCCAAGTTATATCACTATCCTTTTAAGGACAGTGACATCTCAGAGGACCTCTCTGAGCATACACTCAGATGCATTAAACTGCATCTGCCCCCTATTACCTCCAATGGCCTCCACTGAGTGTATATGTCACTGAACAGGAAGTAGCCAGATGGAAAGACAAACCTTGCTTCATCTTTCCATCCTGTGTATTTGCACAGTACAAAACATATACTTTGCAGAGTGAGGCAAAAACGGTAAAACTGCTGGGACACCGCCAGTCCTTTCTGTTATCTGGGAATGAAGGAGATAGCCGAGCACAGTGATCACAGAGCCCAGTTATGACATAACACTAAGATTCACCATCAAATGCTTATTTCTCATAGAGTGAGAGATACAATTGTGTCTCTTATGTTCTCACCTCATATGTGTGGGTGTAGTTCATGAAATACAGATCAGTATCCCTGCTCTTGGGAGTTGAAGGCTTCATACCACAACGCTGCACAGACTATATAAAGTTTTGACATGTGTTTTGTGTATGGAGATATTTTCCTTTATTGGATTGTGCATATATCCTGATGCTGAGTACACCATGATATTTTTTTCTGATTCTATATTAAAAACTGCCATTAGGCATGAGAGAGAGACAGAGACAGAGGGAGAGATTATGTACTCTGCTGTTTCAACGGGGGTTTTATGGAACAGGAGAATGAGCTATAAATTAATTGTGGCAGATTTACCAGTATTGCCTTATATCTAGGTAAGTTAGTGTGTACAATGTTGCATCTGCCCCTTTGATATGGTCCCTTTTGTTCAGCCACACAAGGTACAGAGAGTCTTTAAGACAGTAATTGTAGTGTACTAATAAATGAAGATATAACATCATTTTATATCCTTTTACAGGGATCTTGATTTGAAGAAGCCAATATACCAGATGACTGCATGTTATGGGCATTTTGGCAGAGATGGATTTCCTTGGGAAGTACCAAAGAAACTGGTGTTTTAACCACAGACACAGGAACTGATAATACAGGAAATGAGATAAAATAGGACATAATTCACCTTCAGGAATTCCTACCTAAACATTCATTAACATTCGTTATGGCACTGGGAAAACATCACAATACAATAGCAAAGAATGAATCTTCTGGACGTGAAACTAAAACAGATACACTTGTGTAATTTGTTCTGTGCCTGTCTACTGTTAACACATATATGTAATATGTGAAAATAGTCAAGGCATAGATTTCTAGCAGGGTTATGTCTTAAGAACTGCACCACGTGACCTAACAATATAACTTTGTTTCATGTCATTAATAACTGGAAATTTTGTCTCTTTGACAACCTTTTTTACTTTATTTTTGCTTTTGACAATGTCGAGCCTTATCTTGGGATACATTTCAGCTTACATATAGAAAACATTATGATCCATTTTAGTATTTGGAAAATCTTCTAACCAGCTATGCATTCATTATAGTTTTCAGGTATTCTGTCTGCTTTTATTTAGTAGTATCCTTACTAAGTTTTCTTTTTGTCTTTTTTTAGGCCCCCTCGGAATCTGAAAAGGGCTATGTCATGGGCTGATCACTCTGCTAGGGACTGAAATCCTTGCATAATATTATATATATAATGATGTGTGATGCAGAGATTTCTTGTTTTCCTGATATGCTGCAGAGCCAACATTACAATGTCGGGGAAACAAGACCTCTACGCATCATTTATCAATATTATGGACAGAGTTCAGTCTCCAGCAGTGAGGTTCACGAACCGACACTGAAAGTGTGAATCCACTATTAGGCTCACATATTACGCATTATCAAGTCCACTCATGCATAACAATAACAATAAAGGTTGGAATGTGATTTCTAGCAGAGATATTAATATCATTGTAATAACACTTTGTATTTAAACCCTTCTCAACATCTGCTGCAAAGATGCAGCATTGGGGTTTGTAGTGTGTTCTCTGCTATCATCTATATATTACAGCTAACAACCTTCTACCCTGACTGGGATCAGTAGTGACTAGAGATGAGCGAACACTAAAATGCTCGGGTACTCGTTATTCGAGACGAACTTTTCCCGATGCTCGAGTGCTCGTCTCGAATAACGAACCCCATTGAAGTCAATGGGAGACTCGAGCATTTTTCAAGGGGACCAAGGCTCTGCACAGGGAAGCTTGGCCAAACACCTGGGAACCTCAGAAAAGGATGGAAACACCACGGAAATGGACAGGAAACAGCAGGGGCAGCATGCATGGATGCCTCTGAGGCTGCTTAATCGCACCATTATGCCGAAATTATGGGCAACAGCATGGCCATGACAGAGTGACAGAATGAAGCTAGATAGCATGTAAAACATCCAATAATTGACCCTGACACTATAGGGGACGGCATGCAGAGGCAGAGGCAGCGGCAGCAGGCTAGAGAGTGGCATGGCGACATACCCTAATTGGACTCAGGCTTCAAACCAATGGGTGTCAGAGAGGAACCAAAGGAGGTGAGCAAGAAGCGCTCAAATAATATCGGTACATGATAAAAGTTTGCCAGTATATTTTGTGGATTACACAGCAGGGTGGCGACAAAGTTAACATGGAAGCCATGAAAACAACCCAAAATTCTGCCTGACACAGCTCGTTTGATAAGGGGACCATGTATGCTTACAGTTCATGCCAGTCGCTGCACTGGCTGCCAGTCTCCTTTCGAATACAGTTTAAAATAATAATAACCCTCATCCATAAAGCTCTGTATAATGCTGCACCCCCCTACCTCTCCTCTCTTATCTCAGTCTATCGCCCAACCCGTGCTCTTAGATCCGCCAGTGATCTTAGATTAACCTCTACCCTAGTGCGGACCTCCCACTCGCGTCTCCAAGACTTCTCTAGAGCTGCACCAATTCTATGGAATGCTCTGCCCTGGACTATCAGACTAATACCTAACCTCCAAAGTTTCAAACGTGCTCTTAAAACCCATTTCTTTAGGCAAGCCTATAACACTCATTAACTGCATGAAGTTTTAACTCTTCTACTAACCCGTCCTGTGTCGTCCTCCCATCTGTTATCCAGCAACCAACAGGCACCAGACTTCTCTGCAGTCCCATTCACCCTGGACCTGGTATATAAGATGACGGCTGAGTGGTTCAAGCGACAGCAATTCCATTTATTATATTTTGTTCTATTCCCTAAGAAGAATGGCTTGACCGTTAAATATTCTTTTACCTCGTGTTACCCCATCATCTTCATAAACCGTAAGCTCTGGCGAGCAGGGACCTCACTCCTGTTGTTCCATACAAATGTTGTGCTCTGTTACAATACATTTGTATTTGTTTCCTATGATTTGTAAAGCGCTACGGAATATGATGGCGCTATATAAATAAAGATTATTATTATTATTATTATGGAGGCAGTGAACTAGTAGTAGATTAAAGGTGCTGCAACTATGTTAGTTGGATCTTGGGATGGAGCTGGCGCTCTGCAGCCAGGCGAGCTTTTGCCAATCCAAGCCCCTGTCTCTAGGCTACTCCCCAAACAGCACTTCTAAGAACCTTTTGTATAAGATCAAGTGTAGTAGCGTTCTTATAAGTTTAGGATATGGCGGGTGAGGGGAATGTAAACAGATGCGCAAGAAGCGCTGAAATAATATCCCTAAATGGTAAAAGTTTGCAAGTATATTTTGTGGATTACACAGCAGGGTGGCGACAAAGTTAACAACTTTGATGTGGAATGCCCTGTAATAGCTCTTGGGCGGTGTGCCTTTTATCGCCTAGGCTCAGCAGTTTCAGCACCGCCTGCTGTCGCTTAGCGACGGCACTGCTGCTGTGCCTAGAGCTACCGACTGATGGCGCCATGCCCACGGATGGTAATTCGGAGGAGGAGGAGGAGGAGGTGGAGGAGGGGTGGGAGGAGGTATAGTAGGCCTTTGAGACCTGGACCGAGGTAGGCCCCGCAATTCTCTGCGTCAGCAGTATATGACCAGCCCCAGGGTCAGACTCGGTCCCAGCCTGCACCAAGTTAAGTGTAGTAGCGTTCTTATAAGTTTGGGATATGGCGGGTGAGGGGAATGTAAACAGATGCGCAAGAAGCGCATGATGCGCATGGAGCTGGCGCTCCGCTGCCAGGCGAGCTTTCGCCAATTCAAGCCCCTGTCTCTAGGCTACTCCCCAAACAGCACTTCTAAGAACCTTTTGTATAAGATCAAGTGTAGTAGCGTTCTTATAAGTTTAGGATATGGCGGGTGAGGGGAATGTAAACAGATGCGCAAGAAGCGCTGAAATAATATCCCTAAATGGTAAAAGTTTGCCAGTATATTTTGTGGATAACACAGCAGGGTGGCGACAAAGTTAACAACTTTGATGTGTAATCCATGAAAACAACCCAAATTTCTGCCTGACACACCTCGTTTGATAAAGGGACGATGTATGGAGGCAGCTATATGGACGACTTTTGGAGGTAGCAATGGAGACAACGTGTGGAGGCTGCTATGGAGACAATTTAATTTGGATAGTGCCTGTATGTGGCAGTCCCAAACATTTTTCAAACCAGAGGAGCAGGTAGGTGGCCCTCCAGTAAAATGGAATAGATTGAGTGCCTGTATGTGGCAGTCCCAAAAATGTTTCAAACCAGAGGAGCAGGTAGGTGGCCCTGCAGTAAAATGGAATAGATTGAGTGCCTGTATGTGGCAGTCCCAAAAATTTTTCAAACCAGAGGAGCAGGTAGGTGGCCCTCCAGTAAAATGGAATAGATTGAGTGCCTGTATGTGGCAGTCCCAAAAATGTTTCAAACCAGAGGAGCAGGTAGGTGGCCCTGCAGTAAAATGGAATAGATTGAGTGCCTGTATGTGGCAGTCCCAAAAATGTTTCAAACCAGAGGAGCAGGTAGGTGGCCCTGCAGTAAAATGGAATAGATTGAGTGCCTGTATGTGGCAGTCCCAAAAATGTTTCAAACCAGAGGAGCAGGTAGGTGGCCCTGCAGTAAAATGGAATAGATTGAGTGCCTGTATGTGGCAGTCCCAAAAATTTTTCAAACCAGAGGAGCAGGTAGGTGGCCCTCCAGTAAAATGGAATAGATTGAGTGCCTGTATGTGGCAGTCCCAAAAATGTTTCAAACCAGAGGAGCAGGTAGGTGGCCCTGCAGTAAAATGGAATAGATTGAGTGCCTGTATGTGGCAGTCCCAAAATTTTTTCAAACCAGAGGAGCAGGTAGGTGGCCCTCCAGTAAAATGGAATAGATTGAGTGCCTGTATGTGGCACTCACAAAAATTGTTTCAAACAGAGGACCGGGTAGGTGGCCCTCCAGAAAAATTAAATGCATGAAGTACTATAGCAAGAGCCAGTGGGCCCTGTCAAAAAATAGCCATTTTCCTCTGCTTTACTGTACAAAGAGGAGGAGAAGGAGGAAAATGAGGAGGAGGAGGAGTGGATCAATTATTCAGGTTGAGCTTCCTTCACCTGGTGGAGATTGGAAATTCTGAGAAATCCAGCCTTTATTCATTTTAATAAGCGTCAGCCTGTCAGCGCTGTCAGTCGACAGGCGTGTACGCTTATCGGTGATGATGCCACCAGCTGCACTGAAAACCCGCTCGGACAAGACGCTAGCGGCAGGGCAGGCAAGAACCTCCAAGGCGTACAGCGCCAGTTCGTGCCACATGTCCAGCTTTGAAACCCAGTAGTTGTAGGGAGCTGTGTGATCATTTAGGACGATGGTATGGTCAGCTACGTACTCCCTCACCATCTTTCTGTAAAGATCAGCCCTACTCTGCCGAGACTGGGGACAGGTGACAGTGTCTTGCTGGGGTGACATAAAGCTGGCAAAAGCCTTGTAAAGCGTACCCTTGCCAGTGCTGGACAAGCTGCCTGCTCGCCTACTCTCCCTCGCTACTTGTCCCGCAGAACTACGCACTCTGCCGCTAGCGCTGTCAGAAGGGAAATACTGTTTCAGCTTGTGCACCAGGGCCTGCTGGTATTCATGCATTCTCACACTCCTTTCCTCTGCAGGGATGAGAGTGGAAAGATTTTGCTTGTACCGTGGGTCCAGGAGAGTGAACACCCAGTAATCGGTGCTGGAATAAATTCTTTGAACGCGAGGGTCACGGGATAGGCAGCCTAGCATGAAATCTGCCATATGCGCCAGAGTACCAACGCGTAAGAATTCACTCCCCTCACTGGCCTGACTGTCCATTTCCTCCTCCTCCAACTCCTCCAACTCCTCTTCTTCTGCCCATACACGCTGAACAGTAAAGGACTCAACAATGGTCCCCTCTTGTGTCTCACCAACATTCTCCTCCTCTTCCTCCTCATCCTCCTCCACCTCCACCTCCTCCGATATGCGCTGAGAAACAGACCTGAGGGTGCTTTGGCTATCAACAAGGGAATATTCTTCCCCTGTCTCTTGTGACGAGCGCAAAGCTTCCGACTTCATGCTGACCAGAGAGTTTTTCAACAGGCCAAGCAGCGGGATGCTGAGGCTGATGATGGCGGCATCGCCACTGACCATCTGTGTTGACTCCTCAAAGTTACTCAGCACCTGACAGATATCAGACATCCACGTCCACTCCTCATTGTAGACTTGAGGAAGCTGACTGACCTGACTACCAGTTCTGGTGGAAGTTGACATCTGGCAGTCTACAATCGCTCTGCGCTGCTGGTAAACTCTGGATAACATGGTCAGTGTTGAATTCCACCTCGTGGGCACGTCGCACAACAGTCGGTGAGCGGGCAGTTGGAGGCGGCGCTGCGCTGCCCTGAGAGTGGCAGCATCTGGGCTGGACTTCCTGAAATGCGCACAGATGCGGCGCACCTTCGTGAGCAAATCAGACAGATTGGGGTATGTCTTGAGGAAACGCTGAACTATCAGATTTAACACATGGGCCCGGCATGGCACATGTGTCAGTCTGCCGAGTTGCAGAGCCGCCACCAGGTTACGGCCGTTGTCACACACAACCATTCCCGGCTTGAGGTTCAGCGGTGCCAGCCACAGATCAGTCTGCGCCGTGATGCCCTGTAATAGCTCTTGGGCGGTGTGCCTTTTGTCGCCTAGGCTCAGCAGTTTGAGCACCGCCTGCTGTCGCTTAGCGACGGCACTGCTGCTGTGCCTAGAGCTACCGACTGATGGCGCCGTGCCCACGGATGGTAGTTCGGAGGAGGAGGTGGAGGAGGGGTGGGAGGAGGAGGAGGCATAGTAGGCCTGAAACACCTGGACCGAGGTAGGCCCCGCAATCCTCGGCGTCGGCAGTATATGAGCAGCCCCAGTGTCAGGCTCGGTCCCAGCCTCCACCAAGTTAACCCAATGTGCCGTCAGCGATATATAGTGGCCCTGCCCGGCAGCACTCGTCCACGTGTCCGTGGTCAGGTGGACCTTGTCAGAAACGGCGTTGGTCAGGGCACGGATGATGTTGTCTGACACGTGCTGGTGCAGGGCTGGGACGGCACATCGGGAAAAGTAGTGGCGGCTGGGGACCGAATACCGAGGGGCGGCCGCCGCCATGAGGTTGCGAAAGGCCTCGGTCTCTACTAGCCTATAGGGCAGCATCTCCAGGCTAAGCAATCTGGAGATGTGCACATTAAGGGCTTGGGCGTGCGGGTGGGTTGCACTATATTTGCGTTTCCGCTCCAGCGTCTGGGGTATGGAGAGCTGAACGCTGGTGGATGCTGTGGAGGATCGTGGAGGCGACGATGGGGTTTTTGTGGCAGGGTCCTGGGCAGGGGGCTGACTAGCAGCTGACACAGGGGAAGGAGCAGTGGTGTGCACGGCCGGAGGTGAACGGGCTTGTTGCCACTGAGTGGGGTGTTTAGCATTCATATGCCTGCGCATACTGGTGGTAGTTAAGCTAGTAGTGGTGGAACCCCTGCTGAGCCTGGTTTGGCAAATGTTGCACACCACAGTCCGTCGGTCATCCGGTGTTTCCTTAAAGAACCTCCAGACTTCTGAAGATCTAGCCCTCGCCGCAGGAGCCCTCGCCACGGGAGCTTCACTAGTTGACACATTTGGCGCTGATGCACCAGCTCTGGCCCTGCCTCTCCGTCTGGCCCCACCACTGCCTCTTCCAACCTGTTCTGGTCGAGGACTCTCCTCCGTCTCAGAAGCACTGTGTTCACCCGGCCTCTCAACCCAGCTTGGGTCTGTCACCTCATCATCCTCCGATCCCTCAGTCTGCTCCCCCCTCGGACTTCCTGCCCTGACAACAACTTCCCCACTGTCTGACAACCGTGTCTCCTCATCGTCGGACACCTCTTTACACACTTCCACTACGTCAAGAAGGTCATCATCACCCACAGACTGTGACTGTTGGAAAACCTGGGCATCGGAAAATTGCTCAGCAGCAACCGGACAAGTGGTTTGTGACTGTGGGAAGGGTCCAGAAAACAGTTCCTCAGAGTATGCCGGTTCAAATGCCAAATTTTCCTGGGAGGGGGCAGACTGGGGGGGAGGAGGCTGAGGTGCAGGAGCTGGAGGAGTGGCGATTTCGGTGACATGGGTGGACTGCGTGGAAGACTGACTGGTGGTGGACAAATTGCTCGAAGCATTGTCAGCAATCCACGACATCACCTGTTCGCACTGTTCTGGCCTCAACAGTGCTCTACCACGAGTCCCAGTAACTTCAGACATGAACCTAGGGAGTGTAGCTCTGCGGCGTTCCCCTGCTCCCTCATCAGCAGGTGGTGTCTCACCCCGCCCAGGACCACGGCCTCTGACCCCTGCAGTAGTTGGACGCCCACGTCCCCGCCCTCGTCCTCTACCCCTAGCCCTCGGGTTAAACATTTTTAAAATGAGAGTTATAACTTTATTTTTTTTTTTACTTTTTTTTGTTTTTTTTTGTGTGTTTTTTTTTTTTTGTGTTTTTTGTTTTTTTTTGAGTTTTTAAAACCAAACAATGCTATCCTATTGCTATGGCTATTTTCTAGCCAAGTATCAAAGCACACTACTATGCCAGATGAGATGACACTGAGTTAGTGCCTAATTGAAATCCAACCCCTACTAAATTTTCCCACTTCGGTCTTTGCTATGGATATGTGCGTCACTAAGCGCAGAACACAGCGGTCGCAAGTCTCACTACAAATTGCTCAGAATTGGCTAGTACATGCACTGCAGAAAGTACAGCCACCAGCAGATCAACCAGAAATCAAATATATAGAACGCTACTGTATGCGTAAGTAAGCTCTTTGTATTCTCCTATGGCTATTTTCTAGCCAAGTATCAAAGCACACTACTATGCCAGATGAGATGACACTGAGTTAGTGCCTAATTGAAATCCAACCCCTACTAAATTTTCCCACTTCGGTCTTTGCTATGGATATGTGCGTCACTAAGCGCAGAACACAGCGGTCGCAAGTCTCACTACAAATTGCTCAGAATTGGCTAGTACATGCACTGCAGAAAGTACAGCCACCAGCAGATCAACCAGAAATCAAATATATAGAACGCTACTGTATGCGTAAGTAAGCTCTTTGTATTCTCCTATGGCTATTTTCTAGCCAAGTATCAAAGCACACTACTGTCAGATGAGATGACACTGAGTTAGTGCCTAATTGAAATCCAACCCCTACTAAATTTTCCCACTTCGGTCTTTGCTATGGATATGTGTGTCACTAAGCGCAGAACACAGCGGTTGCAAGTCTCACTACAAATTGCTCAGAATTGGCTAGTACATGCACTGCAGAAAGTACAGCCACCAGCAGATCAACCAGAAATCAAATATATAGAACGCTACTGTATGCGTAAGTAAGCTCTTTGTATTCTCCTATGGCTATTTTCTAGCCAAGTATCAAAGCACACTACTGTCAGATGAGATGACACTGAGTTAGTGCCTAATTGAAATCCAACCCCTACTAAATTTTCCCACTTCGGTCTTTGCTATGGATATGTGCGTCACTAAGCGCAGAACACAGCGGTCGCAAGTCTCACTACAAATTGCTCAGAATTGGCTAGTACATGCACTGCAGAAAGTACAGCCACCAGCAGATCAACCAGAAATCAAATATATAGAACGCTACTGTATGCGTAAGTAAGCTCTTTGTATTCTCCTATGGCTATTTTCTAGCCAAGTATCAAAGCACACTACTGTCAGATGAGATGACACTGAGTTAGTGCCTAATTGAAATCCAACCCCTACTAAATTTTCCCACTTCGGTCTTTGCTATGGATATGTGCGTCACTAAGCGCAGAACACAGCGGTCGCAAGTCTCACTACAAATTGCTCAGAATTGGCTAGTACATGCACTGCAGAAAGTACAGCCACCAGCAGATCAACCAGAAATCAAATATATAGAACGCTACTGTATGCGTAAGTAAGCTCTTTGTATTCTCCTATGGCTATTTTCTAGCCAAGTATCAAAGCACACTACTGTCAGATGAGATGACACTGAGTTAGTGCCTAATTGAAATCCAACCCCTACTAAATTTTCCCACTTCGGTCTTTGCTATGGATATGTGTGCCACTAAGAGCTAAACACAACGGTAGCAAGTCCCCCTGCTAATTCCTCACAAAATGGTACTAGATGCAAATTAAAATAAAAAAAGTAGAACGTTATTGTAGCCCTAAGAAGGGCTGTTGGGTTCTTTGAGAATCACTCCTGCCTAACAGTAAGCTAATAGAACACCCTAACGCTTTCCCTGACCAGCAGCAGCTCTCTCCCTAGCGGCATCCAGACACAGAATGATCCGAGCAGCGCGGGCAGCGGCTAGTCTATCCCAGGGTCACCTGATCAGGCCAGCCAACCACTGCTATCGACGTGTAAGGGTACCACGTCATGCTGGGTGGAGTGCAGAGTCTCCTGGCTTGTGATTGGCTCTGTTTCTGGCCGCCAAAAAGCAAAACGGCGGGAGCTGCCATTTTCTCGAGCGGGCGAAGTATTCGTCCGAGCAACGAGCAGTTTCGAGTACCCTAATGCTCGACCGAGCATCAAGCTCGGACGAGCATGTTCGCTCATCTCTAGTAGTGACTTATAATATAGGCGGTTTGGGCCCAAGGATTCTAGGGAGCACAAAGCCACCCAAACCACCATGCAAATTTTATACATGAAGGGGCTTTCACCATGAAAACCTCATACATCTGCTCCTGCTCTCAATACACATGTGCACAAGAGCCATTTAGGACCCTTGGAAGACCTTCCTGAAATCACAAATTGTTTCCCTACTGCATGTTTTCATTCTCCATTCTCCAAGAAACTTGTTTCTGGTACCATGTGTAGAAAGTGAAGTCATGACTTGTAGGGGCTATAATATTCATTCAGCCCAGAACCCATTCTTAATCTGCCCCAGGCTGGGATAGGTTATAATGCTTATACAACTTTACTACCTTTACTGCCATGTCAATACTGACTTTAGCTAATCTGTTTACAGAAGGTAGGGAGTTCTTCCTATGCCCCTTTTCCCCGTGTGAGGCCCTTGTGTAGCGCTAATTCGTTCTTTAGCATCTGAGAGCTTAATAATTGCCACTGATTTTTTCATCTTAGGGTACATTCACACAGCAGTATGCCCGCCGTGCGGACATACCGCCGTGTGCTGGAGAGGAGGAGGAGGCGGCCCCTCCTCCCTCCATAGAGAATAGCGGCGCACGGCCGCACACACAGTGTGGCACCGTATCTGTGCCGCGCCGCTATTGCCGTCTATGGGGATGTACATGCAGCCGCAAATGTGCGCCCGCATGTACATCCCCGCAGACGGCCATGTGAATTTGCCCTTACTACATTTATCTGGAACAAACAGAAGCAAAAGGGCCTAACATTTTACCTGTCATGGTATTGCTACAACAGGTTTGCATTGTATCATACAAGCAATAAAGTGCTAAAAGTGGGTCTAAGGCTGGGTTCACATCATGTTTAGCCATATGTTGTACCTTTGGCCATATATCATACTTACTAATGTATAAGACAGGCGTATTCCACTGTATAAGCTTATACAGTGGGATAAGTTGCCCTGGACCCCTTCTCCCCCAATGAATGCAGGGGGAGGAGACTACTTTGGCAGCAGCTGGTGATTGGCTGCTGCCAAAATATGGGGTGTTTCCCCAGTGACGTCACTGTCCTAATATGAGCAGTGACATCATCATATCTCCACTCCTGGTGAGTGGCATATCCCTATAGCCTTCTATTACCTCTGCTTAGCGCATACTCCGCTCTGCAGGAGAGAGCAGACCTCTTGGCAAATCCAACATATAGTGGTCAGCGTCATCCTCAGGAGCTTTCACAATGTATATGCTAAGCGTATATGTAAAACGTAATGTCAAATTAGCCTACCTTGAATGAACCATGTATAACTGACTGAACTGACATTCTGAGTCTGGTACAGTGACACAAGGTTCCGTCTAGGAAATCATACCAAACTCGCTTGTGGGTAGCCTGCTTTATGTAAAGATGAAAAAATTCTAAAACTTATAAAAATGCTATCACCACGTCTCTAGTGACCAGTATTATTAGTTGACCAGTTACCAGTTATTCAACCTACTTTTATTCACCTTACACAGTAAATGCCTTAAAGAACATCTACCTGTACTATCAGTTACTGATGGTAAATGTGTCCTATTAAGATGTTCGATGTTCTACAGGACTTATTTTATTATAACTCTTTTAGCCTGAGGCGCTCCAGCTTTGTCACCTAGTCTTTTTGTTTATTCATCCTCCATTTCCTATACAAGTCCCACCCGTTCCTGTCCGTGCATAGAGGAGGTGGCAGACAGGACCGGGCAGGACAGAATGTGGGTAAATTCAATGATGAGGCAAATTTGAATCATTGTTATAACTCTAAATTGCAGCAATCACAGTGTGTAGAATAATATAAAAGCAGTCCTGGGGAACATAGTTCCTCAGAAATATCTTAGTAGGACACATCTACCATCACTAAAACTGATGGTAAATGTCCTTTAAGGTAATACATACAGTTATTAAAAGCGAAATATAAGAAAAAATAATAGAAGTCATAGTTTTTCTTTGTATTTTCACATTCCTTTGGCTCCACATATCTTGAGATATGAGACTGAAGTCAAGGTAAAAGTGGAAACTTTTGCATAAATGATTATTAAGATTATAGCACAAAATAATTTACAGCTTTATTGTAAAAAAAAAATAATCCACATAGTGTCAAGGATACAAAATAAAACAAATAATATGTAAATAAGGTCTAATTGTAGATTTTATAGTCTACAGCAGTGATGGCAAACCTTTTAGAGACCGAGTGCCCAAACTACAACAAAGACCCGCTTATTTATCGCAAAGTGCCAACACAGAAATTTAATTTGTGATTTATACTCCCTTCTCTGTCACAGCTTTCATTGATACCAGCACCTGAGGACACCAATAAAGCAGAAAATAGTCACAGGTAGAGCTGTCACTTTAAAATAGCTCTGTGCACAGGAAGTCCTGGGCTGTCTGTGACTGCAGGAAGATATCTGGAGTCATCTCTGGTGATGGCCTGGGTGCCCACAGAAAGGGCTCTGAGTGCCACCTCTGGCACCAGTGCCATAGGTTAGCCATCACTGGTCTACAGTATAAAGTTAATAAATGAAATACACCGCAAGGATATTAAAAACAAAACATTTTGCCAATTTATTAAAACCTGTCCTTCATTACTGTACTTGATCGCCTTGCTCTAATGCCCATTTTCACCAATTTTTTTCAGGTGATGTGTGCGGCGCAAAAGGCCAAAAAGTTGCAATTTCCTTTCTGTGTGTGCCAGAGATTGTGACCTTTTCATGCTTTGGAAGGCAGCCGCAGTGTCTTAAAAAATAGAATATAAATGTCATGTACTTCAAATGACATAAAAAACTACAACAGCTATTACATGACAGAAAAAAAAATTAAAAAGTTATGGCTCACAAAGCAGGACTAGACAAAAACAAATTGTACATTTAAAAGGTGCATGTATTGAGTAAAATAATTGAAATAATTTGGTATTTCATTAATCATTAATATAGGTGAAACTGTTTCTGGTGCAAAATCCAAAAATCCATCATCAATATGTGTGTTTAGATAACATATTTTGTGTGTCATTATGCAATAGAAAAACCTTGTGTAATGAACTTCAAAAGGACCAGTAAACATTAACATGTTGGATAACCAAATCTACTGTTTTGCTAAAAATACAAATCAAGTATCCCTTCCTTGGTTGAACTTTTTGTCTTTTTTCAACCCTATAGACTATGATACTATGAAGTTATTTACTAAATCTAACAACAAATTTGAAATATTCAAGCCTAACCAAGTTAAATTTTTATGTGGTGTCTGATTGTTTTGAACATTTTTCTATTACACTTTATGAAGAAAAACTGCTTAGTTTGTAAGGTGCATTCCATAGTAACAGATATTTGCCCACATTTTTTCACAGTTTTTTCACGTGCATTTTTTGCACGATCACGTGCATGCAGGGTGTAACAGATTATTGAAGACCATGCGCAGGGCCAGATTAAGGTTGGTGGGGGCCCCCATTGAATGTGGTCCATACAGGGAACAGCATTCGCTATATGCAGCCTCCCCAGTAATCACTATATAAAGCTCTCC
Source organism: Engystomops pustulosus (assembly GCF_040894005.1). Classification (NCBI taxonomy): domain Eukaryota; kingdom Metazoa; phylum Chordata; class Amphibia; order Anura; family Leptodactylidae; genus Engystomops; species Engystomops pustulosus. Next base: position 46,289,237 of record NC_092421.1, read on the forward strand.
CAGCAATCACTATATACAGCTCCACTAGCAATCATTATATACAAACTTCCAATAGTCACTATATACAGCTCCTCAGCAATCACTATATACAGCTGTAATCACTGTATACATCCCGCAGTAATAAATATATAAAGCCCCCAGTAATAAATATATACAGCCCCCCAAAATTACCCATATACAGTCCCACAGCATTAACTATATACAGCCCCTATAACAACTATATACAGCCTCCAATAATAACTATATACAGCCCCCCTATAACTATATACATCTACCCCAGCAATCAGCTCCCACAGCAATTACTATATATAGCTCCCCCACAATCACTATACACAGCTGCCCCAGCAATCAGTATATACAGCTCCCCCAGTAATCACTATATACATCCCCTCCAACATTACCCATATTCAGTCCCACAGCATTATCTATATATAACCCCCTATAATAACTATATACAGCCTTCCTATAATTAATATATACAGTCCCTTTATAATAACTATATACAGATGTATTTTTATAACTATATACATATTTTATAACTATATAAAATAATAAAATTGTACTCACCTTCCATTGCTTCCCCGATACGTGCCAACCTCCTTCCCTTCCCTTGCAGTGTCAAGATACTAGTGGGTATCGAAGGTATTTCAAGATACTGGCGCCCTCTTTGTATACCTCTGATCGTCTATGTCAGAGCAGGGAACTTATTGTTCACTCGCTCTGCCATAGACTGAAGTTGGTGCCCGGCCCGAGGAGCAAAGACTTAAATACATTATGGGCAATTCACATGACCACCTGCATCACCCACATTTGGTGGGGGCCCCTTTCAGGGCAAAGTGGTGGGGGCGCTTAACCTCCCCCCCCCCCCCCCCTAATAATCCGGTCCTGACCATAGGTCAGTCTTCAGTAATCTAGCACACTCTGGAAACTGCATGTAGTCACTACTGATAAATGTGGACCTTTGTCTTCCAATTAATATGTGTTGTAGCCATTTTTGGCTGCTGCAAAGTAGACCAAAAGAGATTTGGTCTAGCAGGGACACAAAACGGTGCTACTGCACTCATATTACACAAGTGTACCTGGAAAAACACTCACCCCATTAGGGTGTCTGCTGCCTGTCCTTCTGGCATCCAATTCAGACTGGACAAGGTGTCAGATGAGGTCAGCCACCAATGCATTGTGCAGCACCCACTTCTAGACACATTTGTGGAGCTCTGGACAGATTTTGGTCCCAGGGACAGAAACTGATCTTGGTGCCAGAAATGTATGTGCACACTCCACAATAATAAATATGTATCTCCTTTCCATGAGCAAGTCGGTAACCAAGCCAATGCAGACACCAACAATTTATGTAAATGTCCCCCATTGAGTTTTAACTCTTTCTGTGTTCTACCTGACTGGTATTCTGTGAGCAGAATCATTTTTCTTCCATTATTTTAGGCTAGAAGTAGGTAGTGGTGGTAGTGGGGTCTATTGTTCTATTCTGTTAAAGAATAAAATAAAGGATAACTTAACTTGATCACAACTGTCCGATGTGTTTTGATGCCGAAGGTGCTCTCTCCAGTGCGAGGGTCATGTGATTTCTAACTGTTCATGAGCAATTGCCCTGCTAAGTACTATTCATGAATACAATAATAACCCATTTCCTGACATTTGACGTAGTATTACTGCATGGCGGTATTATAGCTGACACCCGCCTCTAAACACCCGCTATTGGACATTTCTCCGATCGTAGGTGTTAACCCCTAACACGCAACAGTCGCGCTGACCGTGGAGTGTCAGGGGCATTTAACTGGGAACGGACCGCCCTACGACGCTTACCGGAGTGCAGCATGCTCAGTGTGTCACATAATACAGTGTAATACATCGGTATTACACTGTATTAGGTGAAGAATAGCTTGAACAAGCAATCAGAGGATCGCTTGTTCAAGCCAACCTGTGAAAGCAAAGAAAAAAGTTAAAAACACTAATTAAACAATTTTTTTAATAAAAAGAAGTTAAAGTCCCCTAAACACAAACATTCCCTACACATCTAATAAAGTTAAAAAAAAACCTGAAAATCACCAAAACCCCCCACATATTTGGTATCGCCGCGTTCATAACAATCTGTACAATAAGTCAGAAACATTATTGGACCCGTATGGTGAAGGCTGTAAAAACAAAACCTGAAAAACTAGCCAAAAATGTAAATTTTTCATAAAATCCCTTAACAAAAATGTTCCAAAAAGTGATCAAAAAAAGTTATGTGCACCAAAATGGTACCATTGACAGAACAACTCAACACGTCAAAAATAAGCCCTAAACCAGCTCTGTCAATCAAAAACTATTAAAGTTATATCTCTAAAAATATGGCGATGCAAAAACAAATGAGATTTTCATTTTTTTCCAGGAAAATTGTAAAAATATATAAAAAACTATATAAATGAGGTATCACCTTAATTGTAGTGACCTATAGAATAAATATATTATAGTATTTTTAGGGTATGACCCCAAAAAGATACAAAAAAAAGAAAAAAGAAACCCGAAATTGACAATTTTCTTTTCCTCCATAAATTAAAGAGTTAATAAAATCTCATCAAAAAGCTACAGACCCGCTAAAATGAAGTGTTTGTAAACTGCATTTTAAGTCACAAAAAATAAGCCCTTATGTGTCCAAATTTCCAAAAAATAAAGATTGTATAGCCATAATAAAGTGACAATGAATAATCTGCTCTGAATGGCGCAGATAGATGTCCTGGCGTGTGCCCATACAGCAGGTTACCCCCACATATGGGGGATTGTTATACGCGGGAGAGATTGGATATCAATCTTTGTGGAGCATTTTGGTATTTTATCCACTGAGAATTTGTACATTTTATGAAAAACACATTCATTTAGCCAAAAAAAAAAAAATTTTTAAATTGCATCTGATTTTGTTTTAACCCCTGTAAAAGGGTTAACAAGCTTTATAAAAGTTGTTTTACTTACGTTGAGGGGTACAGTTTCTATAATGGGGTAATTTATGGGGTTTTACTTTTATTAAGGCCTCTCAAAGTGACTTCAAACCTGAGCAGGTTCCTCAATAGCAGTACTTTGCGTTTTGAAAATCCCATAACATCTTACAAAAATGAGAGTGTAAAAAAACCACAGAGGCATAAAGTACACATTCGGTGAATGTTATTTATTAAGTTTTTTGCTGTTATGGCTATGTGTGTAAAAAGTAGAACATTTTGAATTTCCCAAATTTTTCCAAATTTTCACCAAATATCTTATTTTCTAATAAATAAATGCAAAACATACCAACAACATTTTTAAACTAACATGAAGTACAATGTGTCACGAGAAAACAATTTCAAAATCACTTGGATATGTTAAAGCCGCTGGCTCATTGTAATGAATCCTCAAAAGCCATGCAGCCTTGGCTCTGACCAAGACCAGAGGCTACCATGGCAACCGAGCATCGCCCCCCCCATGACATTCGGGGGAACGATGATCGGAGGTTCACAATCGACAATCAGAGTTAAGATGGCGGCGCCCCCACAATTGAAGTGCCGGCGGCGAATTTGCCGGCGGCAAAAAACAGGTTAACACCCGCGATCGGTACAAGCACCGACTGAGGGTGTTAGCGAAGGGTCTTTGCTGCGATACGCAGCAAAGCCCATCTCTGTATGAAGAGGGTTCAGCCCGTGAGCCCTCTTCATACACCCTTCATAGCTCCATGGCGGATATATCCGTCACGGAGCGTGAAGGGGTTAAATATACAGACAATCGTTAAAAACTTAACAAAGTCTTCCCTAATCGAGACCACAAGATAGCATATAGATATAAAGTGAATGTGAAAAAAATATATATTATGACCGGGATAGCTGAAGGTCACAATACGTGAAAAATAGAGAGAAAGGTAAATGTTAGCCAAATGGTTTTGGTAGGGGAGGACACAAAGCCCCATGAGTATCAGTACACTGTGTGTGCAGACCTTAAATACCTAAAGCCGCTCTGATGAGACGCATCCCCCGTCATGCTGTCGACTCCGGCCAAGACTTCCGGTCCGGAGACTGGAAGTATGTCACAACCCAGGGTATAACCAGGGAATGAAGTGTGTGTGCGATCCAAAACCAGGAACCATCCTTGAGAGCACTCAAAAACATAAGTTTTAGCTTATCAACAGTAAGTAAATATATACAAATGACAAAATGAAAGACAGTTCTATTATAACATGAATACAAAGACTAAAAATTCATAAATCGGTACAAAAAGGAGAAAGCAAAAGTGCATATAGATGTTGCTATGAAATGAGCAAATGGAGAACATGGCTGAGTGCCACGTTAATGCAAAAAGTCTGTCCAAAACCTAAAATTGGTGAAGTGTAGCTTCGCTAAAATAAAGAACCTGAAATTGCACAAATATTGTATATAGAAAGAGAGCTAAAAAATTAAATAAAGAAATCCAATGAATAGTGTAGGAGGACACCAAGGCTGTGGTAAATATATAGACCAATAGACATGATAATATTAACGAAATTGAGGAAAACTAGATATATATCCTGAAGCTGCAAACATAAAATTCATTATCATAAGTCGGTGCAAACATGGTAAATAATTGATCTCGATTTTATAAGTTATAACTAGTCCATAATAGATAAATAAATAAACATAGCAAGATAAACCAATATAAAGTGAGTACAAAAAGTAAAATTCATGGGTTGGCGCAGAAATTGGAGAACACAAGTGTGTATGGATATTGCTACAAGATAAACTAATGGAGAACATGGCTGAGTGACAATGTTAAGGCAAAGAATCAGTCCAAAACCCACAATATAGACCAGATGTAGTATCACGTCTCAGATCTTAAATATTACATAACTATTGCACAGAATGTAAAAAAAAAAATATATATACATACGATTCATTGGACTTTTTAATTATGTCGGAAAACACACAACTATGACAAATATAAGCCAATAAGAGTAATGATATAGACGATATTGCAGCAAACTGGAGCTACGCCCTAAAGCTATAACCATAGGGTTCATTATAATAAGTTAGCGCAAAGAAGGGTGAATAATTAATTTTGTAACATACCGCACATATGTTCCAAAAACAAAGTAAGCCCTAAAAAATGGTAAAGATTGCCCAAACAAAATTAAAAATAGAAATAATTAGAGTGGATGAACCCGACAACAATAATAATAGATGCATCTGAGTTAAAACTGCTTATACTGTGAAATATATAGTTGAACCAAAAGAGATAACGATGTCCATAAACAATTAGTAATTCAATAGGATATAAAGGGTGTCTGTATCTTTGCCCAAAAGGCCTTATGGATTTTTATATCTATACTATCCAATGTGTCCAACTGTGTAAAAAGTAGAGCATTATTACACCACTATAAAAAGTGAAGACAACGACAGGGGACTGTGGTAAAAAAGTGCTGAGTGCTAGATCATACCCAAATTGAAAAGGGAAAATATGGGAAAGCAAGATATAAAACACAGAGTGGAGAGTAATAATAAATAAACCAGGCGATTACGGCCCACAATGGGAGGCTGCGTCCCACCAAAGTGTCAAAAATTCATAATTAATATAACACCAAAACAATGAAAAAAAGGGTAAAAATGTAAAAATGTAAAAAGGGTAATGCAATGTAACAGCTATAAATTCATGATCACAAGAAATTTCATACAAGGAATTCATGTTCACTTCACGGTCGGACAAGAATGAGCCATCATTGAAGCAATCAAACACAAGGTTTAAACCATCCGAATGGCAGGTCCAAGCACTGAGGGACAGGAGGAATTCATGCAGGATGTGCAGAGATGGATGAAAATGTAGTTAAAAATGAAATAGTAAGTATGTAGCATAAAGCCATACGGTCTATTCTTAGGTGAGCGGAAATTCATGATGATCCTCAAATCCTCCCGCAGGCAGGGCATAGTGATATCTAGGACTTAACAGACAACAATTAAGGAGTGCAAAAAAATGTCTAAAAAACTTTTTGAAGTTATAGGGGACTCATGACCCAGATAAATACACTGTAAGGCGTCCTAAAAGAAAATCTTTGAAGGTAAAGTTAGAAAGTTAATTAAGAATGCACAAGAATATCTTGGATTAGAGTGCTAAAATTCCAAAAAATGGAAAGTGAAAAGAGAAAAATGAGGGGAAAAAAACATAGAACGGGAGGTAGAGAAATAAAGATGAAATCAGAAAGAATGCGTCAGGTTTAATCCTTCCATGTTAATCATTTGTTGTAGTGGCCCGTAAATAAAAGTTCTTTATTGAGCCCCTTGGGCGCAATACTGTCCAGTGTATAGATCCATATGGATTTGATACGAAGCAATTGGGGGAGAATGCCCCCCCCATGTTCTGCACTACCTTTTTGTTGGTCGACAGCGGCTGTACGTATTGTGGATATTTGTTGCTGGCATCTCTTTCGTAGTTCCGGTGTGGTTTGTCCTACATATACTTTCGGGCAGGGACAGATGAGAACATAAATAAATGCCTTTGGTTTTGCAATGGATGTAGTCCCTGATCTTATAGTTGCCACGGTGCACTGGGTCTTTGAATTCCATGGTGAGTAGTACATGGTGGCAAATAGAACAGTCGCCACAGGGAAAAGAACCCTGTAGGCGGGTCCCATGTCCAAGAAAAAGGGTAGGTCGCTGAAAATGGCTGCTGGTAAGAACATCCTTTAGATTCTTGGCCCGTCTGGCTGTTATGAGAGGTCTTTCTATAAGAAAAGTAGTAAGTCTATGGTCTTTCCAAGATCATCTGTATGTCGGTCATTGGTTATTGAAGGTTGTAATTAGCCTAGGTCTTGTATCTACAGGGCAAGTTTTTGCTTGGAGTAGATTATGTGGTTCACTTTTGTTGGCATGAATAAATGCTTTGGAGATAATCCCATGTGGGTACCCCCTATTTTTGAATCGGGCGGTGAATTCCCGTGCATGTTTTTTGAAGTTCATTGCTGGAATTGCGTTTGACCCGTAAGAACTGTCCCGTCAGTATTCCATTTTTGAGGTTAGAGGGGTGGAAGCTGAAAAAATTCAAGAGATTGTTGGTGGCTGTCTCTTTATGAAGAAGACAAGTGTTAAGGTTGGGAAATACATACCTGATACTGACGTCCAGTATGAAGTGTGAAGTCAACTTGATGTGCCAAGGGTTATTGTTTAAGTAGTCAATGAGGTTCTGACAGTACCTGTCCACAGGAGGAGAATGTCATCACTATATCGAAACCATCCTGCCACTCAGTTCTTAAAGGTGTCTAATCGGTAATCCACATTCTCCTCCCAAAAAAAGGTTTGCATAAGAAGGTGCACACTTTGCCCCCATGGCTGTGCCGGAGACTTGTTTGTAAAAGACAAATACAAAGTAGTATTGATGTAACACCAAATATAACAGATCCAATAAGAAGGAGTCATTTCTCCTGTCTAACGACCATTCCTTGTCAAGAAAATAAGAGATGGCTTTAATGCCTACCTTGTGCTCTATGATGGTATACAGGGCCTCAACGTCTAGGGTCACTAGTAGAATTGTGGTGGAAGATTCAAATTCTTCTATCCTCTGAATGAGATGTGTGGTGTCACAAACATAGGATGTCAGTAAAGGACCACAGGTTGGAGGAAAAAATCCAAGTAAGTACAGAGATTCTCATTTAGACCTCCTATCCCGGGCGTCCGGGGTGGTCTTTCCAAATACTTATGTACCTTTGGTAACATGTAGAAAGTAGGGATTGTCGGTTTTTATGATGTAAACAATTTAGCTTCACCCTTGTCCAGAATGCTAATGCGTAGTGCTGCTGTGAGTAGTCTATCGATCTTTTCTTTAAATATTGATGTAAGGTCTGAGGGCAAGATAGTGTAAAACTGGGAATTACCAAACTGTCTTTTCGCCTCTTCCAAATAAAGTTCAAGGGGCCATATCACAATATTGCCACCCTTGTACGCTTCCTTAAAAGGAAAGATTTTCCATTTTATTATTGTCCCCCTTCAAGGCCCTTATGTCCCTCAAGGTGGACTCATAGAAAATCTGTAGGGCAGGAAATAGTCTGAAACTGGGTGTGCCTTGGAAAGGTAAATTTTCCCCTACCTTGTTTCGTTGAATTTTCATTTAGGGGGTCCAAAAGATCCCTGAATGTCTGTCTGTCTTCATCAGGGATTGAGTCAAGTAAGGAAGGTTGATGATAAAGCAATTTAAAGGCTAATAGACTGCAAAATAAATACAAGTCCTTGGTAAGTTCAAACTTGTCAAGTCTATTCATGGAAGAGAATGAGAGACCCTTCTTTAAAGCACATAATTCAGCATTTGTTAATTAGTAAGACGACAGATTGATAATTTTTAAATCAGAAGAATTACAGTTAGTCGAGGCCTTTTTCCTCCTATTGGATTCACCCAGTTTATAGCTTGGAGACCAATCACGATGTTTCGGACCTCGTTTTATGGTATTCCGTTGGATAGGAGTTGGGTCATCTTGAGAATTTTCGGATTCACTGAAATCTAAAGGTTTCTTCTGTGTGATTTTAGAGTGAAAACGTTGTCTGTTGTCCCTGTGGGTCCAATGGCCTTACCTCTCTCGTAGTCTTTTTTTTTCTCTCTTGAACTTGTTTTGTTTATTTTGTATTATATTTTTTTCATACTCCTCAATCATTTCTTGTAGCATATTCCGAAATCACGATTCAAAAGCATGTCAACCAATACTAATGAACATTGAGATAGACCTTTCTTACAGTTGGTCCTTTCATCAGAATCTACCTCCCATGATGGGAAGATTTGTACCCTCAAGCTTCGTGGAAACATCTTGAGTAGAGATGAGCGAGCACTAAAATGCTTGAGTGCTCGTTATTCGAGTCAAACTGTTTTCGATGCTTGAGTGCTCGTTTCGAATAACGAACCCCATTGAAGTCAATGGGAGACTCAAGCATTTTTCAAGGGGACCAAGGCTCTGCACAGGGAAGCTTGGCCAAAAACCTGGAAACACCACGGAAATGGACAGGAAACAGCAGGGGAAGCATGCATGGATGCCTCTGAGGCATTTTGACAAAATTATGGGCAACAGCATGGCAATGACAGAGTGAGGTGAGATAGCATCTAAAACACCCAATAATTGACTCTGACACTATTGGGGACAGCATGAGGAAGCAGCGGCAGTCTAGAGAGTGGCATTGCGACATACCCCATATGGACCCAGGCTTCAAACCAAATTAAAAAATTCCTTTTGGCGAGGATAACGTGTAGCACAGTATTTGGCCTGGTTATGGCGGCAGAGAGGAACCAAAGGAGGTGAGCAAGAAGCACTGAAATGATTTCCTATGTGAACAAAAGGTTGACGGTATATTCAGTCGATAACACAGCATGGCGGCGACAGAGGGACCAAGTTCCATAACGTATCTGGTGAAACACGCAAAAAATTAGCCTGACACAGCTCGTTTGCTAAGGGGACGACATGTGGAAGCAGCTATGGAGACGACTTTTGGAGGCAGCTATGGATACGGCATGTGGAGGCTGCTGTGGAGATGACATGTGGAGGCATGTAAGGGGGGGACGCGCACTCAGTCATACAGCTTTGCATCCATTGTCAAAATGAGTGACCCATATAAAACACCAGAAAATCACAGCCAGTAAAACACCCGAAAATGTAGCCTGACACAGCTCGTTGCTAAGGGGACGAAGTGTGGAGGCAGCTATCCATACGACGTGTGATGGGAGCTATCGAGACGATGTGTGGATGCTGCTATGAAGACGACGTGTAGAGGCAGTGGGGGCGGTTATGGCACCCGAGGTGAACGTAAAGAGGTGAGAAAAGAGGAGTGAAAAGATAGATTTTAGAGGTAAAAGGTTATAGTACTAGATTAAAGTTGCTGCAGTTAAAACGATGTTAGTTGGATCTTGGGATGAAACTGACGGTCCACTGCCAGGTGAGCTTTCGCCTGTCCAAGCCCCTGCCTCTCGGCTCCTCCCCACCCAAAATGGACCTGGGGGCCCGGAGCATTTACTTTGAAAAAATTCTCATTTTCAAATCAGGTGGGGTCGTTTGAATAATGGAATAGCATTGCGGTTCTATTTTATATTTTTTTTCGGAAATGTTTCCATGATTAAGAGAGACAGTATGGGGCATCCATATTGCGCCGCTATGATTGAAACTTCAGGTCTCCAGCATGGCGGCGACAGATGGGCCGAGTTCTTATCCTATCTGGTGAAACACCCGAAAATTTCTGCCTGACACAGCTCGTTTGCTAAGGCGACGATGTATGGAGGTAGCTATATGGACAACGTGTGGAGGCAGCAAACAGCAATTCTAAAAACCTTTTGTGTACGATCAAGTGTAACACTGTTCTTATAAGAACTTGGCCTGGTTATGGCGGAGGGGAATGTAAAGAGATGCGCAAGTAGCGCTGAAAAAATATCTTTCATATATATTTTGTGGATAACACAGCAGGGTGGCGACAAAGTTAACAAGTTTGATGTGGAAGCCGTTAAAACAACCCAAAATTTTGCCGGACACAGCTCGTTTGCTAAGGGGATGACGTTTGGAGGCAGCTATGGGGATGATGTGTGGAGGCATGTGGGGGAAAGAAGCGCACTCAGTCATCCAGCTTTGCATGCATTGTGAAAATGAGTGACCCACATAAAGCGCCAGAAAATCACAACCGGTAAAACCTCCCAAAAAAGTAGCCTGACACAGCTCATTTCCTAATAGGATGACGTGTGGAGGCAGCTATACAGACGACAGGCGTGTGGAGGCTGCTATGGAGGCAATTAAATTTGGATAGTGCCTGTATGTGGCAGTCCAAAAAAAGTTTTCAAAACTGAGGACCGGGTAGGTGGCCATCCTGAAAAATGAAATACATAGAGTACCTGTATGTGGCAATCCCAAAACATTTGCAATACTGAGGACCGTGAATGTGAACCTCCATAAAACTGTAATACATACAGTACTATAGCTAAAGCCAGTTGGCCCTGGCAAAAAATTGCCAGTTGCCTCTGCTTTAGTGTACAAAGAGGAGGAGAAGGAGGAGAATGAGGAGGAGGAGTGCATGCATGAAAATTATTCCGGTTGAGCTGCTTTCACCTGGTGGAGAATGGAAATCATAAGAAATCCATGCTTTATTCAGCTTGATAAGCGTCAGCCTGTCAGCACTGTCAGTCGACAGGCGTGTACGCTTATTGGTGATGATGCCACCAGCTGCACTGAAACCCCGCTCTGAGAACACGCTAGCGGCAGTGCAGGCAAAAACCTCCAAGGCGTACAGCACCAATTGGGGCCAGATGTCGAGCTATGAAACCCAGTAGTTGTAGGGAGCTGTGTGATCATTTTAAGACGATGGTATGGTCAGATACGTAATCCCTCACCATCTTTCTGTAAAGATCAACACTACTCTGCAGAGACTGGGGACAGGTGACAGTGTCTTGATGGCAAAACTGGCAAAGGCCTTGTAAAGCGTACCCCTGCAAGTGCTGGACAAGCTGCCTGCTCACCTACTCTCCCTTGCCACTAGCGGTGTCAGATGGGAAAGACTGTTTCAGCTTGTGCACCAGGGCCTGCTGGTATTCATGCATTCTCACAATCCTTTCCTCTACAGGGATGAGAGTGGAAAGATTTTGCTTGTACCGTGGGTCCAGGAGAGTGAATACCCAGTAATCAGTGCTGGAAAAAATTCTTTGAAAGCGAGGGTCACGGGATAAACAGCCTAGCATGAAATCTGCCATATGCGCCAGAGTCCCAACGCGCAAGAATTCACTCCCATCACTGGCCTGACTCTCCATTTCCTCCTCCTCCTCCAACTCCTCTTCTTCTGCCCATACACCCTGAACAGTTAATAAAGACTAAGCAATGGTCCCCTTTTCTGTCTCGCCGACATTCTCCTCCTCCACCTCCTCTGATACGTGCTGAGAAACAGACCGGAGGGTGCTCTAGCTATCAACAAGGGAATCTTCTTCCCCCGTCTCTTGTGATGAGCTCAAAGCTTCCCACTTCATGCTGACCAGAGAGTTATACAACATGCCGAGCAGCGGGATGGCGAGGCTGATGATGGCGGTATCGCCACTGACCATCTGTGTTGACTCCTCAAAGTTACTCAGCACCTGACAGATATCAGACATCCATGTCCACTCCTCATTGTAGACTTGAGGAAGCTGACTGACCTGAGTACCAGTTCTGGTGGAAGTTGACATCTGTCAGTCTACAATGGCTCTGCGCTGCTGGTAAACTCTGGATAACATGGTTAATGTGGAATTCCACCTCGCACAACAGTCGGTAAACGGGCAGTTGGAGGCGGCGCTGCGCTGCTCTGAGAGTGGCAGCATCTGTGGTCGACTTTCTGAAATGCGCACAGATGCGGCGCACCTTCGTGAGCAATTCAGACAAATTGGGGTAAGTCTTGAGGAACCGCTCTTAACACATGGGCCAAGCATGGCACATGTGTCAGTCTGCCGAGTTGCAGAGCTGCCACCAGGTTACGGCCGTTCACACACACAACCATGCCTGGCTTCAGGTTCAGCGGTGCCAGCCACAGATTGGTCTGCGCCGTGATGCCCTGTAATAGCTCTTGGGCGGTGTGCCTTTTATCGCCTAGGCTCAGCAGTTTGAGCTCCACCTGCTGTTGCTTAGCGATGGCACTGCTGCGCCTAGAGCTACCAACTGATGGCGCCATGACCATGGATGGTAATTCGGAGGAGGAGGTGGAGAAGGGGTGGGAGGAGGAGGAGGCATAGTAGGCCTGAGAGACTGTGACCGAGGTAGGCCCCGCAATCCTAGCGTCGGCAGTATATGAGCAACCCCAGGGTCAGACTCGGTCCCAGCCTCCACCAAGTTAACCCAATGTGCCGTCAGCAATACATAGTGGCCCTGCCTGGCAGCACTCGTCCACGTGTCCGTGGTTAGGTGGACCTTGTCAGAAACGGCGTTGGTCAGGGCACGGATGATGTTGTCTGACACTTGCTGGTGCAGGGCTGGCACAACACATCAGGAAAAGTAGTGGCAGCTGGGGACCGAATACCGAGGGGTGGCCGCCGCCATGAGGTTGTGAAAGGCCTTGGTCTCTACCAACCTACAGTGCAGCATCTCCAGGCTCAGCAATTTGGAGATGTGGACGTTGAGGGTTTGGGCATGTGGGTGGGTGGAACTGTATTTCCTCATGCGCTCCAGCGTCTGGGGTATAGACAGCTGAACGGTGCGCATGGAGACATTGGTGGATGCTGTGGAGGATCTCAGAGGCGAAGCTGTGGTTTTCGAGCAGGAGGTGTTTGTGCCGGGGTCCTGGGCAGGGGGCTGACTAGCAAAGGCAGCAAATGACACCTGGGAAGGAGTAGTGGTGGGCCCGGCCAGAGTTGAATGGCCTTGGTTCCATTGAGTGGGGTGTGTAGCACTCATATGCCTGCGCATACTGGTGGAACCCCTGCTGATCCTGGTGTGGCACAGGTTGCACACCACAGTCCGTCGGTCATCCACTGTTTCTTTAAAGAACCTCCAGACTTGAGAACATCTAGCCTTCGCCACGGGAGCTTCACTACGTGAAACATTTGGCGCTGATGCACCAGCTCTGGCCCTGCCTATCCGTCTCGCCCCACCACTGCCTCTTCCAAGTTGTTCTGGTATAGGACTCGCCTCCGTCTCAGAAGCACTGTCTTCACCCGGCCTATCAACCCAACTTGGGTCTGTCACCTCATCATCCTCCGATCCCTCAGTCTGCTCCTCCCTAGGACTTCCTGCCCTGACAACAACTTCACCACTGTCTGACAACCGGGTCTTCACATCGTCCCACACATTTCTTCCACTACGTTAACAATGTTATCATCACCCACAGACTGCGACTGTTGGAAAACCTGGGCATCAGGATAGAGCTCAGCAGCAACCTGACAAGTGGTTTGTGACTTTGGAAAGGGTCCAGAAAACAGTTCCTCAGAGTATCCTGGATCAAATTCCAAATTTTCCTGTGAGGGGGCAGACTGGGGGGAAGGAGGTTGAGGTGGAGGAGTGCTCACTTGGGTAACATGGGTGGACTATGTGGAAGACTGACTGGTGGAAAAATTACTTGAAGCATTGTCCGCAATCCACGACATCACCTGTTCGCACTGTTGTGGCGTCAACAGTGCTTTATCAGTAAGTTGAGACATGAAGCTCTGCGGCGTTCCCCTGCTCCCTCATCAGCAGGTAGTGTCTCACCCAGCCTAGGACCACGGCATGTGACCCCTGCAGTAATTCGATGCCCATGGCGAGGCCCTTGTCCTCTACTCTTAGCCCTCGGGTTCAACATTTTCCAAATAAAAGTCTATTTTATAGACAGTAGAGAAATATAAACTGTAAATTTTTTTTGTTAATTTTTTTTTATGTTTGTTTTTTTTTTTGGATTTATAGAAGAACAAAACGTGCAGAAGTAACCAGACAGCAACCTCAGAAGATGATTGCTATGGCTAGTTTCTAAACAACACAGACAATTTTTTTTTAAATGTCCCGGTATTGATGTGACCGTATTTCATTACGCGTACAGTACGCTTCACCGGCAAAGAGAATGTGGATTGGGATTTCTGGAGACTAGCTCGCTAAACAGTAGCAGGCACAACCGTTCAACTATAGTAGACAAAATTTGTTTGCTATAACGGAGATTTCCCACCCCCAAAAAAAATTAAAAGAGAAATGTTTTTTTTTGTTTTTTTCTTTTTTATAACTTTTTTTGGATTCTTTTAAATTTCTTTATGAATGAAATCAGAAAGCAAACTGAAATGTGGATTGCTGAATGTCCCGGTACTAATGTGAACAAAAAACCGTATTAGATTACGCCACACGTGACATACAGTATGCTTCACCGGCAGAGAGAATGTGGATTGGGATTTCTGGAGACTAGCTTGCTAAACAGTAGCAGGCCGACTAAGCTAGATGAAATTGCATTTGCACCACTGACAGCACACAAAAGGATTTTGTGCTGTGACTTTCACTTTCACTTTTGAAAAAAAAAAAATCGTCAGACTGTGCCTAATTCAATCAAACCCCCAATAAATTGTCCCACTTAGCTGTCAGATATGGATATGTGTGTCACTAAGAGCCAAAAATAATGTTCGCAAGTCACCTTGCAAATTCGTCACAATATGGTAGTAGCTGCACTAGTAGTGCCAGCAAGCCCAGTCACAAGCAAATAAAAAATAAATAAAAAAGTACTATTGTAGCCCTAACAAGGGCTGTTGGGTTCTTGTAGAATAACTCCTGCCTAACACTAATCTAATAGAACACCCTAACGCAATCCCTGACCAGCTGCAGCTCTATCCTTAACGGCATCCAGGCAGAGAATGATCCGAGCAACACGGGCAGTGGCTAGTATATTCCAGGGTCACCTGATCAGGCCAGCCAACCACTGCTATAGGCATGTAAGTTTACCACATGATGCTGGGTGTACTGCAGAGTCTCCTGGCTTGTGATTGGCTCTGTTTATGGCGGCCAAAAATCAAAAAGGCGGGAGATACCATTTTCTCGAGCTGGCGAAATATTCGTCCGAGCAATGAGCAGTTCGCTCATCTCTAATCTTGAGCTTTACATATTCCTCTAAAGTACGAATGTTCCACCAAAGTCCAGTAATGGCCTCATGTAAATTGATTAATTCGTTGGAAATTTTAGTGACTTTGTTGGCTGTGGGTTCCACTATAGTGTTGAAAATGCTCCATTCAACTTCACGAGCCTGTAAAACTACAAGATAGCATATAGATATAAAGTGAATGTGAAAAAATATATATTATAACCGGTACAGCTTATTTTCCAACCCAATTATAATCTACATGTCATTGAGCTAAACAATAACCGGGAACCTGTTGTGACCAGTGTCAAAGGACCAAGACAACAACACTATTTTTCATTAAACATAATTGTTAGAAAGTTTTTGTGAATTTTTAATAAGCCAACTAAATTACAGCTAACACAGGTAAATTGTATAACTTATAATGGTAAATGTTTTTAGAATAAAAAAGCACACAATTTGGCCACATTTATTAAATGCTCGGCACCAGTATTCTGACAGTCTTTCCACATTAATACATGTGCAAACTGCTTGCAAATATACTTATGAAGCTTGTGAGCCAGTATCACTGCTGCAATGTGTCCTCCGCAACACGATACTGTGCACCTTAAGGAGCGTTCTGGTGCGCAT
Organism: Engystomops pustulosus; assembly: GCF_040894005.1. Taxonomy (NCBI): domain Eukaryota; kingdom Metazoa; phylum Chordata; class Amphibia; order Anura; family Leptodactylidae; genus Engystomops; species Engystomops pustulosus. The sequence continues at coordinate 46,305,343 of NC_092421.1, forward strand.
TTGCACCAGCCTCCACGTTTATGTCGGCAAGACTTACCAGATAAAAACTGCTGCACTCAATTTATAGACTATTGACTCATGCAGAGAGCACCAGATTGTTCAATAATCTGTCCCACTCTTTACATTAGTGAGGTAAGCAAACCAAAAAAAGAGACAATTGCTGAATGCTTGTAGTCAAAACAAAGGTATCCAAAGCATGTGGAATGCGCACAAAACACTAGGACCAAAAGGATGAATTCCACCAAAACATGTATACACAATAAAATAATATTTATTTATTGTAACTAGAGATGAGCGAGCACTAAAATGCTCGGGTACTCGTTATTCGAGACAAACTTTTCCCGATGCTCGAGTGCTCGTCTCGAATAACGAGCCCCATTGAAGTCAATGGGAGACTCGAGCATTTTTCAAGGGGACCAAGGCTCTGCACAGGGAAGCTTGGCCAAACACCTGGGAACCTCAGAAAAGGATGGAAACACCACGGAAATGGACAGGAAACAGCAGGGGCAGCATGCATGGATGCCTCTGAGGCTGCTTAATCGCACCATTATGCCAAAATTATGGGCAACAGCATGGCCATGACAGAGTGACAGAATGAAGCTAGATAGCATCTAAAACATCCAATAATTGACCCTGACACTATAGGGGACTTCATGCAGAGGCAGCGGCAGCAGCGGCAGGCTAGAGAGTGGCATGGCGACATACCCTAAATGGACTCAGGCTTCAAACCAATGGGTGGCAGAGAGGAACCAAAGGAGGTGAGCAAGAAGCGCTCAAATAATATCGGTACATGATAAAAGTTTGCCAGTATATTTTGTGGATTACACAGCAGGGTGGCGACAAAGTTAACAAGTTTGATGTGGAATGGCCTGTAATAGCTCTTGGGCGGTGTGCCTTTTATCGCCTAGGCTCAGCAGTTTGAGCACCGCCTGCTGTCGCTTAGCGACGGCACTGCTGCTGTGCCTAGAGCTACCGACTGATGGCGCCATGCCCACGGATGGTAATTCGGAGGAGGAGGAGGTGGAGGAGGGGTGGGAGGAGGAGGAGGTATAGTAGGCCTTTGAGACCTGGACCGAGGTAGGCCCCGCAATCCTCTGCGTCGGCAGTATATGACCAGCCCCAGGGTCAGACTCGGTCCCAGCCTGCACCAAGTTAAGTGTAGTAGCGTTCTTATAAGTTTGGGATATGGCGGGTGAGGGGAATGTAAACAGATGCGCAAGAAGCGCTGAAATAATATCCGTAAATGGTAAAAGTTTGCCAGTATATTTTGTGGATAACACAGCAGGGTGGCGACAAAGTTAACAACTTTGATGTGGAATCCATGAAAACAACCCAAATTTCTGCCTGACACACCTCGTTTAAAAAGGGGACGATGTATGGAGGCAGCTATATGGACGACTTTTGGAGGTAGCAATGGAGACAACGTGTGGAGGCTGCTATGGAGACAATTTAATTTGGATAGTGCCTGTATGTGGCAGTCCAAAAAAGTTTTCAAACCAGAGGAGCAGGTAGGTGGCCCTCCAGAAAAATTGAATAGATTGAGTGCCTGTATGTGGCACTCCCAAAAATTGTTTAAAACAGAGGACCGGGTAGGTGGCCCTCCAGAAAAATTAAATGCATAAAGTACTATAGCTAGAGCCAGTGGGCCCTGTCAAAAAATAGCCAGTTTCCTCTGCTTTAGTGTACAAAGAGGAGGAGAAGGAGGAAAATGAGGAGGAGGAGGAGGAGGAGTGGATAAATTATTCAGGTTGAGCTTCCTTCAGCTGGTGGAGATTGGAAATTATGAGAAATCCAGGCTTTATTCATCTTAATAAGCGTCAGCCTGTCAGCGCTGTCAGTCAACAGGCGTGTACGCTTATCGGTGATGATGCCACCAGCTGCACTGAAAACCCGCTCGGACAACACGCTAGCGGCAGGGCAGGCAAGAACCTCCAAGGCGTACAGCGCCAGTTCGTGCCACATGTCCAGCTTTGAAACCCAGTAGTTGTAGGGAGCTGTGTGATCATTTAGGACGATGGTATGGTCAGCTACATACTCCCTCACCATCTTTCTGTAAAGATCAGCCCTACTCTGCCGAGACTGGGGACAGGTGACAGTGTCTTGCTGGGGTGACATAAAGCTGGCAAAAGCCTTGTAAAGCGTACCCTTGCCAGTGCTGGACAAGCTGCCTGCTCGCCTACTCTCCCTCGCTACTTGTCCCGCAGAACTACGCACTCTGCCGCTAGCGCTGTCAGAAGGGAAATAGTGTTTCAGCTTGTGCACCAGGGCCAGCTGGTATTCATGCATTCTCACACTCCTTTCCTCTCCAGGGATGAGAGTGGAAAGATTTTGCTTGTACCGTGGGTCCAGGAGAGTGAATACCCAGTAATCGGTGCTGGAATAAATTCTTTGAACGCGAGGGTCACGGGATAGGCAGCCTAGCATGAAATCTGCCATATGCGCCAGAGTACCAATCCGTAAGAATTCACTCCCCTCACTGGCCTGACTGTCCATTTCCTCCTCCTCCAACTCCTCCAACTCCTCTTCTTCTGCCCATACACGCTGAACAGTGAAGGACTCAACAATGGTCCCCTCTTGTGTCTCGCCAACATTCTCCTCCTCATCCTCCTCCACCTCCTCCGATATGCGCTGAGAAACAGACCTAAGGGATCTTTGGCTATCAACAAGGGAATCTTCTTCCCCCGTCTCTTGTGACGAGCGCAAAGCTTCCGACTTCATGCTGATCAGAGAGTTTTTCAACAGGCCAAGCAGCGGGATGGTGAGGCTGATGATGGCGGCATCGCCACTGACCATCTGTGTTGACTCCTCAAAGTTACTCAGCACCTGACAGATATCAGACATCCACGTCCACTCCTCATTGTGGACTTGAGGAAGCTGACTGACCTGACTACCAGTTCTGGTGGAAGTTGACATCTGGCAGTCTACAATCGCTCTGCGCTGCTGGTAAACTCTGGATAACATGGTTAATGTTAAATTCCACCTCGTGGGCACGTCGCACAACAGTTGGTGAGCGGGCAGTTGGAGGCAGCGCTGCGCTGCCCTGAGAGTGGCAGCATCTGTGCTGGACTTCCTGAAATGCGCACAGATGCGGCGCACCTTCGTGAGCAAATCAGACAGATTGGGGTATGTCTTGAGGAAACGCTGAACTATCAGATTTAACACATGGGCCCGGCATGGCACATGTGTCAGTCTGCCGAGTTGCAGAGCCGCCACCAGGTTACGGCCGTTGTCACACACAACCATGCCTGGCTTCAGGTTCAGCGGTGCCAGCCACAGATCAGTCTGCACCGTGATGCCCTGTAATAGCACTTGGGCGGTGTGCCTTTTATCGCCTAGGCTCAGCAGTTTGAGCACCGCCTGCTGTCGCTTAGCGACGGCACTGCTCCTGTGGCTAGAGCTACCGACTGATGGTGCCATGCCCACGGATGGTAGTTCGGAGGAGGAGGTGGAGGAGGGGTGGGAGGAGGAGGAGGCATAGTAGGCCTGAAATACCTGGACCGAGGTAGGCCCCGCAATCCTCGGCGTCGGCAGTATATGACCAGCCGCAGGGTCAGACTCGGTCCCAGCCTCCACCAAGTTAACCCAATGTGCCGTCAGCGATATGTAGTGGCCCTGCCCGGCAGCACTCGTCCACGTGTCCGTGGTCAGGTGGACCTTGTCAGAAACGGCGTTGGTCAGGGCACGGATGATGTTGTCTGACACGTGCTGGTGCAGGGCTGGGACGGCACATCGGGAAAAGTAGTGGCGGCTGGGGACCGAATACCGAGGGGCGGCGGCCGCCATGAGGTTGCGAAAGGCCTCGATCTCTACTAGCCTATAGGGCAGCATCTCCAGGCTAAGCAATCTGGAGATGTGGACATTAAGGGCTTGGGCGTGCGGGTGGGTTGCACTATATTTCCGTTTCCGCTCCAGCGTCTGGGGTATGGAGAGCTGAACGCTGGTGGATGCTGTGGAGGATCGTGGAGGCGACGATGGGGTTTTTGTGCCAGGGTCCTGGGCAGGGGGCTGACTATCAGCTGAAACAGGGGAAGGAGCAGTGGTGTGCACGGCCGGAGGTGAACGGGCTTGGTGCCACTGAGTGGGGTGTTTAGCATTCATATGCCTGCGCATACTGGTGGTAGTTAAGCTAGTAGTGGTGGAACCCCTGCTGATCCTGGTTTGGCAAAGGTTGCACACCACAGTCCGTCGGTCATCCGGTGTTTCCTTAAAGAACCTCCAGACTTCTGAAAATCTAGCCCTCGCCGCGGGAGCCCTCGCCACGGGAGCTTCACTACGTGACACATTTGGCGCTGATGCACCTGCTCTGGCCCTGCCTCTCCGTCTGGCCCCACCACTGCCTCTTCCAACCTGTTCTGGTCGAGGACTCTCCTCCGTCTCAGAAGCACTGTGTTCACCCGGCCTCTCAACCCAGCTTGGGTCTGTCACCTCATCATCCTCCGATCCCTCAGTCTGCTCCCCCCTCGGACTTCCTGCCCTGACAACAACTTCACCACTGTCTGACAACCGTGTCTCCTCATCGTCGGACACCTCTTTACACACTTCTTCCACTACGTCAAGAAGGTCATCATCACCCACAGACTGCGACTGGTGGAAAACCTGGGCATCGGAAAATTGCTCAGCAGCAACCGGACAAGTGGTTTGTGACTGTGGGAAGGGTCCAGAAAACAGTTCCTCAGAGTATGCTGGTTCAAATGCCAAATTTTCATGGGAGGGGGCAGACTGGGGGGAGGAGGCTGAGGTGCAGGAGCTGGAGGAGTGCCGATTTCGGTGACATGGGTGGACTGCGTGGAAGACTGACTGGTGGACAAATTGCTCGAAGCATTGTCGGCAATCCACGACATCACCTGTTCACACTGTTCTGGCCTCAACAGTGCTCTACCACGAGTCCCAGTAACTTCAGACATGAACCTAGGGAGTGTAGCTCTGCGGCGTTCCCCTGCTCCCTCATCAGCAGGTGGTGTCTCACCCCACCCAGGACCACGGCCTCTGACCCCTGCAGTAGTTGGACGCCCACGTCCCCGCCCTCGTCCTCGTCCTCTACCCCTAGCCCTCGGGTTAAACGTTTTGAAAATGAAAGTTATAACTTTAATTTTTTTTATAACTTTTTTTTGTGTTTTTTAGGTTTTTTTTGTGTTTTTTAGTTTTTAAAACCAAACGATGCTATCCTATTGCTATGGCTATTTTCTAGCCAAGTATGAAAGCACACTGCTATGCCAGATGAGATGACGCTGAGTTATGAAAAAATAAACGTAAAATAAAAAGAAACTGCCAGACTGTGCCTAATTGAAATCCAACCCCTAATAAATTTTCCCACTTCGGTCTTTGCGATGGATATGTGCGTCACTAAGCGCTAAACACAGCGGTCGCAAGTCTCACTCCAAATTCCTCACAATTGGCTAGTATATGCACTGCAGCAAGGACAGCCACCAGCAGATCAACCAGAAATAAAATATATATAACGCTATTGTAGGCGTAAGTAAGCCATTTGGATTCTCCTTTGGCTATTTTCTAGCCAAGTATGAAAGCACACTGATGAGATGACGCTGAGTTATGAAAAAATAAACGTAAAATAAAAAGAAACTGCCAGACTGTGCCTAATTGAAATCAAACCCCTAATAAATTTTCCCACTTTGGTGTTTGAGGTGGATATGTGTGTCACTAAGAGCTAAACACAACGGTAGCAAGTCCCCCTGCAAATTCCTCACAATATGGTACTAGCTGCACTACTAGTGCCAGCAAGCCCAGCCACAAGCAAACAAAAAAAAAAAAAAAGTATAACGTTATTGTAGCCCTAAGAAGGGCTGTTGGGTTCTTGTTGAATCACTCCTGCCTAACACTATTCTAATAGAACACCCTAACGCTTTCCCTGACCAGCAGCAGCTCTCTCCCTAGCGGCATCCAGACACAGAATGATCCGAGCAGCGCGGGCAGCGGCTAGTCTATCCCAGGGTCACCTGATCTGGCCAGCCAACCACTGCTATCGATGTGTAAGGGTACCACGTCATGCTGGGTGGAGTGCAGAGTCTCCTGGCTTGTGATTGGCTCTGTTTCTGGCCGCCAAAAAGCAAAACGGCGGGAGCTGCCATTTTCTCGAGCGGGCGAAGTATTCATCCGAGCAACGAGCAGTTTCGAGTACGCTAATGCTCGAACGAGCATCAAGCTCGGACGAGTATGTTCGCTCATCTCTAATTGTAACCAATCATAAGAACAAATTTAAATTAGACACCAGTGCACAGGAAGGATAGCCTGGCACAGTACAGTGTGGGCACAAAAGATATAAGCACGAAATATATACAACTCATGCAAAGACGAAAGGTCTGCTATATAGATACAGATATATATTAATACACCTACTGGGTAGATAGATGTTTCTTATATACAGGATGTAACTAGAGATGAGCGAGCACTAAAATGCTCGGGTGCTCGTTATTCGAGATGAACTTTTCCCGATGCTCGAGTGCTCGTCTCGAATAATGAGCCCCATTGAAGTCAATGGGAGACTCGAGCATTTTTCAAGGGGACCAAGGCTCTGCACAGGGAAGCTTGGCCAAACACCTGGGAACCTCAGAAAAGAATGCAAACACCACGGAAATGGACAGGAAACAGCAGGGGCAGCATGCATGGATGCCTCTGAGGCTGCTTAATCGCACCATTATGTCAAAATTATGGGCAACAGCATGGCCATGACAGAGTGACCGAATGAGGCTAGATAGCATCTAAAACATGCAATAATTGACCCTGACACTATAGGGGATGGCATGCAGAGGCAGCGGCAGGCTAGAGAGTGTCATGGCGACATACCCTAAATGGACTCAGGCTTTAAAACAATGGGTGGCAGAGAGGAACCAAAGGAGGTGAGTAAGAAGCGCTGAAATGATTTCCTATGTCAACAAAAGCTTGACGGTATATTTAGTCGATAACACAGCATGGTGGCGACATAGTGACCAAGTTCCATAACGTATCTGGTGAAACACCCGAAAAATTAGCCTGACACAGCTCGTTTGCTAAGGGGACGACATGTGGAGGCAGCCATGGAGACGACTTCCATGATTAAGAGCGACAGTATGGGGCATCCATATTACGCTGCTATGATTGCAACTTCAGGTCTCCAGCAGATGGGCCGAGTTCCACTATGTATCTGGTGAAACACCTGAAAATTCTGCCTGACACAGCTCATTTGATAAGGGGATGATGTGCTGCATATCCTCTCGTGCTCCAGCGTCTGGGGTATAGAGAGTTGAAAGTTGCGCATGGAGATATTGGTGGACGCTGTGGAGGATCGTGGAGGCAAAATGGACAGGAACTAGCAGGGGCAGCATGCATGGATGCCTCTGAGGCTGCCTAATCTTGGGATGGAGCTGGCGGTCCGCTGCCAGGCGAGCTTTTGCCTGTCCAAGCCCCTGTCTCTTGGCTCCTCCCCACCCAAAATGGGCCTGGGGGCCAGAAGCGTTTACTTTGAAAAAAGTATAATTTTCAAAGCAGGCCAGGTCGTTTGAATATTTCACCTAGGAATAATGGAATAGCATAGTGGTTCTATTTTTAATTGTTTTTTCAGAAATGGTTCCATGATTAAGAGCGACAGTATGGGGCATCCATATTGCGCTGCTATGATTGCAACTTCAGGTCTCCAGCATGGCGGCGAGAGATGGGCCGAGTTCCACTATGTATCTGGTGAAACACCTGAAAATTCTTCCTGACAAAGCTCGTTTGATAAGGGGACGATGTATGGAGGCAGTGAAGTAGTAGTAGATTAAAGGTGCTGCAGTTAAAACTATGTTAGTTGTAAGGGGGCGTGGCCTGGATGCCGAGCGAGACAGTCGCACGCTAAACCGTCTCCGCTGACAGCTCCAACATCAGCGACGTTACACAGCACAGACCCGACCATCCGTAGCCCAGACAGCACGGAGAAGTCCAGAGGGATGACTAAGAGGCGGAAAAACGTCTCCCGTCCCCGCAAATTAACAGACTTTTATACAAGAGCGGGCACGGAGCAAAGCCAAGATGGCGCCGAACACACAGACACGCGAGCTGAACGCGCACAACAGGCTTTGAGAGAGGAAGAGAGTGGTGCAAGCTCACCCATCAGCCGAAGATCGTGCTCAGCGCCGTCCACTCCAAACTCTGTAAGCCGACAGGACTTAAGGAGCAGAGGTGAGAGATCCCCGGAGGGGAGCGTAATCAAACAGGCAGAGCCTATGAGACGTAGTAACTCGGCAACATGGCCGCCACTAACTCACTCACAGAGCCAGAGCCCAGCCAAACAAAGGCCGAGACTTTCTGCAGAAAGTATCGGGGATTTGATAGATAATGGGCTAACAAATGATACAGAACAGTCAGACCCATTTGAGCTCCTTCCCGCCACAGACAAAGGGTTAACAGAAGCGACTATGAAACACATGATGACAGTATGGCGCCGATCATTCCAAGGGGACATATCTACTATGCTCAAACCAGTGAAAGCAGAGATACATGCTATGGATGATCGAATACACCACGTGGAGCAAAAAATGGGGGAATTGGTCCCCTCGCACAACGAATTGATTGATGCACATTACGTTTTAGAGGAAGAGGTTAAAAATATGCAAGTAAAGCTTGCGGATATAGAAGACAGATCAAGACGTAATAACGTGAAATTCAGAGGGATTCTGGAAATAGTAACTCAAGGAGAGCTGACCAAATACCTACAAAGATTGATCAAGGCTTTACTCCCAGAATGCAACGAGCAAGAATTAATCATAGACAGAGCACATCGCTTACCAAGACCGAGACACCTAGAGGAGACAGTGCCAAGAGATGTTTTAGCGAGGATACATTTCTACACAATTAAAGAAAGACTAATGGACACATCCAGAAAGAAAGGAGCTCTTCCAGCCCCATATGAAGGCATTTCAATCTATGCGGATCTATCGGCGACGACTCTACGTCTGAGGAGACAACTCATTCCAATCACCTCCAAGCTAAGAGAGAAACAAATTCCATACAAGTGGGGTTTCCCAATGAAGTTGATAGTGGCGAGAAATGGCACTACTACTCTGATAAGAAGTCCGGAGGAAGGCCTGCAGGTATTAAAGAGATGGGGGATTCCTATCTCAGAAATTCAGCCACGAGACAACCAAGGCCCCAGCAGAATGGAAAAAGAATGGCAAACCGTCGGGTCCAAGGGCAACCATCATAGATGAGAGCTGAGGCGAATAGCCGGTAATATTGAAGGGTATACCCACAGGACTGGTATCCTTTATCTGAACTGGTATTTCACCCCCACAGGGCAGTGTATTAGACACACTGCAATGTTTTCTTTATTGGCAGCTATGACTGCAACAAAAAGGTTTAATGTTTGGTTTAGTGTTATTGTTCTTATTGTCACAGGTTCATTCCATAACAACCAAAGGATCTGGTCCACGAGTATCCTGGAGGGCGAAAGGAGAGAGAAAGAGGGTGAGATCAGGCTATATATTTAATACTGATCAAAATGAGTGTAAAATTACTTTCCATTAATGCTAAAGGATTAAATAATCCTTATAAGAGATCACAGGTGTGGCAAGACGCATGCTCAGCATCATGTGACGTCTTATATGTACAGGAGACACATTTGAAAGAAGTGGATGCACCACGAATGAGCCACCCAGCCTACCCAAATGTGTATCAAGCACACTAAAACAAAAAGTAGAGGCGTGCTTTTGGCAATTAGGAGCACCTGTGCTTTCCAGGAGACTAAAGTGATACGAGATCCAATGGGCCGTTATGTATTACTGATATGTGAGATTAATAATGAAACTTATACCTTAGGTACGATATATGCACCTAATAAGAGACAAATTCATTTCGCTAGGAAAATATTCAGACTGGTTAAAAAACACGCTCAGGGCAATATCATATTGGGAGGAGATTTTAACATTACCCCTGACCCAGCAATAGATTGCTCGGCAAGCAGCAATAGACACCAAAAGGGACTGGGAGAAGAATTTTGGCGGAATGACCTATATGATGTGTGGAGGGCTCAACACAATACAGAGAGGGACTATACCTTCCATTCACTAGTGCATAACACGTACACTAGGATAGATTTATTTTTGGTTAACAGACCACTACTCAATCGCATAGGGTCGTCTACTATCGAAATGATCACATGGTCAGATCATGCGGCAATTAAAATGGAAATATCCGACATATATGATCAATCTCCAACCTATATTTGGAGATGTAATGAATATATTCTTCAACAACCTAAATATAAGGAAATTCTGTTGAGAGACATAAAGGATTATTTCCGTTTTAACCCCCATTCAGTAACTGACCCATCACTTTTATGGAACGCACATAAAGTATTTATAAGAGGCATCTTCATCCAACTGGGAATTAGAGATAAAAAGCAACGCCTAGTAGAGATAACAGAAGTAATGGACAAGATACAACATATAGAAGTATCAAACAAAACAAACCCCTCTAGAACAAACTTAGAAGCGTTAAACCAACTAAGGGAAAAACTTAGACTTCTGCTGATCCATACGTATGAAAAAAGGCTACTTAAAACAGGGGCTAGATTTTATTCACAAGGAGATAAGGCGGGGAAGATCCTAGCTAACCGCTTCAAAAACAGACAATTAAGGGCTAAAATCCCATTTCTATACAACGCAGATAAGTCTGGCAAACTTATTACACCGGTCAGCATAGCAAATAGATTTAAAGAATACTATGCCTCCCTATATAATCTAAATAGTGATCCCTTTACATATCAACCTTCCATAAAGGAAATTGATGACTTCTTGGAAAGCCTTGAATTGAAAAGTCTTTCTCAGACCCAGCTTAAAAATCTTAACCAACCTATAACCATAGAAGAGGTATCTAAAGCTATTAAAACGCTTCCATCACATAAAGCCCCGGGACCAGATGGAATCATAGGGGAGTACTACAAAACACATACAGAGGAACTGGTCCCATACTTAATGAATATGTTAAACCAGGCTATGGTGAAGGGTAACATGCCAGAAGAAAATCAAGAAGCCCTAATAATTACACTACCTAAACCCGGAAAGCCAGCTGATACACCGCAAAATTTTAGGCCAATCTCGTTATTAAACGTAGACACTAAAATATATGCCAAAGTATTGGCGACAAGAATAATGGAGATTTTGCCAGAACTTATTAGCACTAACCAAGTTGGATTTGTAAAAAGCCGACAAGCATCAGATAACACTAGAAAGGTAGTGGACTTACTCCACTACATAGACTCCAAAAAAATGGAGGCGATCATGCTAGCGTTGGATGCCGAGAAGGCGTTCGACCGAATCCATTGGTTGTATGCCTTCTCGGCCCTGGAAAAAATGGGTTTTCAGGGGGAAATACTACAAGCGATTCGAGCACTATACTCGGCACCATCGGCAAAAGTGTACTCCAATAATACCTTATCAGACCCTTTCCAAATAACCAACGGAACCCGCCAAGGGTGCCCCTTGTCTCCGCTAATATTTATTTTATCACTAGAACCTCTTACATGCGCATTACTAAATAAAGAGGGGATAAGAGGCATAAAAATAGGATCAACTGAACATATCATCTCGCTTTACGCTGATGATATAATTCTCACATTGTCAGACCCAGAGGACTCCGTAGAAATTGCCATGGAGGTAATAAGGAATTTTGGGAATGTAGCATACTATAAACTGAATACAACTAAAACTCAGGCTATGCCCATAAATATCAAACCAGAAACTACTTCATTTTTGCAAGCCAAATACCCATTTGACTGGTGCTCATTGAGCATACAATATTTAGGGGTGCAAATACCAAAAACAGCTTCTAAATTATACTCTTTAAACTATGAAGCTCTTATAGCTACATTGAGGAAAGAAATCAATAATATGGAACACAGGGAAGTCTCTTGGATGGGAAGAGTAGCAGCCTTCAAAATGCTACTGCTACCCAGACTGCTCTATCTATACCGTACTTTGCCAATAGAGTTGCCAGAGAAATTTTTCGCTAAAGTAAACCAATTGCTCAATTTATATATATGGAAACGTAATAAGCCGAGATTAGCGCAGAAACAACTTATCAAACATAAATCGTCAGGAGGGTTGGGTGTGCCAAACCTAAAGGGATACTATCAAGCATCAGTTCTACAACAAGCCTCCCAGTGGCTTAACACTAAAAATAAGCTCCCTTGGATGGAAATAGAGGAAAAGATAGCCTCTATCTCTTCTTTAGACTCTCTACTGAAATCCAGCCTATATGGGCCATTAATACATAAACACATGTTGCCGCTAACCCACAACCTCATAAAAGTGTGGATATCGGGACATTCCAAAATAAATACACACATGAAAGAGGTACAAATAGCTGAATTGCAATTGAACATGGTTGAGAACATCACAGCGGATTTAAATTTGAAAAAATGGACAGATGCAGGAATTAAACAAATATCGCAAATAATGATAGGGGGTAAGGTACTCCCTTATACCTGTATTAGAGAGAAGTTCCAGGTTCCCAGCTCTGAAATTTTCACGTATCTGCGACTAAAACATTTTATTGAAGAGAAAATAAAAACTCCGCAATATCATGACACACAGCTAAAGAGATTAGTGTACTCCAAGAGGAAAGGACTAAGTCTGATATATAGGCACCTAACTGAATGTATGCAATTCGAGAAAAACTATGCATTAAAACAATGGGAGAGGGACCTTAATAGAACAATACTACCATCAGATTGGGGAAAAGCAATAAAAACTACATATAAGGCCCTAAAAAGCACAGCACACATCGAAAATACAATAAAAGTAATGCTAAGATGGTACTACACACCAGACCGTATACACAAGGCATACCCTACATCCTCACCCATGTGTTGGAGAGAGTGCGGGGCAAGAGGCAACTTAAGTCACATTCTGTGGGAATGTCCAATAATAGAACCCATATGGCGCAAAGTGTATGAGCTGTTAGGTAATTTGATAGGACCTGTCCCTAACAAAGGTCCAGCGCAAGCCTTATTACACCTTGATATGACTGGCATACCTCCAAAACAGAAAACACTAATAGTAAAGATATGCACAATAACTCGGATAGTAATAGCTAGATATTGGAAGTCTCCCACCTGCCCCACAATAAAAGAAGTAGAGGGGGAGATCTCCAAGGTATATAACTTTGAAAAAGCACTAGCGTACGGTTTTTTGAAACACCAACCAATTGAAAAAATCTGGCAACCATGGCAGGAATACTGCACACCTTTGTAACTTTAATCCTAAAACACTCTTATTCTTAAAACACCCTTATGACAACTTTAGAAAATGCCTGACAGGAGGATTGAATTTTGGATAATCTGTAATACTAGCAAAACCGGAATAAGGAAAAGGAGCAACTGAAACCTGTGACAAATGTTATTTAATTTGTTGTTCTTTTTGTTCTTCTTGTTATATTGTTTTTGATGATAGAGCAACTAATAGAAGAAAGCAAGAGGGAATACAGCTACTGTAGACCTTGATAGATAACCAAACTATATAATGGAAAATGTATTAAGAAAGTGATATATATTGCAACAAAATCAAGGCTGTATACATGTACCTATGCATTCGTAAAGTATTTGAAGCGCTTGTTATTGTAATTTTGAAAAAATGTTCAATAAAAAGTATTATACGGAAAACTATGTTAGTTGGATCTTGGGATCGAGCTGGCGCTCCGCTGCCAGGCGAGCTTTCGCCTATCCAAGCCCCTGTCTCTCGGCTACTCCCCAAACAGCACTTCTAAGAACCTTTTGTATAAGATCAAGTGTAGTAGTGTTCTTATAAGTTTGGGTTATGGCGGGTGAGGGGAATGTAAACTGATGCGCAAGAAGCGCTGAAATAATATCGGTAAATGATAAAAGTTTGCCAGTATATTTTGTGGATATCACAGCAGGGTGGCGACAAAGTTAACAAGTTTGATGTGTAAGCCATGAAAACAACCCAAAATTCTGCCTGACACAGCTCGTTTGATAAGGGGACGATGTATAGAGGCAGCTATATGGACGACTTTTGGAGGCAGCTATGGCGATGACATGTGGAGGTAGCAATGGAGACAACATGTGGAGGCAGCTAAAAAGATGACGTGTGGAGGCTGCTATGGAGACAATTTAATTTGGATAGTGCCTGTATGTGGCACTCCCAAAAATTGTTTAAAACAGAGGACCGGGTAGGTGGCCCTCCAGAAAAATTAAATACAGAGTACTATAGCTAGAGCCAGTTGGCCCTGGCAAAAAATAGCCAGTTTCTTCTGCTTCAGTGTACAAAGAGGAGGAGAAGGAGGAAAATGAGGAGGAGGAGTGCATAAATTATTCAGGTTGAGCTTCCTTCACCTGGTGGAGAATGGAAATCCTGAGAAATCCAGGCTTTATTCATCTTGATAAGCGTCAACCTGTCAGCGCTGTCAGTCGACAGGCGTGTACGCTTATCGGTGATGATGCCACCAGCTGGACTGAAAACCCGCTCGGACAACACGCTAGCGGCAGGGCAGGCAAGAACCTCCAAGGCGTACAGCGCCAGTTTGTGCCACATGTCCAGCTTTGAAACCCAGTAGTTGTAGGGAGCTGTGTGATCATTTAGGACAATGGTATGGTCAGCTACGTACTCCCTCACCATCTTTCTGTAAATATCAGCCCTACTCTGCCGAGACTGGGGACAGGTGACAGTGTCTTGCTGGGGTGACATAAAACTGGCAAAGGCCTTGTAAAGCGTACCCCTGCCAGTGCTGGACAAGCTGCCTGCTCGCCTACTCTCCCTCGCTACTTGTCCCGCAGAAGTAAGCCCTCTGCCGCTAGCGCTGTCAGAAGGGAAATACTGTTTCAGCTTGTGCACCAGGGCCTGCTGGTATTCATGCATTCTCACACTCCTTTCCTCTCCAGGGATGAGAGTGGAAGGATTTTGCTTGTACCGTGGGTCCAGGGGTGCACCTAGCCTTTCTGCTGCCTGAGGCGAACTTTAGAAAAACGCCCCCCCCCCCCTCTATACATGTAAAATATCAAGGAGTGTCAGGACCAGACCCAATCATATTGGTAAAATGTGAAAATAAAGCAATGCAAAATACATAAAGCTTCCCTCCATGAACTATATAATACACACAGCGAGCTACCACAAAGAACAATATACATAACACAATCCGCCATATAATATAAAATCAGTACAGCATGCCGCCATATACCATATAATACATACAGTGTGCCGCCATATACCATATAATACATACAGTGTGCCCCATATACCATATAATACATACAGTGTGCCACCATATACCATATAATACATACAGCGTGCCGCCACATACCATATAATACATACAGTGTGCCACCATATAATACATACAGCGTGCCGCCATATACCATATAATACATACAGCGTGCCTCCATATACCATATAATACATACAGCGTGCCTCCATATACCATACAATACATACAGCGTGCCTCCATATACCATACAATACATACAGCGTGCCGCCATATACCATATAATACATACAGCGTGCCGCCATATACCATATAATACATACAGCGTACCGCCATATACCATATAATACATACAGCGTGCCCCCATATACCATATAATACATACACCGTGCCTCCATATACCATATAATACATACAGCGTGCCGCCATATACCATATAATACATACAACGTGCCGCCATATACCATATAATACATACAGCGTGCCGCCATATACCATATAATACATACAGCGTGCCCCCATATACCATATAATACATACAGCGTGCCACCATATACCATATAATACATACAGCATGCCGCCATATACCATATAATACATACAGCATGCCGCCATATACCATATAATACATACAGCGTGCCACCATATACCATATAATACATACAGCGTGCCCCCATATACCATATAATACATACAGCATGCCGCCATATACCATATAATACATACAGCGTGCCGCCATATACCATATAATACATACAGCGTGCCGCCATATTGGTATATGGCGGCACGCTGTATGTATTATATGGTATATGGCATACCATATATGCCATATATGCGTATATGGTATACCATATAATACATACAGCGTGCCGCCATATACCATATAATACATAGCGCGCCCCCATATACCATATAATACATACAGCGTGCCGCCATATACCATATAATACATACAGTGTGTCGCCATATACCATATAATACATACAGCGTGCCGCCATATACCATATAATACATACAGCGTGCCGCCATATACCATATAATACATACAGCGTGCCCCCATATGCCATATAATACATACAGCGTGCCTCCATATACCATATAATACATACAGTGTGCCGCCATATACCATATAATACATACAGTGTGCCGCCATATACCATATAATACATACAGCGTGCCTCCATTTACCATATAATACATACAGTGTGCCGCCATATAATACATACAGCGTGCCGCCATATACCATATAATACATACAGCGTGCCGCCATATACCATATAATACATACAACGTGCCGCCATATACCATATAATACATACAGCGTGCCGCCATATACCATATAATACATACAGCGTGCCCCCATATACCATATAATACATACAGCGTGCCACCATATACCATATAATACATACAGCATGCCGCCATATACCATATAATACATACAGCATGCCGCCATATACCATATATTACATACAGCGTGCCACCATATACCATATAATACATACAGCGTGCCCCCATATACCATATAATACATACAGCATGCCGCCATATACCATATAATACATACAGTGTGTCGCCATATACCATATAATACATACAGCGTGCCGCCATATACCATATAATACATACAGCGTGCCGCCATATACCATATAATACATACAGCGTGCCCCCATATGCCATATAATACATACAGCGTGCCTCCATATACCATATAATACATACAGTGTGCCGCCATATACCATATAATACATACAGTGTGCCGCCATATACCATATAATACATACAGCGTGCCTCCATTTACCATATAATACATACAGTGTGCCGCCATATAATACATACACCGTGCCTCCATATACCATATAATACATACAGCGTGCCGCCATATACCATATAATACATACAACGTGCCGCCATATACCATATAATACATACAGCGTGCCGCCATATACCATATAATACATACAGCGTGCCCCCATATACCATATAATACATACAGCGTGCCACCATATACCATATAATACATACAGCATGCCGCCATATACCATATAATACATACAGCATGCCGCCATATACCATATATTACATACAGCGTGCCACCATATACCATATAATACATACAGCGTGCCCCCATATACCATATAATACATACAGCATGCCGCCATATACCATATAATACATACAGCGTGCCGCCATATACCATATAATACATACAGCGTGCCGCCATATACCATATAATACATACAGTGTGCCGCCATATACCATATAATACATACAGCGTGCCGCCATATACCATATAATACATAGCGTGCCCCCATATACCATATAATACATACAGCGTGCCGCCATATACCATATAATACATACAGTGTGTCGCCATATACCATATAATACATACAGCGTGCCGCCATATACCATATAATACATACAGCGTGCCGCCATATACCATATAATACATACAGCGTGCCCCCATATGCCATATAATACATACAGCGTGCCTCCATATACCATATAATACATACAGTGTGCCGCCATATACCATATAATACATACAGTGTGCCGCCATATACCATATAATACATACAGTGTGCCGCCATATGCCATATAATACATACAGCGTGCCTCCATTTACCATATAATACATACAGTGTGCCGCCATATACCATATAATACATACAGTGTGCCGCCATATACCATATAATACATACAGCGTGCCTCCATATACCATATAATACATACAGTGTGCCGCCATATACCATATAATACATACAGTGTGCCCCATATACCATATAATACATACAGCGTGCCGCCATATACCATATAATACATACAGCGTGCCCCCATATGCCATATAATACATACAGCGTGCCTCCATATACCATATAATACATACATATATTTACCATATAACCATATACCATATAATACATACATATACATACAGTATATACAGCAAATATACAGATATATATATATACACATACAAATACCACAGACACATCTATACATACACACACACACATATACATACATACATACATAGAAGTTACCTTTACTCTTTTCTTCTTTTCTCTTTGGCCTTGTCCTCTGGTGGGGGGGGGTTGTTACCGGGGATGTCAGAGCGGGGGGGGGGGGATCGGGTGCTACGGAGGCAGTGACGGACCGAGGGGGGTGCGAAAACGGAGTGTGGGGGCGGAATCGGAGCGTGAAGGGGGGGACCAGCGCAGACATTGGGGTGGGGAGTGCTACTTGTGCTGGGCAGGTGGATGAGATAGGCGGGCTGCAGGGGGGGGGGGGGAAGTGACAGAGGGCGCGCAGGGGGAAGTGTCAGTGGGCGCGCAGGGGGAAATGTCAGAGGGCGCGCAGGGGGAAGTGTCAGAGGGCGCGCAGGGGGAAGTGTCAGAGGGCGCGCAGGGGGAAGTGTCAGAGGGCGCGCAGGGGGAAGTGTCAGTGGGCGCGCAGGGGGAAGTGCCAGCCGCGTGCGCGCATCGAATGGATGGGTGGGCTGTGGGGGGAAGTGACGGCCGGCGCGCAGCTACATGTGCCGGCCGCGGGCGGGTGGATGTGATGGGCGGCGGAATGTGCGGCGGGTCGGGGTGATGTACCGTCCGGAACACATTCCGGCGGGCGGGAGCCCAACGCCGCCCCCTAGTGTAGCAGGAAGCGCGCCGCCTGAGGCGAGAATCTCAACTCGCCTCATGGCAGGTGCGCCCCTGCGTGGGTCCAGGAGAGTGAATACCCAGTAATCGGTGCTGGAATAAATTCTTTGAACGCGAGGGTCACGGGATAGGCAGCCTAGCATGAAATCTGCCATATGCGCCAGAGTACCAATCCGCAAGAATTCACTCCCCTCACTGGCCTGACTCTCCATTTCCTCCTCCTCCAACTCCTCTTCTTCTGCCCATAAACACTGAACAGTGAAGGACTGAACAATGCTCCCCTCTTCTGTCTCGCCAACATTCTCCTCCTCTTCCTCCTCATCCTCCTCCTCCGATATGCGCTGAGAAACAGACCTGAGGGTGCTTTGGCTATCAACAAGGGAATCTTCTTCCCCCGTCTCTTGTGACGAGCGCAAAGCTTCCGACTTCATGCTGACCAGAGAGTTTTTCCACAGGCAAAGCAGCGGGATCAACATGGGGAGAGAAAAAGAACTGGACCGCACATCCACACATCACACAATGATCTACTGCCGCTAGGCTACATTATATAACAAACTCGAGGTTCTTAGTTACATTTTGATCAAACTGTATAAGTCCACCAACGACTTCACGGTGACCTCTTTATGGTGGGTTTGCTATTATGTGCAGCATCACATGGCGTCCACCACCGCCGCAGCATAGTGCCGGCAGGGACCAAGACCCGGTTGCCCCCCAGTACCCATCCTGGCAGGCATAGCCCCCATGGCTCCGGGCCCGGGCCCCCACCACAGAAGTGGCGGACGCCATGCAACACCGCACCATGTGAACAGGAGAAAAGGCTCACCATGCGTGAACAGGTGTTGAATACTCACTGTTCCATGTGGTCTCAGACACTGGCTGAGAGGAAGTAGGCGGCCCCTATATGCAGTCTCCTGCTAATTTTAAAAACACCTGGGTCGAATGGGGCGGAGTGCTGGTACCAGGAAAAACTAAATAAATGAAGGGATAGAATATACTAAACCAACATGGGTAGAGAAAAAGAACTGGACCGCACATCCACACATCACACAATGATCTACTGCCGCTAGGCTACATTATACAATGAACTCGAGGTTCTTAGTTACATTTTGATCAAATTGTATAAGCCCACCAACCACTTCACGGTGACCTCTTTATGGTGGGTTTGCTATTATGTGCAGCATCACATGGCGTCCACCACCGCCGCAGCACAGCGCCGGCAGGGACCAAGACCCGGTTGCCCCCCAGTACCCATACTGGCAGGCATAGCCCCCATGGCTCCGGGCCTGGGCCCCCACCAGCACCGTACCACAGAAGCAGCGGACTCCATGCAACACTGCACCATGTGAACAGGAAAAGGGCTCACCAGTGTGAACAGGTGTTGAATACTCACTGTTCCATGTAGTGTCAGGGGCTAGCTGAGAAGAAGAAGGCAGCCCCTATATGCAGTCTCCTGCTAATTTAAAAGCACCTGGGTCGAATGGGGTGGACCTTGTCAGAAACGGCATTGGTCAGGGCATGGATGATGTTGTCTGACACGTGCTTGTGCAGGGCTGGGACGGCACATCGGGAAAAGTAGTGGTGGCTGGGGACCAAATACCGAGGGGCGGCTATGAGGCCTCGGTCCCTACCAGCCTATAGGGCAGCATCTCCAGGCTAAGCAGTTTGGAGATGTGGATGTTGAGGGCTTGGGCGTGTGGGTGGGTTGCACTATACTTCCTTTTGCGCTCCAGCGTCTGGGGTATGGAGAGCTGAACGCTGGTGGATGCTGTGGAGGATCGTGGAGGCGAAGATGGGGTTTTCGCACGGGAGGTGTTTGGGCCGGGGTCCTGGGCAGGGGGCTGACTAGCAGATGACACAGGGGAAGGAGCAGTGGTGTGCCCGGCCGGAGGTGAATGGGCTTGGTGCCATTGAGTGGGGTGTTTAGCATTCATATGCCTGCGCATACTGGTGGTAGTTAAGCTAGTAGTGGTGGAACACAAAAAAGAAATTTCCGGATCCAGCTAGGTGCAGATTAAAATCGCCTTTATTCGATTTTCAGGGCATCCATCAGATAAAATACAGGTGGCATGGTATAATTGTCAATGGTTGAAGGTGGTGGTCTAACCATCCACAGAGGTTCTCATTGATGGATCCGACGACCTGCTCATTATATGGGGAGCCGATGTGTCTGCCATACCACTCTTCGTGGATTACTTGAACAGCAACGAATGTGGGTTACAATTTACCCATTGTGTTGATCCCAAAACTATGGTGTTCCTTGATCTGAGCCAGGAAGGCACACCGGGGAATATCATTAAAACAAGTACTTACAGGAAACCTACGGCGGGTAATACTATTCTGTTGGCCAGTAGCCAACATCCACAACATACAGTCAAATCAATCCCTGTGGGAGAAATGACAAGAGCCCGACGTAATTGTAGTACAGATCTGGATTATGAGGATGAGGTGAGGAAGATTTCGGGTAGATTAAAAAAGTATTACAGACAAAAAATCGAGAGAGGCATTGCTGCCCACAAATCGGAATACGGGTAATAGGAATATAACATCAAAAACCGACAGTAACAAAAACCAACATTGGTACTTAAAGGAAACCTACCATTTCAAATGGTAGGTTAAAGCTGTAAACACCGAGCACCAGCTCAGGGTGAGCTGGTGCCGGTGCTTAGTTTCGTTAGTGTTAAAACCGCGGTATCGCGGTTTTAACACTTTTTAAACTTTATAGCATAAACTGCTTCGGCGCTGCGTGCGCACGCCTACATAGGAAATGCCGCAGGCGTTGCGCGCGCACGGTCGCGCGCAGCGCCGAAGCGGCTTCTGCTATAAAGTTAAAAAAGTGTTAAAACCGCGATACCGCGGTTTTAACACTAACGAAACTAAGCACCGGCACCAGCTCACCGTGAGCTGGTGCTCGGTGTTTACAGCTTAAACCTACCATTTGAAATGGTAGGTTTCCTTTAACCCCTAGGGGACACAGCCTATTTTGGCCTTAAGGACGCGGCCCCATTCTTCAAATCTGACCTGTGTCACTATAAGTGGTTATAGTTTTGGAACGCTATGAGATATCCAGGGGATTTTGAGATTGTTTTCTCATGACACATTGTACTTCAAATTAGTTTAAAAATTTGGATGATATCCAAATCTATTTGTGTTTAGTTATGAAAAAAAACTAAATTTGGCAAAAATTTGGAAAAATTCTTTATTTTCAATGTTCTAAATTCTCTACTTTTGATGCAGATAGTCATAGCTCCCAAATAAATTCATAACTTACATTTCCCAAATGTCTGCTTTATGTTGGCATGGTTTTTTAAGATTCCACATATTTTACTAGAATGTTATGAGGCTCAGAATTTAGGTATCATTTTTCAAATTTTTTGTAAAATCACCAAAACCTGTATTTAGATGGACCTGCTCAACTTCTAATTGACACTGAGAGGCCTAAATAATAGCGAGACTCATAAATTACCCCATTATGGAAACTACACCCCTCAACGTATGAAAAACCACTTTTAAGAAGTTTGTTAACGCTTTACGTGTTTTATAGGGGTTAAAACAAAATGGAGGTGCAGTCTGCAAATTGTAATATTTTTTCACAATACACTCATTTTGGGTGGAAAATTAAACATTTACAATGGATTAAATGAATAAAGGCTCCACAAAGTTTGTTACCCAATTTCTCCCGAGTACACGGATACTCTATATGTGGTGGTAACCTGCTGTATGGGCACACGGCCGGGCATAGAAGGGAAGGAGGCGCCATCCAGATCAGATTTGCTATGTCACATTGTACAGGCTATAATTTTTTTCTTTTTTTAATGTGGACCTATAAGGGCTTATTTCTTTTGCCACATGAGATGCACTTTTCTGGTACGTAATTTGGGGGAATCTATAGGCTAATTGGTGAGATTTTATTAACTCTTTGTTGGTGGAGGAAATGAAAATCATCACTTTTCAGGAAGATTTTTATGGGGTTTTTTTTTTGGCTGTTTACCATACCATAAAAATAGTATATTATTTTTATTCTATGGGTCGCCACGATTACAAAAAGACCTCATTTATATAGATTTTTTATTTTTTTCCCAT
Source organism: Engystomops pustulosus (assembly GCF_040894005.1). Classification (NCBI taxonomy): domain Eukaryota; kingdom Metazoa; phylum Chordata; class Amphibia; order Anura; family Leptodactylidae; genus Engystomops; species Engystomops pustulosus. The sequence continues at coordinate 46,328,265 of NC_092421.1, forward strand.
TTTTAGTGCATAAAAAGTAATTTGGCAAAAATGTTGTTACTTTTAGCATCACCGTCTTTCATATGCATAACTTTTTTATTTTTCGCCTCACAAATCTGTTTAAGGGCTTATTTTTTTACGAGAAGGATTGTTCTTTTTAGTGGTCTTATTTTAGAGTGCATAACATTTTTTAAATCCCTTTTTAGAGCATTTTTATAGGGTATTAATTGAAAATGATCTTTTTTCTGGAGCTTTTTTTTGTTTTGTTTTTTACGGGGTTAACTTTGCGGATCTAATAACGATTCTGTTTTATTATGCAGATTGTTACGGACGCAGGGATACCAAATATGTGGGGGTTTTGTGTATTTTATTCAATTGTACTGAATAAAAACTAATTTGGAGAAAGTCTTATTCATTTTAGCATCACCATCTTTTTATATGCATAACTTTTTTATTTTTTGGCAGATAAATCTTGTTAGGGGCTTATTTTTTGCAAGAACAGTTGTTCTTTTTAGTGGGCTTATTTTGGAGTGCATAACATTTTTTCATCACTTTTTAGAGCATTTTTTATAGGGTATTAATTAAAAATTATCTTTTTTCGGAATGTTTTTTGCGTTTTTTTCCTCCGGCGTTTACCGTGCGGGTCCAGTAACAATTCTGTTTTATTATGCAGATTGTTACGGACGCGGCAATACCAAATATGCAGGGTTTTTTTGTGTTTTTATGTTTTTTATACTTTATTAAGTTTTTTTATGGGAAAGTGACATTTTAGGGGCTTATATTTTTATGTATTTATTTTTTATGTATTATAATGTGTAGTGTTAAGTGTTTTTGCATATTTTTACTTGCATATATACTTGAACTTAAACCAGTGATGCTCTGATCACTGGTTTAAGTTCAATACACTGCTCTACAATACTATTTTATTGTAGAGCAGTGTAAACTGTCTGAGCAAGCTTGCGCATGCTCAGACAGTTTACAGCCAGACCCGGAAGGGGTCTGGCTGCCATGGAGACCGGGCAGCTCCGGGGCACATGCCAGTCCTCGGAGCTGCCCAGAAGTGGATCGGATCCCCCGGTAAGCGGCACGGGGGATCCGATCCACAGCTCAAACACACTTACACGCCGCAGTCATGTTTGACCGCGGCGTGTAAGGGGTTAACACCCGCGATCGGAGCCGGCTCCGATCGCGGGTGTTAGCGCAGGCTGTCAGCTGTACTAGACAGCTGACAGCCGCTGCTTCTGGTACCGGCTCCGTTCGTGAGCCGGTGCCAGAAGCAGGACGTTATAGAACGTCCCCGTGCGCTAAGCATCTAGCCCCGGGGACGTACTATAACGTCCTGGTGCGCCTAGGGGTTAATTATAGTCCCCAATTCCAAACCATTAAAAATATTGTTCTGAAACATTTACCTCTCCTCAATGAGAATCCGATTTTAGAGCAAATACTGAAGGGGGGATATGGAATAGTATCCCGTAGAAATAAAACCATAGGGAACACTCTATCCCCCTCCCTGATAACAAGTTCATCCAACAATACAAATAAAACATGGTTGAACACAACTGGATTTTTTAAATGTGGCACTTTCCCTTGTAAAACATGTAATTACGTAAGGAATACAAAAACGATCACAAACAATACCGGTGACATCAAATTCACCATAGATAGTTTCCTAAATTGCAACAGTACCAATGTAATATATACTGTGTATTGTGATGAATGCCATTTACAGTATATAGGCCAAACAAGCAGAAAGTTCAAGACTAGACTCTTGGAACATCTAAAAGATATCAAAAATCCAGCAGGGAAAAATTTGTCAGGGATATCTAGACACTTTGTGATGGTACATGAGGGAAAAACTGCCAGTCTGAGAGCACATGCATTTGAGAAGATCAGGCTACCTATACGAGGGGGCAATATAAGCACTTTATTAAAAAACAGGGAAGCCTATTGGCAATTTAAGCTCAAAACAATGTTTCCATCAGAGATGAACTATAAGAACGAATTTATGCACCACTACTGAATGTGCTGAGTGTCATCTGCTAGATAGTGTTGTGTTATGCCTTTCTATGTGTTTAATAGCCAAAACTCAGTTTTTGGGTTTTTTCTCCCTTTTTTAATTTTTTTTTTTTCTTAGGTGTGTAGTAACAAGTGTGTACAAGGATGTGTTACTCGGATCGAATGCCCAGACACTTCCGTACACACTTTTTAGGGATGGAAAGAAATCCATTGCATATCCCACTTAATTTGCTTAATGCATGTTTACATGTTTAATGTTTACACGTTTACTTGTTAACATATGCCAACATAAAAAGTTTACATGTTAACACTTTACAGTTTACATGTTTACATGTTAACATATCTTTACATGTCTAATGTTCACAAGTCTAATGTTTACATGTTTACATATTAATGCATGTTTACAGTCACTACTTATGTGGTTTTATATTTACTCATTGTTTTTTTTAAAAAAATATAATATTTTAATATTTGTGTCTTACTCTTTGTATTTAGTTACTGGGCTAATCGGTATCCATCGATCGACCGACCAACCGATGGTACCTTGTGGATAATATTATTAACACAAAGTGTTCCCCAACGACCGTGAGATATGCCAGGCTGGTTGGTCCTCGATGCACCGGTATATACACTTACCTTTATGAATTCAAGGCGCCACTGAATGTCTTGCTATTGAATGTATTCCGGCTGTTCACCGGTTGCTGTACCAGGTGACAAGTCACATGACCGCAGATACCAGATCAGTGTGGAGTTCCCTTGGTAACAGCTGAAAGGAACCACGGAACACAAAGAAAAACATTGCCTCTGTATTATTTAAGTTTAACCCCTAGGCGCACCAGGACGTTATAGTACGTCCCGGTGGCTAGATACTTAGCGCACCAGGACGCACTATAACGTCCTGCTTCTGGCACCGGCTCACGAACGGAGCCGGTACCAGAAGCAGCGGCTGTCAGCTGTCTAGTACAGCTGACAGCCTGCGCTAACACTCGCGATCGGAGCCGACTCCGATCGCGGGTGTTAACCCCTTACACGCCGCGGTCAAGCATGACCGCGGCGTGTAAGGGTCTTCCCCCTATGGATCGGATCCCCCGTGCCGCTTACCGGGGGATCCGATCCTCTCCTGGGCAGCTCCGAGGACTGGCATGTGCCCCGGAGCTGCCCGGTTTCCATGGCAGCCAGAACCCTTCCGGGTCTGACTGCAAACTGTCTGAGCATGCGCAAGCATGCTTAGACAGTTTACACTGCTCTACAATAAAATAGTATTGTAGAGCAGTGTATTGAACTTAAACCAGTGATCAGAGTATCACTGGTTTAAGTTCAAGTATGTAGAAGTAAAATTATGCAAAAACACTTAACACTACATATTATAATAAATAAAAAATAAATACATAAAAATATAAGCCCCTAAAATGTCACTGTCCCATAAAAACACTTAATAAAGTATAAAAAACATAAAAACACAAAAAACCCCCGCATGTTTGGTATTGCCGCGTCCGTAACAATCTGCATAATAAAACAGAATCATTACTGGACCCGCACGGTAAACGCCGGAGGAAAAAAACGCAAAAAACGTTCCGAAAAAAAGATAATTTTTAATTAATACCCTATAAAAAATGCTCTAAAAAGTGATTTAAAAAATTTTATGCACTCTAAAATAAGCCCACTAAAAAGAACAACTGTTCTCGCAAAAAATAAGCCCCTAACCAGATTTGTCAGCCAAAAAATAAAAAAGTTCTGCATATGAAAAGATGGTGATACTAAAATGAATAAGATTTTCTCCAAATTAGTTTTTATTCAGTACAATTGAATAAAATACACAAAACCCCCACATATTTGGTATTGCTGCGTCCGTAAACAATCTGCATAATAAAACAGAATCGTTATTAGATCCGCAAAGTGAACCCCGTAAAAAACAACCTCAAAAAACTCTCTCTGAAAAAAAGATGATTTTTTATTAATGCCCTTTAAAAATGCTCTAAAAAGTGATTTAAAAAAGTTACGCAATCTAAAATAAGACCACTAAAAAGAACAATCCTTCTCGCAAAAAATAAGCCCTTAAACAGATTTGTGAGGTGAAAAATAAAAAAGTTATGCATATGAAAGACGGTGATGCTAAAATTAACAACAATTTTGCCAAATTACTTTTTATTCAGTAAAAATGGGAAAAAATAAAAAATCTATATAAATGAAGTATTTTTGTAATCGTGGCGACCCATAGAATAAAAATAATATACTATTTTTATGGTATGGTTAACGGCCAAAAAAAAAACACATAAAAATGTTCCTAAAAATTGACGATTTTCATTTCCTCCACCAACAAAGCTTTAATTAAATCTCACCAATTAGCTATAGATGCCCCAAAATTATGTACCAGAAAAGTGCATCTCATGTGGCAAAAGAAATAAGCCCCTATAGGTCCTCAATAAAAAAAGAAAAAAATTATAGCCTGTACAATGTGACATAGCAAATCGGATCTGGATGGCGCCTCCTTCCCTCCTATGCCCAGCCGTGCGCCCATACAGCAGGTTACCACCACATATAGGGTATCGGTGTACTCGGGAGAAATTGGGTATCAAACTTTGTGGAGCCTTTTTTAATTTAATCCATTGTAAATGTTTAATTTTCCACCCAAAATGAGTGTATTGTGAAAAAATATTACAATTTTCAGACTGCACCTCCGTTTTGTTTTAACCCCTATAAAACACCTAAAGGGTTAACAAACTTCTTAAAAGTGGTTTTTCATACGTTGAGGTGTGTAGTTTCCACAATGGGGTAATTTATGAGTCTAGCTATTATTTAGGCCTCTCAGTGTCAATTAGAAGTTGAGCAGGTCCATCTAAATACAGGTTTTGGTGATTTTACAAAAAATTTGAAAAATGATACCTAAATTCTGAGCCTCATAACATTCTAGTAAAATATGTGGAATCTTAAAAAACCATGCCAACATAAAGCAGACATTTGGGAAATGTAAGTTATGAATTTATTTGGGTGCTATGACTATCTGCATCAAAAGTAGAGAATTTAGAACGTTGAAAATATAGAATTTTTCCAATTTTTTGCCAAATTTTGTTTTTTTTCATAACTAAACGCAAAAGATTTCATCCAAATTTTTAAACTAATTTGAAGTACAATGTGTCACGAGAAAACAATCTCAAAATCCCCTGGATTTCTCATAGCGTTCCCACGCTATAACCACTTATAGTGACACAGGGCAGATTTGAAAAATGGGTCCGCGTCCTTTAGGCCAAAAGATGCTGTGTCCCGTAGGGGTTAATTTTTATAACAAACATGATTATTATGTATAATTCTTGCACCTATAATGCCTTGAATTGGAATTTTGTACTAAGTTTTGCAAAGATTGACATGTTTTATTGTTATCACATGTGATTGGTGGAATCTGAAGGGGGAGGAGTGGCCGATGGGTTATTTAACAAACAGGTCTACCACACTCCTCAGTCATGTTTAAGAGCACTTGTATGTGCTAGAAACGCGTTGACGATTATACCATGCCACCTTTATTTTATCTGATGGATGCCCTGAAAATGGAATAAAGGCGATTTTAATCTACACCTAGCGGGATCCGGAAATTTCTTTTTTGTGGACTACATCGCCCAGCAGCGGGGTGGATCCGTGCTAGCGGACTAAGTTGCCGCATGATTCAGGTGAGCTGGAGGACTTTTTGTATATATAGTAGTGGTGGAACCCCTGCTGATCCTGGTTTGGCACAGGTTGCACACCACAGCCCCTCGGTCATCCGGTGTTTCTTTAAAGAACCTCCAGACTTCTGAAAATCTAGCCCTCGCCACGGGAGATTGACTACGGGAAACATTTGGCGCTAATGCACCAGCTCTGGCCCTGCCTCTCCGTCTGGCCCCACCACTGCCTCTTCCAACCTGTCCTGGTATAGGACTCAGAAGCACTGTGTTCACCCGGCCTATCAACCCAGCTTGAGTCTGTCACCTCATCATCCTCCGATCCCTCAGTCTGCTCCCCCCTTAGACTTCCTGCCCTGACAACAACTTCACCACTGTCTGACAACCGTGTCTCCTCATCGTCCGACACCTCTTTACACACTTCTTCCACTACGTCAATAATGTCATCATCACCCACAGACTGCGACCAGTGGAAAACCTGGGCATCGGAAAATAGCTCAGCAGCAACTAGGACAAGTGGTTTGTGACTCTGGGAAGGATCCAGAAAAAAGTTCCTCAGAGTATGCCGGTTCAAATGCCAAATTTTCCTGGGAGGGGGCAGACTGGGGGGAAGGAGGCTGAGGTGGAGGAGCTGGGGGAGTGCTGATTTCGGTGACATGGGTGGACTGCGTGGAAGACTGACTGGTGTACAAATGGCTAGAAGCATTGTCCGCAATCCACGACATCACCTGTTCGCACTGTTCTGGCCTCAACAGTGCTCTACCACGAGTCCCAGTAACTTGAGACATGATGAACCTAGGGAGTGTAGCTCTGCGGCGTTCCCCTGCTCCCTCATCAGCAGGTGGTGTCTCACTTCGCCCAGGACCACGACCTCTGACCCCTGCAGTAGTTGGACGCCCACGTCCACGCCCTCGTCCTCAACCCCTAGCCCTCGGGTTAAACATTTTCAAAATTAAAGTGTAAACTGTACATTTTTTTTTTTTTGTTTGTTTTTTTGTGCTTTTTTTTTTTTTTTAAACAAAACGATGCTATCCTATTGCTATGGCTAGTTTCTAACCTACACTGACAGCACACAACTGGATTTTGTGCTGTGCCTGATGACTTTGAGTTATAAAAGTAAATAAACGTAAAAAAAAATAAATCAGCAGACTGTGGCTAATTCAAATCAAACCCCTAATAAATTGTCCCACTTCGGTGTTTGAGGTGGATATGTGTGTCACTAAGAGCTAAACACAACGGTCGCAAGTCTCCCTGCAAATTCCTCACAATATGGTACTAGCTGCACTACTAGTGCCAGCAAGCCCAGCCACAAGCAAACCAAAAAAAGTAAAATATAACGCTATTGTGGGCCTAAGTAAGCCGTTGGGGTTCTCCTATGGCTATTTTCTAGCCTACACTGAAAGCACACTGCTTTGCCAGATTATTTTGAGTTCTAAAAAAACATAAATGTAAAAAAAAATAAATCAGCAGACTGTGCCTAATTCAAATCAAACCCCTAATAAATTGTCCCACTTAGGTGTTTGAGATGGATATGTGTGTCACTAAGAGCTAAACACAACGGTCGCAAGTCTCCCTGCAAATTCCTCACAATATGGTACTAGCTGCACTACTAGTGCCAGCAAGCCCAGCCACAAGCAAACCACAAAAAAGTAAATTATAACACTATTGTAGGCCTGAGTAAGCCGTTGGGGTTCTCCTATGGCTATTTTCTAGCCTACACTGAAAGCACACTGCTTTGCCAGATTACTTTGAGTTATAAAAAAAAATAAACGTAAAAGAAAATAAATCAGCAGACTGCGCCTAATTCAAATCAAACCCCTAATAAATTGTCCCACTTAGGTGTTTGAGATGGATATGTGTGTCACTAAGAGCTAAACACAACGGTCGCAAGTCTCCCTGCAAATTCCTCACAATATGGTACTAGCTGCACTACTAGTGCCAGCAAGCCCAGCCACAAGCAAACCAAAAAAAGTAAAATATAACGCTATTGTAGGCCTAAGTAAGCCGTTGGGGTTCTCCTATGGCTATTTTCTAGCCTACACTGAAAGCACACTGCTTTGCCAGATTATTTTGAGTTCTAAAAAAAAATAAATGTAAAAAAAAATAAATCAGCAGACTGTGCCTAATTCAAATCAAACCCCTAATAAATTGTCCCACTTAGGTGTTTGAGATGGATATGTGTGTCACTAAGAGCTAAACACAACGGTCGCAAGTCTCCCTGCAAATTCCTCACAATATGGTACTAGCTGCACTACTAGTGCCAACAAGCCCAGCCACAAGCAAATAATTAAAAAAAAATATAACGTTATTGTAGCCCTAAGAAGGGCTGTTGGGTTCTTGCAGAATCACTCCTGCCTAACACTATTCTAATAGAACACCCTAACGCTTTCCCTGACCAGCATTAGCTCTCTCCCTAGCGGCATCCAGACAGAGAATGATCCGAGCAGCGCGGGCAGGAGCTAGTCTATTCCAGGGTCACCTTATCAGGCCAGCCAACCACTGCTATTGACGTGTAAGGGTACCACGTCATGCTGGGTGGAGTGCAGAGTCTCCTGGCTTGTGATTGGCTCTGTTTCCGGCCGCCAAAAATCACAACGGCGGGAGATGGCATTTTCTCGAGCTAGCGAAATACTCGACCGAGCAACAAGCAGTTTCAAGTACGCTAATGCTCCAACGAGCATCAAGCTCGGACGAGTGTGTTCGCTCATCTCTAGATGTAACTCAATCAAAAGTAAAAGTACATGGACCATACTGAGACATCCTGTGGGAAATATGACTTATAAAACCTCCTAGTATTCATAGTAACAATGTCACAAAGCACATATTTTCTTACCCAGTCCACACACCGTCCCCAACGCATGTTTCAGCTGTCAAGCCTTCACCTGGGGGTGATCCCGGTAGTAGTATATAAACACATCAAGAGCCAATGATAAAATCAGGTGGTGTACAAGGTTCGAAATATAAAGAAAGCCTGCGACTGATTAGTGGCGCATGCGCAACAGACAAGATCCGGCTCCAAGAGACGGGAGTGTCGAACGCGGCCGACATCTCACAAGCATGGAGCATCTCCATAGTTACGAGATGCCAGACGATCGGCAGCACCTCCGGTTTGTTCGCCATTCAGCCTGTGCATGCAGCACGCATAATCACCTTTAAAGAACACCACACTGTATGGGTAAGTATAAAAACATGTACCCTGCAGAGCCCTATGTTAAAACTGAATACTGTTATTATATAATAGTCGTGAATGGCCATTTTAAACTGGCATAGACGTCGTTTTACCCAACACAAGATAAAACACTTATTCACAAACATCTACCCAAACTACATATCACAAAACAATGTATATACTTATAGAGTATATTACTCTGTGATAAAAAGTGAATGTGATCTCCACCTAATATTAGTGAAACAAAATGGTGCAAAAAAGTGAGAAACAGCAAAGATGAAATGAAATTAAAGTGAGAAATATAAAAATTTATTTTTTTATTAAAAACCTATTGGATGATACATATACAAGGAAAAATGCATGTGTGTACCCTTAACCCCTTAAGAACGCAGCCATTTTACAGCTTAAGGCTCAGTCCCATTTTTTAGATTCTGACCTGCGAGTTATATGGTTATAACTTTTGAACACTGTTACTTATCAAAGCGATTCTGAGATTGTTTTTTCCCCACATGTTGTACTTCGTTTTAGTGGTAAATTTTGGCTGATAAGTTTTGCGTTTATTTAAAAAAAAAGAAAAAAATTATGAATTTTTAGAAAAATTTGCCATTTTCGAAATTCAAAATCACCGCGTTTTCAGGCAGATCGATTTACCACCTAAATAACTTGCAGAATAATATTTCCCATTTGTCTACTTTACATTTTCATAATTTTTGAAATGTTTGGATAATTTATTTTGACGTCACGCGGCCTACAAATCGAATAGCGATTTTCCGTATTTTCAGAATTGACTATTTTGGGGATAAATACTGTTTGAAATCAAATTTTACATATTTAGCAACAAAAACCCCCTATATAACCAACCCATTTTTTCAAATCTGCACCCCTCAAACTATCAGAAACAGCATTTACAAAGATTGTTAACCCCTTGAGATCTTCATAGTAATTGAATCAAAATGGCGGTGAAATTTAGAATGGTCAAATTTTGTCGTTTATATGTTAGCGTTAGCACCAAATTTACACATTTCCAAAAGATAAAAAAGAGAAAAGTCACCATAAAATTTGTTCTACAATTTCTCCTGAGTGCAGCGACCCCCCCCCACGTGGCCGTAACTTGTGTTATGGGGGCACAGCGAGGCGCAGAAGGGAAGGAGCACCCTGCAGCTGCCAGGATTTTAGTTTTCTCGTTGCCCCCTTTTGAAGGCTATAAAATTTTCGCTTTTCCGTTATTTGGGCCATGTGATGGCATTTTTTTGCGGGACGAGATGCTTTTTCCAGTGTTGCCATTTTGGGGTTGGTATCACCTATTGTTAAAAATTTAGGAACTTTTTTTGAGGTCATGAGTAGAAAAGCATCAATTCTGTACTGGATTTTTTACTTTTTTTTTTGTGTTCACCGTATAGCCTAATAATCATGTTACCTTTATTCTATGGGTCGATACGATTACGGGGATACCAGACATGAATATTTTTTCTTATGTTTTACTAAATTTGCCAAATAAAACCCTAATGTGGGGAAAAATCTATCATTTTTGCATCTTCGTCTTCCAAGTGGCATAACATTGTTACGTTTTTGGCTACAGAGCTGGTTGATGGCTTTTTTTTTTTTGTGGGACATGTTGTTCTTTGCAACAGTATCATCCTGGAGTACATATGTTTTGTTGATCACTTTTTATTGCATTTTTAGTGGGATATAATAGGTAAAAATCATAATTTTTGGCGGGTTTTTAACGTTTTTTTTTACGGCGTTCATCATATGGGTTCAATCGTGATACTATATATGTGGGGTTTGTGTTATGATTTAGACTTTTTTGAGCGTTATATGTCTCTTTATATGTTTTGGGGCTTATGGGCATTTTTAGTGATTTATAAAGTTATTTTTTATTGAAAAATAACTAATGTATTGCAGGGTATTAGCAGTGCCAGCCTATGCAGATGCATAGGCTGACACATTGCCTTTAAGATGACGTCACAGACGCCATCTTAAAGGCAATCCCTCCAGACTTCTCTGGGGTCCCGATCGGACCCCAGAGGTGCCAAAACAGCAATGGCCCCCCACCCCGAAAATGGTGCTGGGGGGGGCGATCGTGGGGTAAAGACCCCCAGAAGGCATGTTAAATGCCGCGGTCGCGTTGACCGCAGCATTTAACGGGTTAAACACCCCGCGATTGGAGCCCACTCCGACCGCGGGTGTTAGCCGGGGATGTCAGCGGTAAATTACCGCTGAAATCCCGCGGCTAACGATGTCGGTTCGGCTGCTGTGCAGTAGCTGTACTGCGCTGAGCGCTATTCGCGGGACTCAGCGCAGCGCAGAGCGCTAAGGGGTTAAAGAGGACCTTTCACCCGCTCACACATGTGAAGATTATCATACCATCCTGTAGGGGCTGCTACACAGATTCAGGTGCACTTGGAATTTTCCTTCTAGCCCCCACGGTTGCGGAGATAACATTCCCAGTGTTTGACCGTTGTAATCAGTGTTTGGTCAGAGAGGAGGAGCAGTTGCGATTACGCGCCGTTTGCGCCAGTTGCGATTACGCACCGTTTGCGCCAGTTGCGATTACGCGCAGTTTGCGCCAGTTGCGATTACGCGCCGTTTGCGCCAGTTGCGATTACGCGCCGTTTGCGCTAGTTGCGATTACGCACCGTTTGCGCCAGTTGTGATTATGCGCCGTTTGCGCCAGTTACGATTATGCAGCGTTTGCGCCAGTTACGATTACATGGCGTTTGCACAAATGTTATATGTTATATGTATACTAGATGATAAAAACGTGCAATTGTGCAAATAAGTTCACCATTATCTGGCAGACCCCACAGGCGAGAAAAAAGTGAGCAATGATATATGTAAAAAAATGTGTAGAAAACATACATACACATATACTCATACTATATATATATATATATATATATATATATATATATACAAAAAGCACCTACATACAAGTGACAAAGTAAACGCCTAAACACATATGTTCAATACATACTAAATATGGAATATGTAGTAAGAAGTGCAATTATGCAAAAAATGTCAGAGGATACATCAAATCAGATTATGTCAAAAAACTATAGACAGATTTTTGTATCCATATGATATTAGTAGAGGTCTCCACGTCTTAACAATGTTGTAATATTGTCGTTCTTTAGTCTTGACACTATATGCTGGGTAACAAAGAAGATGGACATTATACACCCATTCACATATTCAACCCCACAGGACTCTGCAGGGAAAGGAAAAATTGAAAAGTAGAACAGTTAATATAAAACAGAAATTAAAACAGGGTCTCGGGGACCAACCTATCCCCCAAGCCCCATATCCAGGTGACCTACCGGAAATCACAGAATCGCTGCAAAGGACAGACACTCATTTAATCCGAAAGGTTGCATGGTTTTAAGACACCAGATCCATTTATTTTCATGCTGTTGTAGTTTTTTTCATGAGAGAGCCTCCACGAAGGGTTGTTTCAACATGATCGATACCACAAAAACACAGCAAGCTGGAATCACAATAATGACATTCAAAGAAATGTCAAGGGATAGTCTTTAGATTCAATTTGGTCCTCTGTGACATTCCTAGCGTTATTTATCCCAATGACATGTTCACTCACCCGTACTTTGAATTCACGGGTTGTAAGTCCAATGTAGATCTTAGGGCACGGGCACACTGCGTAGTAGATCACTCCCCTTGTAGAGCATGTGATTGGCCAAGTAATGTCAAACACTTTTGTCCCCTGAGAGTTTGAGAAGGTGGTACTTTTCTCCACATTGGTGCACGCTACACACTTACCAGTATTTACTTACTTTTATTTGGGTCTAGATGCACCAAAAATTGGTTGACCCCGGTTAGGGGGATAAAAACTATAGACAAGATGATCTCGAATGTTTTTGGCTCTCCTCACTGATAAGGACGGATATGGGGGTACAATTTGAGAAATAATGGGATTAGACAATAAAATTGGCCAGAACTTTTCTAAGCACTTATACATAGTGGACCAGTTACTGTGATAGGTTGTCACGTACCTTGTTGTAGTGTCACCCGTTTTTTTGGGTTGGGGTCGCAAGAGTACATCACGAGGAGTATCCTGGGCTCTTTAATATGCTTTAATAACACATCGTTTTGAATAACTTCTTTCATAAAACCGGTTCATAAGATCTCCCAATTGTTTCTAAAATCCGAGTTCATAGAGCAAATCCTCTTGGTCCTCAAAAATTTACCTATTGGTATCGCATTCTTCAATTACTACGGGTGAGAGGAGGATGCTAGTAAAAGAGAATTTACAGATGTTTCCTTACAAAATAAATCAGTTTGTATTAAACCCTGATCATCTTTTTTAATTAGGATAACCAAAAATTCTATCTGATGTGGATCAGATTTCCAAGTCAATTTGATATTGACATCATTATTATTCAAGGATGAACTCATCCAACTCGAATTTGGAGCCCTGCCATATCAAGAATATGTCATTGATGAACCATGGCCAAAACAGGACACGATTCACTGATGGCAGACGATTCGACAGGAAAAGGTCCCTCTCCCACAGCCGCAGAAACAGATTAGCATACGAGGTCGCGCAAGCCACTCCCATAGCTGTCCCCTGCAGCTGCAGGAAGAAGGACCCTTTAAATGTGAAAAAATTCCAGGTTAGAACAAATTCAAACAATGTACACAAAAAGCAAGCCAAATCATTGTCCATATTAGCCATTCCAAAGAAAAAGTTTACGGCCCTTAAACCATCGACATGTCGAATACTTGTATATTAGAACTCAACATCACAGGTGGCCAATAACATGTCTTCAGCCACATGGATGCCCTCGAGTTTCAGGAGTAAGTCTGCCGAGTCCCATAGGTATGAGGGCAAAGATTCCACCATTGGTCTAAGAAAAGAATCTATGTATTTGCATACATTGTCGGTTAAGTTGCCACACCCCGATACTATCGGTCTACCCCATGAGTTAGACCCATTCTTGTGGATTTTGGGTAATAAGTACAGAGTTGAGATCGTAAGTTCCTGTATCCATAAAGCATCCACAACTTTCTTAGTAATAATGGCCTCATCCATACTGCTCTTCAAAATCTGCTGAAGGAGGACCATGGGTTGTATGTTAGCTTCTTATAACAAGATGGATCACGTAGTTGCCGATTAGCCTCTTTTTCATACATATCTAAGAAGACCATACAACCACATTGCCCCCCTTATCAGCCAGCTTATATAGAACATCCTTCAGGCCCTTCAAATAAAGTAGACCCTGTCTTTCAATCTTTGTCAGATTATCATGTTTGATCTTATGAGACATATGTTCAAATTCAGCCCCATGCTCGCGAGATGTCGGTTGCGTGCGACACTTCCGTCTCTCGGAGCCGGATCTTGTCCTGTTGCGCAGTCGCAGGCTTTCTTTATATTTTTGAGCCTTGTACACCACCTGATATGTATTTTATCATTGGCTCTTGATGTGTTTATATATTACTACCAGGTCAGCCTTGCATCACCCCCAGATGAAGGCTTGACAGCTGAAACGTGCGTTGGGGGCCGTGTGTGGACTTTTCCTATGGGTAAGGAAATATGTGCTTTGTGACATTGTTACTATGAATACTATGAGGTTTTATAAGTCATATTTCCCACACGATGTCTCAGTATGGTCCATATACTTTTACTTTTGATTGAGTTACATCCTGTATATAAGAAACATCTATCTACCCAGTAGGTGTATTAATATATATCTGTTGTAATTTTAGCAGACCCTTTGTTTTTGCATGACTTGTATATATTTCGTGCTTATATCTTTTGTGCCCACACTGTACTGTGCCAGGCTATCCTTCTGGTGTCTAATTTAAATGTGTTCTTATGATCGGTTACAATAAATAAATATTGTTTTATTGTGTATACATGTTTTGGTGGAATTCATCCTTTTTGGTCCTAGTGTTTTATTAGTGAGGTAATCTACGCTTGTTTGTCTCACAATTGATAAATGTGGGCCAATGTGTATGAAATCAAACAGAATGAGACCTTCTATATGAAACAGGATGTATACAAGGACACACTAGCGCTCCATTGCAGAAAATCCTAATATTAAAGTAAACCATCTCAACAAAATTGTTTTTGAAGTGGTGTGCTGAAATGTTTGATAGTAAATATTTGCAACAAGGTCATAATGGACAGCCAGAGACTCACAGTAGGTTGCACAACCTGCTTCTCCAACGCCAATAATGATTCATTTGTTTAAAGAAAGGGTAGAAAAAATACCAGAATGATAAAGAACATTAATACTAAATCAGAGTAGTTCTTAATTTTAAGCACATTCTATAAATCTATAAAACTTCATGACAAGAAAGCTAGAATTTCATATAATGGAAACTGCACACAGCTGGAATCTTATCCAACAACCAGGTGGCCAATGGTAGCATTTGTAGCATCAAATAATATTTAATTTATATTTAAGAGCAATCAAAAAGACGAGTGTGTGAGCTTTTTGGAGAGTGTACATTGATCCTAAGTGGTGCAGTGTCTGAAGTGGGACTTAAGTTTGAGTGACTTTAGCAGGTAACTGCTTTATTTTTGTGTTATTTTTTTCCGCTGATTTCTTCTTTTCTTCCATATGTCTATTGTATTCCCCATCGGTACAATGGACTTCATAAGTGGCAATGCTATACAGTGTACATTCTGTGCTATGTATGCTTTCCTTAACCCTTCCCGACATTTGACGTAATAGTACTGCATCGCGGGAAGTGCGTTCCCGCAAAATGCAGTACTATTACGTCATGCTTCTGGCACCGGCTCCTGAACGGAGCCGGCGCCAGAAGCTGCAGGTGTCAGCTATATATTATAGCCGACACCTGCCTCTAACACCCGCGATCGGAGATTTCTCCGATCGCGGGTGTTAACCCCCGACACGCCGCGGTCGCGCTGACTGCGGCGTGCAAGGGGCATTTCAGAAGAATCTGACCACCCCGCGGCGCTTACCGGGGGGGGTCCGCTGCTCCGATCGCAGCCCCGGGACTGCCGGTGCCCGGGGCTGCGCGATCCTCCTTCCTGTAGCCGGGTCCTGCCTTCTGACAGGACCCGGCTGTAACAGTTAATAAAAATGTTAAAAACATTACATAAAATAATTTTTTAATAAAAATAATTAATTAAATAAAATTAGAGTCCCCTAAACACAAATATGCCCTATACACATGCAATAAAGTGAAAAAAACACAAAATCGCCAAAAAAACCCAAATATTTGGTATCGCCGCGTCCGTAACAATCCGTACAATAACTCAGAAACATTATTGGACCCGCTTGGTGAACGCCGTAAAAACAAAACCCGAAAAACACTCCAAAAATGTACATTTTTCATAAAATCTCTACACAAATGTTCTAAAAAGTGATCAAAAAAAGTTATGTGTGCAAAAATGGTACCACTGAAAAGAACAACTCAACACGTAAAAAATAAGCCCTAAACTAGCTCTGTCAACCAAAAAATATTAAAGTTACGTCTCCGAAAAGATGGCAATGCAAAAACAAATGAGATTTCCTCTATATTAGTTTTTATCCAGTAAAATTGTAAAAATAAATGAAAAACTATATAAATGAGGTATCACCGTAATCGTAGTGACCTATAGAATGAAGATAATATAATATTTTTAGTGTACGGTGTACGACCCCCAAAAAATACGAAAAGAAAGTAAACCAAAATTGACAATTTTCTTTTCACCCATACATTCAAGAGTTAATAAAATCTCATCAATAAGCTAATGACCCACTAAAATGAAGTAGTTGTAAAGTGCATCTCATGTCGCAGAGAATAAGCCCTTATATGTCCAAATTGCCAAAAAAATAAAGATTGTATAGCCAATAAAAATTGACAATGCATAATCTGCTCTGAATGGCGCAGCTCCCTTCGATGCCCTGGCGTGTGCCCATACAGCAGGTTACCGCCACATATGGGGTATTATTATACACGGAAGAGATTGGGTATCAAATTTTGTGGAGCGTTTTGGTATTTTATCCACTGAGAATTTGTACATTTTTTGAAAAACATATTAATTTAGCCAAAAAAATTTTACTTTCAAAATTGCATCCAATTTTGTTTTAACCCCTGTAAAACAATTAAAGGGTTAACAAACTTCATAAAAGTTGTTTCACGTACGTTGAGGGGCGTAGTTTCTATAATGGGGTAATTTATGGGGTTTACTTTTATTTAGGTCTTTCAAAGTGATTTGAAACCTGAGCAGGTCCCTCAATAGCAGGATTTTGCGTTTTTTAATGAAAATGTGAAAAATCACACCTAACGTTCAAAGGCCCATAACATCCTACAAAAATAAGAGTATGCATAAAAAACCATGTCCACATAAATTAGACATTTAGTGAATGTTAGTTATTATGTTTTTTTGCGGTTATGACTATGTATGGAAAAAGTAGAACATTTTGAAGTTCAAAAATCAAAATTTTTTCCAAATTTTCACCAAATATCTGATTTTCTCATAAATAAATGCAAAACATACCACCAAAATTTTTCAAATAACCTGAAGTACAATGTGTCACGAGAAAACAATTTTAAAATCACTTGGATATGTTAAAGCGTTCTGAAGTTATAACCACTTATAGTGACACAGGGCAGATTTGAAAAAATGGGCCGTGTCAGAAAGGTGAAAAGTGGCTTCAGCGTTAAGGGGTTAAACAACCGTTCGAGGGGGAATTCTGCTGTGGTGGTTGTGTGAAAATTGCTCATCTGGAAGCCCAGATTCTGGCTCTAAATGAGCAAGTTTCAAGGCTGCAGGCAATTGACAACATGGAGTAAAGTTTGCTGCTCCTGGAGCCAAACTATCTGGGGAAGATGGGTGTAGGGATGGAAGTATGAAGTTGCAGAGTGAGGGGGCAGCTAGTTGGGTAACATGTAGAAGGCAGGGTAGAGTGAAAAGTTGCAGAGAGTCTAGATCTGATCTGGTGCATTCCAATAAGTTTACCAGGCTGGCAAATGAGGGGGATATCAGCTCTGGGGTAGCAATGTTGCAGCAAGACATGGCCTCTAGCAACCAGGGCACCGTCTGTTCCAGTAAGAAGGGTAAGCAGACCACAGGCAAGGCCGGACAGGTTCTGGTAGTGGGATATCCTATTATTAAGGGAACAGACAAGGCAATCTATAACACAAACAGTGCATACCGAACATTGGGGGTCATTCACTAAGGGCCCGATTCGCGTTTTCCCGACGTGTTACCCGAATATTTCCGATTTGCACCAATTTCCCCTGAATTGCCCCAGGATTTTGGTGCACGCGATTGGATTGTGGCGCATCGGCGCTGGCATGCACGCGACGGAAATCGGGTGGCGTGGCCGAACGAAAACCCGACGGATTCGGAAAAAAACCGCCGTATTTAAAACAAAAAATGTGTTGCGGAACTTGCACTTGCCTTCACTCAGCCCAGCTTGGTGTATTCCAGTGCGTTCCAGGGAACTTCAGCACAGCAGCGCCACCTGGTGGACGTCGGAGGAACTGCCTTAATAAATACTGGTGAAAGCATCCCTACTGTAATTCACAAACCTCTGTTCATTATAGTAAACGTAATTTATCCAGTCCACATTTTTGTTGATTTGCACTTGGGGGATTATGGAAGCAAATCCGGCTGCAATCTAATCCTGAGCCTTGTATCGGTCTGGGACCCCCCTTGGGACACCAATACTATCTATGTAAACATCAGGGTCTTGTCCATAATCAGTGTTACTTAGTGACCTTTTTATCTTTACCGGTTCATTTTTATAAGTCGGATCCCAAGGTAACATCAAGAAAGGCAGGACTAATTTAACTAGGGCACATTGACCCCTCCATGATTGGGGGAGACGGTTCCTCAGCTTACCATTCCCACAAAGCCAAAAGACATCATAAAGAAAGGAGGTATGGTCGGACAATAAACCTGGGTCTATGGTGACAATCTCTTGGCAGAAACCTTTTTCAAACACCCCCAGGGGAGTTTTGGCATTAGTGCTGTTAGAGGATACACAAGTATAGTTCCCCTGCTCTACCCAGATTTCACCTGGGGGTCTTACCTTAGACTTAATATGAACCAGAGGTAGATATTCCAAACACTCAGAAGTATTCTGGCCCTTTAAAAGTTTCATCAAACAGGTTAGTTTATCTATGTGTGGGATCACATAAGGTTGAGTGGTTAGATGAGGATTCGCCCCTGCACAAGCTATGCATCCGACTGACATGTTGTGTGCTTTTACAGTATACCTTACCCATTCTAGCCATAAGTTCTTTCTTGGGACGACTTGAGTTTCCATAGAGAAAACCTCTTCCCATTTTAACCCGGGAACTGGTATTACCTCGCTTACTACTTTCTATAGTTCTTGATCTGCTCCTGCTATGTGGTTTACTGGGGCACTTGTGGGTCTCAATTTAGCATCTCGCAATTCAAACATCCCAAGCTTCCCATTTAGCGTCCCCCTGTAACATCCTAGCACATATTTACCTAAATCTCCTGGGGAAGGCATCGTAATTCTTATGAACAAAGGAAGACAGTTGCCGGGGTGTTTACATGATTTAGTCGGGACTTCCCCCAGATACAGAGACATCCGGTCAAGAAGGGATTTGCCATGTTCGTCTGTCCTTGCCAACCCTTCTTGGGGTCTATATCCCCACTTTTTCCCTGTGTTCCACCCTACATCTGACCATGAGTTACAGTTCTCATTCCCGGGACGGGTTACACAGATGTAGAACTGTGCTTCGCCCTTGTACTGGTATGATGGATCCCATCTAATGTCCTCTATCCCTTGACAATCTACAATATCACAAAAATCAAAGAAATACTCTTCATACGGGGCTGTGGTGTGTACCCAAAAAGTTGTGATTTGGCAGTTATCTGTGATTATTAAACAACTTAAACAGAAAAGGATATAGAGCTTCATTTTGTCTTCCCCTTGCAGTGTGACGCGTGTATCCAGGTGGGTTTCCCTTCAAGTTTCACCGCTGTAGGCGTTACCAGGACCACTGTGTAAGGTCCCTCGAATCTGGGCTGGAAGCAATCTTTCCGGATATGCTTCTTCACATATACTTGATCACCTGGTTGGAAGTTGTGGACTACGTCACTTGATGACTCTGTCCAGTGAAGTTGGTTCTGCGACTGGGCTCTATGGTCTCTGGAAGTCCAAACCTGCAGAAAAATCTTACTTACTAACTTCTTGGCTGCGGCTCTGGCAATAGCCTTGGTCATGGCAGAAACTTCTGGCCACCCTGGAAAGAGATCAATGCACACAGGCACGTATTCCTACGTACCACTTTTTGATAGCTGGATAAAATCCATCTGCAGTCTTTGGAAGGGATACAGCAGCTTGGGTGTCACCTTCTGTGGGGTCTTTACCACCTTACCCGGATTGTGGCGGGCACAGACTATAAAGGCTTTCACTAGTCTAGTGACAGGGGTAGTAATGCCGGGGCAAACCACTTATGGTTTATGAGCACTAGCATGGCCATTTTGGATATGTGTGTGTTTCCGTGGGCTACTTGACTTACTGTCGGGTGCAGGGCTCCGGGCAGGCACACCCTCTCTCCCAGCATCCAGGTCCCATCGTCATCTGGGCTCCAGCTTTCCTCCACACTTCCTTTACTTCTGATGACTCTCGGGCCACCAGGGACTGGAACACCTGTGGATCAAACTTTTAGCTCAGAACTCACCGCTGAGACTTCAGGACAGTCTCCGGGCTCCATCTGTGCAGCTGCCTTCGCCATCCCGTCAGTCACATCCTTGCCCTTGGCTTGTGGAGTTACCAAATTGTGTGTGCTTTTGCTTTTACTATCCCCACCTCTTTTGGAAGTAAGGGAGCATCCATAAGCTCTTTAATCAGCGTGCCATGCTTAAAGGGGGTCCCTGCAGAGGTGAGGAAATCTCCAGCCTTCCATATGGGTTCATAGTCGTGTTTAGACCCCAGACCTATACCTTGAGTATAGATGTTTGCCCTTTTACCTTCCACCAGCTGTATCGCTTCCCTGAGTGCCGTCACTTCACCTCCTGCGCTGACCTGTGTGGAGGGAGTGGTTCTGCTTGTACTACCTCA
The DNA here is from genome assembly GCF_040894005.1 of Engystomops pustulosus. Taxonomy (NCBI): domain Eukaryota; kingdom Metazoa; phylum Chordata; class Amphibia; order Anura; family Leptodactylidae; genus Engystomops; species Engystomops pustulosus. The sequence goes on from NC_092421.1 coordinate 46,349,102, forward strand.
TGTGCGCCACTGACCACTGTATATCCAGTGTAGAACCGTCTGTCTTCTCCTGCAGACCTGGAGCCATCTATGAGAAAAAACTCAACATCTGGGTTAATCACCCTTCTCTCCCCCCCTCTCTGAATCCTGGAAGACTGGCGACAAAATGAAGGATTCAGAGCTGTGCACCTTATCAGTGTGTCCTGGGGCATCAGGAGTGCACACTGGAGTCTGAGCTGTCTGGCCTTTGCTCAGATACTTGGGCTGTACTTGGGTAAGGACACTGTGCAAGTCATGTGGGGTTTGCACTGTAACTGAGTGATCTAGGGTCTAGGATCAGCTCACTGGCCTTGCTGAGCAGATTGCTGGCTGCAGCTACTGACACATGAGGGGCCCCCCTCACGACTGAGTCTAACCGGGCCTAATAGTGGGCCACTGGGGAGGCCACCATATTCCTGGGCTAAAACATCTATGACATGGACTGGATACTCAAAGCGAAATAAAATAAAATATCTGGTTCAGTGGAATGTGCCTAGGGCCGGGGCAGACAGGATTTACCAGCTTAGGGCTTATGGAATACATCAATTGCCTCCTGACTAAGGGCAAATGGGGAAGAGGCAATTCAGTTTATCAAGGGGTAACATCAGGCTGGAGGCAGCAGACCTTATCCCAGGCCTGCAGGAGCTGGCCAGTCCTAGAAACATGTAAAGAGGCTTAGGGCCTCGGGGCAGGGGCACATTCTGGACCACCAGCTTTCTTCCCTCTGTCAGGTGTCTGCCTGTGGCTGAGAAGCAGTGGCCCAGGAAGACCACCTTCTCCTGGCAGTACCGGAGTTTATCTCTGGAAACTTTTCAACCCTTCTGGAACAAAAAACACATAAGGTCAATAAATGCATCCTGGCAAACAAAAACAGTAGGTCCTCCGCATACTGAAGAGGAGAACATCCAGTAAGGGGCCAGTCTGCCAGTCTACTCCCTGTAGGGTCGTGGGGTATTGGCTGGGTGAGTTTTACCCCCCTTGTGGGAGTCTACATCAGGTGTTCTGGAATACTGAACTGGTAAAGGCAAATAGATACTGGCAATCCTCATGTAGGGGCACAGAGAGGAAAACATTTGCCAAATCAATAACAGTGAATAATTTGTCACTCTCAGGGACTGCTGCCAGTGTGGGACACTCATTAGCAGCTTGGAGATCATGGACCATCCTACATGTATGTTGTTCTTTCTGGGTCTTTTTCTTGACTGTGAATGGGTTAAAATCATCACTGGGCTAGCAGGGGAGGGTTTGACAATAAGAGATGCTGTCTGGGGGGATGTACTTGCTGACGTCCTTGTTAGTTACCGCCCCCCTATTAGAATATAGCCACTCACTTTAGTCACTTCAGTAATGTCTCCTCCCAGCAAGTGGAAGCACGCCCCCTTGAGCTGGGCTCCTCCAGAATCGAAACTTTTGTCAGTCATACTTTGGTGTGGTGTGTGAAACACTAGTCTTTGTTTCCCTCTGTCTTTCAGTCACAGTTCCCTCTATCGCCCCCCCTCCTTGTAAACTTGCACTTGTCACTGTTTGTTCTCTCCCAAGCACAGCACAGATCGCTTCAAGACCAGTTCTCAGACACCAATTACAAACAACTATGGAGAAATTTAGCCATCAAGGAATAAAAATCTCTTTTTCTCAAATTCTCTACACATCAAAATCTCTGAAATGTCCCTTATCACCTGTCTCTTTCTCAACGGGCACTCTGAAGGATTCCTGTCACTCTGTCCTGGTGTCCGTCTGTCAAAGTCAGAGGCTCTAAGTGTCTATTAAAAAATCAAGTTTTTTTTTTTTTTTTTTTTTTTTTTTTTCCTCTCACCGTCCTTTTAATTCTAATTCTTCTAATTCTTATTATGACTCCGCCCATTCCAGGTTTTATAAACCACACACTCTACAGGTCCACCCTTCCGGACCGGGTTGTCCGCCATTATAGGGCTGTGGCTGGGCACATGGCACTGTCGCCATTTTGGTTCCGCATTTCACATCTCTATCTAAAAGCTTCACATATCCATATAGCACTTCCGCTTTTGCTGAACTACCATCTCCTCGCACTTCTGACCATCATTCAACTTGCAATGCTCTGACCACTCTGTAGTGAGCCTGAGCAGCTTCCAGTATGCCCTTATCTTCTAACACACCTCTACTTGTGGTTAGAATTTGCTTCCACACTGAAGGCTGTAGCCTTCCCTTTGAGGGCATATTAACATACTTGTACAACCTCGCACAATTATTAACATACTTTTTTCCTTCCCTTTTTTCAACAAGCCTGACTGCAGTCTCTGCCCCCTCGGGGAGGGTATGCACTTTCTTAAACACACTTACCATCATGTTCCACAAGGTACACGTTGGTGTAGCTACTCACTCAACGCAGGGGCCCCAGCTCACCGTCGTGTGCCAGCAAAATAACAAAGTCCCTAACCTACCAAAAACCACTGAACACACACCCGTTAGAACTTATTTAAAGTTCAAAAACCGTGCTTCCCTCGGTACCCCAATCAGCCGGTCTCCTAGTGAGCCAATGCTTATCTTTACGGTCTCTAACCCAGACCGCCCTACTTCCCCTTTTTCCCTCCCCCCCGTATAAAATAATAAAAACAATCCCCGGACACCTAATAGCCAGTGTCCACAGAACAGAGGATGTCAATCTGTACTATTCTCAGTCCGCAAACTTCCTCCCCAGCTCCTACAGAAGGGGGGCAGAGACTCTATATGTCACAATGAAGCCTTTTACTTTCACTTTCCACCCAAAGGTCTGACTCAGTGCCTGAGAGAATGAGGCGTGGTGATTCAGTGACACACCATAGGGAAGTGTCACTATACATCAGTTCTGAACCATCCCAGCGATCACCGTAAAGAAAATGAGTCTCACCACTCAGACAATCAGCCCTTAGACCCAAAAAGTATCAGTGACTACTAACTTATTCCACACCAATGATCACAGGGAAGTCTAACACATATATAATATGCATCAACTTACCGTGACTCAGTGAGGCCGCGCGGTCCTCTATTGGTGTGGGCAAGCGTTCGTCCCCCGTCCTCTAGTTTGGGTCCTCGGGTGTACGGTATCAGCGGGGATGGTCCCTGTTCGGGCGCCAAATTTTCGGGGCAGGCTTAAGACCGCCTTACACTCTTCTCTCAGACACCCCAAATTGGTTGAGCATGCGTGCACATTTGGATAAGAAAAGACAGAAGACTGAAGTTCCGTTTTATCTTAGGTTCATGCTCTTAACTTGCCGAACAGAAAAAAGAGATGAACTGCCTTTATTTCCTGATTACATAGCTTCTTATACTCATAAGAAAAGGTGTGGTTACATACATTAAAATCATTATAATTGGTTATAGCTAAGCATATATGTCTGTCCCCCCACCCCTGCTGATTGGTCCTCAAAACTAGGCCTTGGTTGCTATGCCAGGGGAATTTCCAGTCACCGTTGTCTACAGTAAATTGACCACTAGTCTGGATGCTGATGCTATTCTTAACAAACATCTGCTCTTCCATCTTCTGCTTTCCATCACAAGACTTGAGTTTCGCTGACAGTTGCATGTCTGGTTAAAACTGATGTAAGGGAAAAGCTCTGTATTTCTCAACAGACAAAGTACAAACTATAGGGCAAAGGGCACATGTATACAATCATAAGGCATATAATCATTAGAAGCATAAAATCATTATCTCGACCCTCACAAGAGTAGTTCTTAATTTTAAGCACATTCTATAAATCTATAAAACTTCATGACAAGAAAGCTAGAATTTCATATAATGGAAACTGCACACAGCTGGAATCTTATCCAACAACCAGGTGGCCAATGGTAGCATTTGTAGCATCAAATAATATTTAATTTATATTTAAGAGCAATCAAAAAGACGAGTGTGTGAGCTTTTTGGAGAGTGTACATTGATCCTAAGTGGTGCAGTGTCTGAAGTGGGACTTAAGTTTGAGTGACTTTAGCAGGTAACTGCTTTATTTTTGTGTTATTTTTTTCCGCTGATTTCTTCTTTTCTTCCATATGTCTATTGTATTCCCCATCGGTACAATGGACTTCATAAGTGGCAATGCTATACAGTGTACATTCTGTGCTATGTATGCTTTCCTTAACCCTTCCCGACATTTGACGTAATAGTACTGCATCGCGGGAAGTGCGTTCCCGCAAAATGCAGTACTATTACGTCATGCTTCTGGCACCGGCTCCTGAACGGAGCCGGCGCCAGAAGCTGCAGGTGTCAGCTATATATTATAGCCGACACCTGCCTCTAACACCCGCGATCGGAGATTTCTCCGATCGCGGGTGTTAACCCCCGACACGCCGCGGTCGCGCTGACTGCGGCGTGCAAGGGGCATTTCAGAAGAATCTGACCACCCCGCGGCGCTTACCGGGGGGGGTCCGCTGCTCCGATCGCAGCCCCGGGACTGCCGGTGCCCGGGGCTGCGCGATCCTCCTTCCTGTAGCCGGGTCCTGCCTTCTGACAGGACCCGGCTGTAACAGTTAATAAAAATGTTAAAAACATTACATAAAATAATTTTTTAATAAAAATAATTAATTAAATAAAATTAGAGTCCCCTAAACACAAATATGCCCTATACACATGCAATAAAGTGAAAAAAACACAAAATCGCCAAAAAAACCCAAATATTTGGTATCGCCGCGTCCGTAACAATCCGTACAATAACTCAGAAACATTATTGGACCCGCTTGGTGAACGCCGTAAAAACAAAACCCGAAAAACACTCCAAAAATGTACATTTTTCATAAAATCTCTACACAAATGTTCTAAAAAGTGATCAAAAAAAGTTATGTGTGCAAAAATGGTACCACTGAAAAGAACAACTCAACACGTAAAAAATAAGCCCTAAACTAGCTCTGTCAACCAAAAAATATTAAAGTTACGTCTCCGAAAAGATGGCAATGCAAAAACAAATGAGATTTCCTCTATATTAGTTTTTATCCAGTAAAATTGTAAAAATAAATGAAAAACTATATAAATGAGGTATCACCGTAATCGTAGTGACCTATAGAATGAAGATAATATAATATTTTTAGTGTACGGTGTACGACCCCCAAAAAATACGAAAAGAAAGTAAACCAAAATTGACAATTTTCTTTTCACCCATACATTCAAGAGTTAATAAAATCTCATCAATAAGCTAATGACCCACTAAAATGAAGTAGTTGTAAAGTGCATCTCATGTCGCAGAGAATAAGCCCTTATATGTCCAAATTGCCAAAAAAATAAAGATTGTATAGCCAATAAAAATTGACAATGCATAATCTGCTCTGAATGGCGCAGCTCCCTTCGATGCCCTGGCGTGTGCCCATACAGCAGGTTACCGCCACATATGGGGTATTATTATACACGGAAGAGATTGGGTATCAAATTTTGTGGAGCGTTTTGGTATTTTATCCACTGAGAATTTGTACATTTTTTGAAAAACATATTAATTTAGCCAAAAAAATTTTACTTTCAAAATTGCATCCAATTTTGTTTTAACCCCTGTAAAACAATTAAAGGGTTAACAAACTTCATAAAAGTTGTTTCACGTACGTTGAGGGGCGTAGTTTCTATAATGGGGTAATTTATGGGGTTTACTTTTATTTAGGTCTTTCAAAGTGATTTGAAACCTGAGCAGGTCCCTCAATAGCAGGATTTTGCGTTTTTTAATGAAAATGTGAAAAATCACACCTAACGTTCAAAGGCCCATAACATCCTACAAAAATAAGAGTATGCATAAAAAACCATGTCCACATAAATTAGACATTTAGTGAATGTTAGTTATTATGTTTTTTTGCGGTTATGACTATGTATGGAAAAAGTAGAACATTTTGAAGTTCAAAAATCAAAATTTTTTCCAAATTTTCACCAAATATCTGATTTTCTCATAAATAAATGCAAAACATACCACCAAAATTTTTCAAATAACCTGAAGTACAATGTGTCACGAGAAAACAATTTTAAAATCACTTGGATATGTTAAAGCGTTCTGAAGTTATAACCACTTATAGTGACACAGGGCAGATTTGAAAAAATGGGCCGTGTCAGAAAGGTGAAAAGTGGCTTCAGCGTTAAGGGGTTAAACAACCGTTCGAGGGGGAATTCTGCTGTGGTGGTTGTGTGAAAATTGCTCATCTGGAAGCCCAGATTCTGGCTCTAAATGAGCAAGTTTCAAGGCTGCAGGCAATTGACAACATGGAGTAAAGTTTGCTGCTCCTGGAGCCAAACTATCTGGGGAAGATGGGTGTAGGGATGGAAGTATGAAGTTGCAGAGTGAGGGGGCAGCTAGTTGGGTAACATGTAGAAGGCAGGGTAGAGTGAAAAGTTGCAGAGAGTCTAGATCTGATCTGGTGCATTCCAATAAGTTTACCAGGCTGGCAAATGAGGGGGATATCAGCTCTGGGGTAGCAATGTTGCAGCAAGACATGGCCTCTAGCAACCAGGGCACCGTCTGTTCCAGTAAGAAGGGTAAGCAGACCACAGGCAAGGCCGGACAGGTTCTGGTAGTGGGATATCCTATTATTAAGGGAACAGACAAGGCAATCTATAACACAAACAGTGCATACCGAACATTGGGGGTCATTCACTAAGGGCCCGATTCGCGTTTTCCCGACGTGTTACCCGAATATTTCCGATTTGCACCAATTTCCCCTGAATTGCCCCAGGATTTTGGTGCACGCGATTGGATTGTGGCGCATCGGCGCTGGCATGCACGCGACGGAAATCGGGTGGCGTGGCCGAACGAAAACCCGACGGATTCGGAAAAAAACCGCCGTATTTAAAACAAAAAATGTGTTGCGGAACTTGCACTTGCCTTCACTCAGCCCAGCTTGGTGTATTCCAGTGCGTTCCAGGGAACTTCAGCACAGCAGCGCCACCTGGTGGACGTCGGAGGAACTGCCTTAATAAATCCCGGCCAGACCCGAATCCAGCGCAGAGAACGCACCGCTGGATCGCGAATGGACCGGGTAAGTAAATCAGCCCCATTGTGTTGTGCTGGGGTTCGCAAATTGCGGATTGGGTTGATTACTAGGAGGGACTGGTGAGGAATCAGCATTGGCACCAATGACAAAGGTCCACATTGGCAAGAGGAAGGTGGAAGGTCCTTAATATGATTTCAGGGATTTAGGCCATAAGCTCAGGGCAAGCACCTCAAAGGTAGTTTTCTCAAAAGTTGGTGTAGGAAGGAGAGGTTTGGGTTCATGGAGAACTGGGCTGACTTTGCTGTCGGTTACAGGCCCTACAGTAGGGATGTGCTGCACCTCAATGGGTGAGGTGCTGCTGTTTTGGGGGTCAAATGGCTAGAAGGTTGGACGAGTGTTTAAACTAGAGTCTTGGGGGGATGGCAACTACGCCTGTGCAGGGCAAAAAAAGTGTAGATGGGAAACTGGGAAGAGTCATAGTCCATGAGGGTGGAAGGGGGGGCTGGAATAAGGTTGGGAAATAACAACAAAAGGAATAAGGATAAGGCAAACCATATAAAGTGTATGTACACAAAGGCCAGAAGCCTCACAAAAAAAGAGGAACTGTAACTCTTAATATTGGAGCGCAAATATGATATAGTGAGCTATGACTGGGCTGTTACTATAGATGGTTATAGACTTTTTAGAAATAATTGTATACATAAAAAAGGGGGATTTGTTTATATGTGAATTCTTGCCTCAAGCCTGTCCTGCGAGATGACATCGGTGACGAAAATGAAAATGTGGAGTCCCTATGGGTGGAGATAAGGGGAGGTAAAAAAATAATAAAATATTACTAGGGGTTTGTTATAAGGCTCCAAATATAATGGAGGCAGCAGAGGAAATGCTGATAAGTCAAATGGATGCGGCTTCAAAACATGGTGAAGTACTTATCATGGGGACTTCAATTACCTGGAAATTGACTGGGAGGCACAAACCTGCAGGTTCTTCAAAGGTAGCAGTTTTTTGTCAACAACAAAAGACTAGAGATGAGCGAGCACTAAAATGCTCGGGTACTCGTTATTCGAGACGAACTTTTCCCGATGCTCGAGTGCTTGAAGTCAATGGGAGACTCGAGCATTTTTCATGGGGACCAAGGCTCTGCACAGGGAAGCTTGGCCAAACACCTGGGAACCTCAGAAAAGGATGGAAACACCACGGAAATGGACAGGAAACAGCAGGGGCAGCATGCATGGATGCCTCTGAGGCTGCTTAATCGCACCATTATGCCAAAATTATGGGCAACAGCATGGCCATGACAGAGTGACAGAATGAAGCTAGATAGCATCTAAAACATCCAATAATTGACCCTGACACTATAGGGGACTTCATGCAGAGGCAGCGGCAGCAGCGGCAGGCTAGAGAGTGGCATGGCGACATACCCTAAATGGACTCAGGCTTCAAACCAATGGGTGGCAGAGAGGAACCAAAGGAGGTGAGCAAGAAGCGCTCAAATAATATCGGTACATGATAAAAGTTTGCCAGTATATTTTGTGGATTACACAGCAGGGTGGCGACAAAGTTAACAAGTTTGTTGTGGAAGCCATGAAAACAACCCAAAATTCTGCCTGACAAAGCTCGTTTGATAAGGGGACCATGTATGGAGGCAGTGAACTAGTAGTAGATTAAAGGTGCTGCAGTTAAAACTATGTTAGTTGGATCTTGGCATGGAGCTGGCGCTCCGCTGCCAGGCGAGCTTTCGCCAATCCAAGCCCGTGTCTCTAGGCTACTCCCCAAACAGCAATTCTAAGAACCTTTTGTATAAGATCAAGTGTAGTAGCGTTTAGGATATGGCGGGTGAGGGGAATGTAAACAGAAGCGCAAGAAGCGCTGAAATAATATTGGTAAATGATAAAAGTTTGCCAGTATATTTTGTGGATAACACAGCTGGGTGGCGACAAAGTTAACAACTTTGATGTGGAATCCATGAAAACAACCCAAATTTCTGCCTGACACACCTCGTTTGATAAAGGGACGATGTATGGAGGCAGCTATATGGACGACTCTTGGAGGTAGCAATGGAGACAACGTGTGGAGGCTGCTATGGAGACAATTTAATTTGGATAGTGCCTGTATGTGGCAGTCCAAAAAAGTTTTCAAACCAGAGGAGCAGGTAGGTGGCCCTCCAGAAAAATGGAATAGATTGAGTGCCTGTATGTGGCAGTCCAAAAAAGTTTTCAAACCAGAGGAGCAGGTAGGTGGCCCTCCAGAAAAATGAAATAGATTGAGTGCCTGTATGTGGCAGTCCAAAAAAGTTTTCAAACCAGAGGAGCAGGTAGGTGGCCCTCCAGAAAAATTGAATAGATTGAGTGCCTGTATGTGGCACTCCCAAAAATTGTTTAAAACAGAGGAGCGGGTCGGTGGCCCTCCAGAAAAATTAAATGCATAAAGTACTATAGCTAGAGCCAGTGGGCCCTGTCAGAAAATAGCCAGTTTCCTCTGTTTACTGTACAAAGAGGAGGAGAAGGAGGAAAATGAGGAGGAGGAGGAGTGGATAAATTATTCAGGTTGAGCTTCCTTCACCTGGTGGAGATTGGAAATTATGAGAAATCCAGGCTTTATTCATCTTAATAAGCGTCAGCCTGTCAGCGCTGTCAGTCGACAGGCGTGTACGCTTATCGGTGATGATGCCACCAGCTGCACTGAAAACCCGCTCGGACAAGACGCTAGCGGCAGGGCAGGCAAGAACCTCCAAGGCGTACAGCGCCAGTTCGTGCCACATGTCCAGCTTTGAAACCCAGTAGTTGTAGGGAGCTGTGTGATCATTTAGGACGATGGTATGGTCAGCTACGTACTCCCTCACCATCTTTCTGTAAAGATCAGCCCTACTCTGCCGAGACTGGGGACAGGTGACAGTGTCTTGCTGGGGTGACATAAAGCTGGCAAAAGCCTTGTAAAGCGTACCCTTGCCAGTGCTGGACAAGCTGCCTGCTCGCCTACTCTCCCTTGCTACTTGTCCCGCAGAACTACGCACTCTGCCGCTAGCGCTGTCAGAAGGGAAATACTGTTTCAGCTTGTGCACCAGGGCCTGCTGGTATTCATGCATTCTCACACTCCTTTCCTCTCCAGGGATGAGAGTGGAAAGATTTTGCTTGTACCGTGGGTCCAGGAGAGTGAATACCCAGTAATCGGTGCTGGAATAAATTCTTTGAACGCGAGGGTCACGGGATAGGCAGCCTAGCATGAAATCTGCCATATGCGCCAGAGTACCAACGCGTAAGAATTCACTCCCCTCACTGGCCTGACTGTCCATTTCCTCCTCCTCCAACTCCTCCAACTCCTCTTCTTCTGCCCATACACGCTGAACAGTGAAGGACTCAACAATGGTCCCCTCTTGTGCCTCGCCAACATTCTCCTCCTCTTCCTCCTCATCCTCCTCCACCTCCACCTCCTCCGATATGCGCTGAGAAACAGACCTAAGGGTGCTTTGGCTATCAACAAGGGAATCTTCTTCCCCCATCTCTTGTGACGAGCGCAAAGCTTCCGACTTCATGCTGATCAGAGATTTTTTCAACAGGCCAAGCAGCGGGATGGTGTGGCTGATGATGGCGGCATCGCCACTGACCATCTGTGTTGACTCCTCAAAGTTACTCAGCACCTGACAGATATCAGACATCCACGTCCACTCCTCATTGTAGACTTGAGGAAGCTGACTGACCTGACTACCAGTTCTGGTGGAAGTTGACATCTGGCAGTCTACAATCGCTCGGCGCTGCTGGTAAACTCTGGATAACATGGTCAGTGTTGAATTCCACCTCGTGGGCACGTCGCACAACAGTCGGTGAGCGGGCAGTTGGAGGCGGCGCTGCGCTGCCCTGAGAGTGGCAGCATCTGTGCTGGACTTCCTGAAATGCGCACCTTCGTGAGCAAATCAGACAGATTGGGGTATGTCTTGAGGAAACGCTGAACTATCAGATTTAACACATGGGCCAGGCATGGCACATGTGTCAGTCTGCCGAGTTGCAGAGCCGCCACCAGGTTACGGCCGTTGTCACACACAACCATGCCTGGCTTCAGGTTCAGCGGAGCCAGCCACAGATCAGTCTGCGCCGTGATGCCCTGTAATAGTTCTTGGGCGGTGTGCCTTTTATCGCCTAGGCTCAGCAGTTTGAGCACCGCCTGCTGTCGCTTAGCGACGGCACTGCTGCTGTGCCTAGAGCTACCGACTGATGGCGCCATGCCCACGGATGGTAGTTCGGAGGAGGAGGTGGAGGAGGGGTGGGAGGAGGAGGAGGCATAGTAGGCCTGAAACACCTGGACCGAGGTAGGCCCCGCAATCCTTGGCGTCGGCAGTATATGACCAGCCGCAGGGTCAGACTCGGTCCCAGCCTCCACCAAGTTAACCCAATGTGCCGTCAGCGATACATAGTGGCCCTGCCCGGCAGCACTCGTCCACGTGTCCGTGGTCAGGTGGACCTTGTCAGAAACGGCGTTGGTCAGGGCACGGATGATGTTGTCTGACACGTGCTGGTGCAGGGCTGGGACGGCACATCGGGAAAAGTAGTGGCGGCTGGGGACCGAATACCGAGGGGCAGTCGCCGCCATGAGGTTGCGAAAGGCCTCGGTCTCTACTAGCCTATAGGGCAGCATCTCCGGGCTGAGCAATCTGAAGATGTGGACATTAAGGGCTTGGGCGTGCGGGTGGGTTGCACTATATTTGCGTTTCCGCTCCAGCGTCTGGGGTATGGAGAGCTGAACGCTGGTGGATGCTGTGGAGGATCGTGGAGGTGACGATGGGGTTTTTGCGGCAGGGTCCTGGGCAGGGGGCTGACTATCAGCTGACACAGGGGAAGGAGCAGTGGTGTGCACGGCCACACCACAGGTGAACGGGCTTGTTGCCACTGAGTGGGGTGTTTAGCATTCATATGCCTGCGCATACTGGTGGTAGTTAAGTTATTAGTGGTGGAACCCCTGCTGATCCTGGTTTGGCAAATGTTGCACACCACAGTCCGTCGGTCATCCGGTGTTTCCTTAAAGAACCTCCAGACTTCTGAAAATCTAGCCCTCGCCGCAGGAGCCCTCGCCACGGGAGCTTCACTAGTTGACACATTTGGCGCTGATGCACCAGGTCTGGCCCTGCCTCTCCGTCTGGCCCCACCACTGCCTCTTCCAACCTGTTCTGGTCGAGGACTCTCCTCCGTCTCAGAAGCACTGTGTTCACCCGGCCTATCAACCCAGCTTGGGTCTGTCACCTCATCATCCTCCGATCCCTCAGTCTGCTCCCCCCTCGGACTTCCTGCCCTGACAACAACTTCCCCACTGTCTGACAACCGTGTCTCCTCATCGTCGGACACCTCTTTACACACTTCTTCCACTACGTCAAGAAGGTCATCATCACCCACAGACTGCGACTGGTGGAAAACCTGGGCATCGGAAAATAGCTCAGCAGCAACCGGACAAGTGGTTTGTGACTGTGGGAAGGGTCCAGAAAACAGTTCCTCAGAGTATGCCGGTTCAAATGCCAAATTTTCCTGGGAGGGGGCAGACTGGGGGGGAGGAGGCTGAGGTGCAGGAGCTGGAGGAGTGCCGATTTCGGTGACATGGGTGGACTGCGTGGAAGACTGACTGGTGGACAAATTGCTCGAAGCATTGTCGGCAATCCACGACATCACCTGTTCGCACTGTTCTGGCCTCAACAGTGCTCTACCACGAGTCCCAGTAACTTCAGACATGAACCTAGGGAGTGTAGCTCTGCGGCGTTCCCCTGCTCCCTCATAAGCAGGTGGTGTCTCACCCCGCCCAGGACCACGGCCTCTGACCCCTGCAGTAGTTGGACGCCCACGTCTCCGCCCTCGTCCTCTACCCCTAGCCCTCGGGTTAAACATTTTGAAAATGAGAGTTATAACTTTAATTTTTTTTTAACTTTTTTTTGTGTTTTTTGTTTTTTTTTTGTGTTTTTTAGTTTTTAAAACCAAACAATGCTATCCTATTGCTATGGCTATTTTCTAGCCAAGTATGAAAGCACACTGCTATGCCAGATGAGATGACGCTGAGTTATTAAAAAAATAAACGTAAAATAAAAAAGGAAATGGCAGACTGTGCCTAATTGAAATCCAACCCCTAATAAATTTTCCCACTTCGGTCTTTGCGATGAATATGTGCGTCACTAAGCGCAAAACACAGCGGTCGCAAGTCTCACTACAAATTGCTCACAATTTGCTAGTAGATGCACTGCAGCAAGGACAGCCACCAGCAGATCAACCAGAAATCAAATATATATAACGTTACTGTAGGCGTAAGTAAGCCGTTTGGATTCTCCGATGGCTATTTTCTAGCCAAGTATGAAAGCACACTGCTATGCCAGATGAGATGACGCTGAGTTATTAAAAAAATAAGCGTAAAATAAAAAAGGAAATGGCAGACTGTGCCTAATTGAAATCCAACCCCTAATAAATTTTCCCACTTCGGTCTTTGCGATGGATATGTGCGTCACTAAGCGCAAAACACAGCGGTCGCAAGTCTCACTACAAATTGCTCACAATTTGCTAGTAGATGCACTGCAGCAAGTACAGCCACCAGCAGATCAAACAGAAATCAAATATATATAACGCTACTGTAGGCGTAAGTAAGCCGTTTGGATTCTCCTATGGCTATTTTCTAGCCAAGTATGAAAGCACACTGATGAGATGACGCTGAGTTATGAAAAAATAAACGTATAATAAAAAGTAAATGGCAGACTGTGCCTAATTGAAATCAAACCCCTAATAAATTTTCCCACTTTGGTGTTTGAGGTGGATATGTGTGTCACTAAGAGCTAAACACAACGGTAGCAAGTCCCCCTGCAAATTCCTCACAATATGGTACTAGCTGCACTACTAGTGCCAGCAAGCCCAGCCACAAGCAAACAAAAAAAAAAAGTATAACGTTATTGTAGCCCTAAGAAGGGCTGTTGGGTTCTTGTTGAATCACTCCTGCCTAACACTATTCTAATAGAACACCCTAACGCTTTCCCTGACCAGCAGCAGCTCTCTCCCTAGCGGCATCCAGACACAGAATGATCCGAGCAGCGCGGGCAGCGGCTAGTCTATCCCAGGGTCACCTGATCTGGCCAGCCAACCACTGCTATCGACGTGTAAGGGTACCACGTCATGCTGGGTGGAGTGCAGAGTCTCCTGGCTTGTGATTGGCTCTGTTTCTGGCCGCCAAAAAGCAAAACGGCGGGAGCTGCCATTTTCTCGAGCGGGCGAAGTATTTGTCCGAGCAACGAGCAGTTTCGAGTACGCTAATGCTCGAACGAGCATCAAGCTCGGACGAGTATGTTCGCTCATCTATACAAAAGACAATTACCTGCAACTAGTCCTGGAGCTCATATACAGTACTCTAGCTAGAAACAGCTACTTGGATCTGAGATTCCAAAGACATTGCATTTGAGCATTTACCAGCACATATGTTGTCAAAAATAGAGGCTCCTCTTTTGCCTAATATGCCTGAAAAGCCACAATTTAAACATTCCGCTAAGTTAATACATGCAAAGCCTACTTGGGCTGAGAGAGTTGGTATGTATGCCCCAGTTATAAACAGCTACTTTCTTTTGGAAAGAATCCTCAGAAATGCTAAAGAAATTGAGGATTTGGGAGAATTATTTGAATATTACAGATTACCTTTTTGATGCAGTGGCTGTTACTTCGATATATTTGAAGCAGCTGATTATAGTCACTAACCAGCATGCAGTAGTATTATATTACCTTACTGCTGCTCAAGGAGGGCTATGCCAGATAGTGGGGTCGGCATGTTGTCATTTCATTGATCTTAATGGCATGTTTCAGATCACTCACGATTTAAACCGAGCAAATCAACTAGAGGGGTTCAGGAGCGCCCATTTGCCACCACCTGAATTTACTTGGCCATATTGGTTGTCATGGCTCAATCCTTTCAACTGGTTCAAGGGAATTGGAGGGTTGATATCAGGAATCTTTCATATGCTGATACAAGGTTGTTTTCTAATTCTACTTATATTTATCCTGGTGAAAATTTTTATTTTACTATTGAAAAGGATTCTAAAATCAAACAGTTTTTCAGGAAAATCAAAATCAGCCAACCTGACCATCATTAACCCTTTCAGGACCTGGCCCTTTTTTGTTTTTTCATTTTCATTTTTTACTCCCCACGATCAAAAATCCATAACTTTTTTATTTTTCCATGTACATAGCTGTGTGACGGCTTATTTTCTGCGTAACAAATTGCACTTCATAGAGATGGTATTGAATATTCCATGCCGTGTACTAGGAAGCGGGAAAAAAATTCCAAATGCAGTGAAATTGGTAAAAAAACGCATTTGTGTCGCCTTCTTGTGGGCTTGGATCTTACGGATTTCACTGTGCGCCCCAAATGACATGTCTATTTTATTCTTTGGGTCGGTACGATTACGGGGATACCAAATTTGTATAGGTTTTATGTTTTCATACATTTAAAAAAATTAAAACCTCCTGTACAAAATTTTTTTTGGGGATTTTGCCATCTTCTGGCGCTAATAACTTTTTTATACTTTGGTGTACTGAGCTGTGGGTGGTGTCGTTTTTTGCGGATTTTGATGACGTTTACAATGTTATCAATTTTAGGACTGTACGACCTTGTGATCACTTTTTATAGAATTTTTTAATTTTTTTAAATGACAAAAAAAGTGCCATTTTCGAATTTGGGCACGATTTTCCGTTACGGGATTAAACGCAGTGAAAAACCGTTATCATATTTTGATAGATCGGGCATTTTCGGACGCGGCGATACCTAATGTGTTTATGATTTTTACTGTTTATTTATATTTATATCAGTTCTAGGGAAAGGGGGGGATTTGAGTTTTTAGGGTTTTTTTATTATAATTTTTTTTTTTTTTACTTTTTTTTATTTTTAGTACTTTTCAGACTCCCTAGGGTACTTTAACCCTAGGGGGTCTGCACGATCCTATCATATACTGCCATACTACAGTATGGCAGTATATGGGGATTTTACTCCTCATACATTACAATGTGCTGATAGCACATTGTAATGCATGGGTTAACCAGAAGTAGCCTCGGGTCTTCGCGAGACCCGAGGTTACCATGGCGACGGATCGCCGCTCCCCGATGACGTCACGGGGAGCGGCGATCCTCGAAAAGATGGTGGCGCCCACGCGCCGCCATGCTTTTGAAGCCGCCGGCAGCATTGCCAGCGGCGATCGAGGTGAAAACAGCAAAGACTTACCGGCTATGGAGAGGCGTGAGCCCTCTCCATGCACCCGCGGCCGACCCGTGACGTGCTATTACGTCACGGGTCGTGAAAGGGTTAAAGATTCAGCATCCCACTTTATGATGATGACAATACCTGCTCCACTACCACAGATGGAAGTAGATGCTTCAACCACCCCAGCCTCAAATCTTTCGGCCTCACAGTACAATTGTACTTACTGCGGAAAGAATATTGGACTTATAAAGGACTTATTTAGTGGAATATTTTAAAGCAAATAACATCCCATTAATCTTCTCTAGTTTATATGGACAAGGAGATTTTAGATAGGGGAAGCAGTGAGGTCATCTGGATGGATGCTGGACATCCCATAATTTGTGAGGATTTGTGGAAGCTTGAGGAGTCGGCAGAGAAATGGTTGATGAGGTCTAATGTAGATAAATGTAAAGTTATGCACTTGGGATATGGAAACAAAATTGTATAATTACCATATTTTTCGTACTATAAGGCGCACAAAAAATCCTTTGATTTTCCCAGAAATCAAAGGTGCGCCTTATAGTCCAGTGCGCCTTGTATATGAACCTACTTACAGACAACAGCTGCCTTCAACTGTGCACAGGTCGGCCACCTGCTGGTCATTCATCCTTATAAGCAGGTGCGCCTTATAGTCCAGTGCGCCTTATTTATGAACCTAGACGGTTTAGCAGGCATTTATTGATGGTGCGCCTTATAGTCTGAAAAATACTTTATGTTCGAAACAGTCAATTGCTTGGGGGTATTGGTGGATGGTAAACTTAATTTTAGTGACCAGAGCAAGGTGGCTGCTGCTAAAGCAAATAAAATTATGGGATGTATCAAGAGAGGAATTGATTCTCATGAGAAAGGCATAGTTTTTCCCTTATACAAATCCCTGGTCAGACCACATGGAATAGTGTGTACAGTTTTGGGCACCAGTGTATTAAAATGACATAGTAGAACTGGAACAGGTGCAGAGGAGAGCAATCAAGATTATTAGGGGAATGGGGACACTGGAATACAAGGGGAGACCTCATTACAATGAACAAATACCTGAACAGGCAGTACAAGGATCTCTCCAAAGATCTCTTTATACCTGGGCATCTCCTCTATGTCTAGAGGAGAGGTGATTCTACCGTCAACATAGACAAAGGTTCTTTACTGTAACAGCAGTGAGACTATGGAACTCTCTGCCGCAGGAGGTTGTTATGGCGGACTCTATGTACATGTTCAAAAGAGACCTGGATGCCTTTCTGGAGAGAAAAAAATATTACGGGTTATGGGGAAAAAGCATTTGATTCTCTACGGTTGGACTTGATGGACTTGCATCTTTTTCCAGCCTTGTTTATATTATGATACTATGACTGTACGCTTTCCCAAAAATACATAAAAAAACATTTTTTTGGCAAATGAGAACTTGACTAAAAATCCTAGTGTCTATGTCGATTAGGGTTTGCTGTTAGGGTGTCCGGAGTTAGTTTTTTTTAGTGAGGACAAAGAAATCCACACATAACACATTGTTTTAGGGTTTGATACAATATAGACATGATATTTTGATGTATGGGGTAAAGGTATTCACCCATGAAATACACCATGACCAACTTTTTAGACTTGATGAAATCATTAGATCCTGGTGACCATGTAAATACCAGAAACCTACCTCTATCAAATATTTCTTACCCTAGATAACCTCATATCCACTCTCCCGTAACCCCTTCCCGCTCTGCGTCGGATATATCGGACATGGAGTGCAGTGACTTAGCTCTCAGCGTCTGATATTTCGGACACAGAGCCAATGCCGGTTCAGCTCTGAGCCGAACCAGCATCGGGAAGCCAACACCCCAGTGTAACAACCGTGGCCAGAGTGGGATCTGATCGCGGGTGTTTAACCCTTTAAATGCCGTGGTCAGTGCGACTGCAGCATTTAACTTGCCTTTGGAGGGGGGGGCGCTGGTCTTTCCTATAGCAACTCAGGGGTCCGATCTGGACTTCAGAGTTGCCTGTAGGAACTGCCTGTAAGATGGTGTCAGTGACGTCATCTTACAGGCACAGCATCTGCATAGGCTGACACTACTAATACCCTTAAATACATCAGTATTGCAGATTATTATTATGAACAAGCAATAAGATGATTGCTTGTTCATGTCCCACAGTGGATACTGTAAAAAAGTTTTAAAAAAAGGTTGTTTAATAAAAAATTAAGTAAGAAATCAATAAAAATGCCCATAAGCCCCATAACATATGAAGAGACATATAATGCAAAAAAAAGTCTAAATCATAACACAAACCCCACATACATAGTATCACAGCATCCATAACAACCTGTAGAATAAAAGTAAATAATTATTGAACCCGCACGACGAACGCCGTTCAAAAAAACTGTTATAAACCATCCAAAAATTATGATATTTACCTATTCAATCCAACAAAAAATGCAATTAAAAGTGATCAAAAAAAGCTGTTTCTGATAGTCTGAGGGGTGCAGATTTGATGGGTTGATTATATTGGGGGCTTTGATGCTAAATATGTAAAATTTCATTCAAAACTGTATTTATCCCCAAAATAGTCAATTTTGAAAATCCGGAAAAGCAATATTCGATTTGTAAGCCACGTGACATATAAATAAACTATACAGACATTTAAAAAATGGTGAAAATGTAAAGTAGACATATGACAAATGTTATTCAGCAATTTATTTAGGTGGTAAATCTATCTGCCTGAAAACTCAATGATTTTGAAAATGGCAAACAGTGTTCAAAAATTATAACCATATAAAGCGACGCAAGTCAGAATCCAAAAAATGGGGCTGAGCCTTAAGCTACAAAATGGCTGCATCCTTATGGGGTTAAGAAAGTCAATAGGACAATATTTACAAGCTAGATCTAATTGCTCAAAAGAGGAGGATTTTTTTAATAGAGAAAGTGACAAATTACCGTATATACTCGTGTATAAGCCGAGTTTTTCAGCACAAAAAATGTGCAACTACTCCTGCGCATTGGCAGGGACGTTGCATACCCCCAGGGCAATTGAAAGAGCCGCCCATGGCTCGACTATTGGGCCAGATGTGGAGAGAGAGAACCAACACTGTTCAGCAGCAGATGGCCTCCGGGGGTCCAGGTGTATAGCAGCCGGTAGGGGTAAAGATGGAACAGGTTGCACTTTTGAGGAAGTGCTGGCCATGTGCAGTGTAGGGGACAAACCATCCATGGTCCTAGAGACAGGCACCTGGGTTGGTGTTGGACTAAGTACAAAAAAATACAAACATATGTGACAGTTGGTAGCTAACGCCCTTCAACCAACTGTATGTGGGAATGGTGTGGTATCATGTCCTGTAATCCACTCCTTGCACCAAGGCCTAACTATTTGTTCGAAAACTCTTCTTCCTTGGCAACAAATAGTAATAGTATAAGTACATGTTATACATACAGTACATTTTTAACCTGCCGTCTGACGGTCTTACCCTTAATGTATAGCAGCTAGGTGCTTCTAGTTGAACACCCCCGGTCCCCTAAAGACCCGTGGTTTTCAGACTACCATAACTTACGAAGCTTCCGTTTGAGGCTTAAGCCAGCGGTCAGGGTTTACATATAAAAGACGATCTAACACAGTCATACTATCACCTGCAAAGCCTATGAAAATGTTAAATGCAAACTTACAATAAATGACAGTTGTGCAAACATTATAGAACACGCATTGGCTTTAGTAGCCCAATGGGTACATTGCTTGAATGTTACAAACGTTACATGAGAAAGTCTACTCTGGGTAGCAATAGCAAAGTGCCAAAATGTCCATTTTCCTGTGGAGAAAAAGGCATAAATGCAAACAGAATGTCTCATTCCTGCAAATAAAGAACATTCAGTGCAACATAAAAGTCAATGGCAACTTTTCCTTGTAGTGGATGGCTAAAAGTCTTTCAGAAGGCTTTTGAAGAAAAGTCCATCTTCTGGACACAGCCCTTGATGTGGGGAAAAGTGCAGATGAAGGGTCTCCTCCAGAGGTAGAGAAACAGAGTCCTTCACAGAGGTCTCTGCATCAGCAGAGGTTGATGCTAATGTAGCATATAATACTGGAGAGCAGTTCAAGGAGAGTCTCTTGACTGAAATAAATAAATAGGGGAAAGAGTCCCAGGAAAGTCTCTGGCTCTAAGAGGTATATGGCGTTCAGCCCAACTGGGAGTAGCAGAGAAAGTCATATAACCCATTATTTACAATAAATACAGTACCTTGTAAGGGCTACAGCCCATCAGGGGTTACTCAGTATCTGAATTGCAGTCAGTAGGAGTGAGTACCTCAGGATCGGCAAAGCAGACGGCCTTCAGCTTCCGATTTTTGTGTTGGGACAGCTGGTACTCCTGGGGGTGAAGAAGGAAGCAGCTACGGAATCTTTGAACTTTTCAGTCACAGCCCAAACTAACGCCAGGAACTCCAACTTGAATGAGCTGTAATTCTGGTCATTCTGTTCCGGTTCTCGAAGGGAACGGCTGGTGTAGGCTATGGCCCTTTCAGTTCCATTCTGAAGCTGGGATAGTTCAGCGCCTAATCCCTGCTTGCTGGCATCGGTGTAGAGTATAAAAGGCAGATTGTAATCTGGGTATCCTAACACCGGTGGCTCAGTTAGTCTTAACTTCAGCATTTGGAAAGCTGCCTCTCGTTCTGCTGTCCATTTAATGGCTGCTCGGGATTGTTGGCCCTCTTTTGGCAGTCCCCTTAAGAGTTCTTGCAGAGGGGCTGCTAACTGGGAAAACTTCGGGATAAAACGCCTGTAGTAGCTGGCAAATCCCAAGAAGCTCTTGATGTCCCGGATAGTAGACGGGGTAGGCCAGTTATGGACAGCTGCAATTTTATCTGGGTCTGGCTCAATTCCATCAGCACTCACCACATGTCCTAGTTACTTTAAACTAGGCTGCAATAGGTGGCACTTGGACGGCTTTACCTTCAACCCATGCTGGGTCAGGATTTTGAAGACTTCAGCCAGATGTCGAAGATGCTCTTCGGAGGTCTTAGAGTAGATGATGATGTCATCCAAGTACAGGAGGACAGTCTCAAAGTTCCGATGACCCAAACATCTCTCCACTAACCGCTGAAACTACCGGTGGTGTTTTACAGGCCGAAAGGCATGTTATTAAACTCAAACAGGCCCATTGGGGTGGTGAAAGCTGTCTTCTCCCTATCTTCAGGCGCCATGGCCACTTGCCAGTAGCCACTGGTCAGATCCAAGGTCGAGAAGCAAGCAGCTGACCCTAGGGCTGCGAGGGATTCCTCGATTCGAGTCAGCGGATAGGCATCCTTGTTGGTGATATTGTTGATCTTTCTATAGTCAACACAGAATCGAAGGGTCCCATCTAGAGATGAGCGAACACTAAAATGCTCGGGTACTCGTTATTCGAGACGAACTTTTCCCGATGCTCGAGTGCTCGTCTCGAATAACGAACCCCATTGAAGTCAATGGGAGACTCGAGCATTTTTCAAGGGGACCAAGGCTCTGCACAGGGAAGCTTGGCCAAACACCTGGGAACCTCAGAAAAGGATGGAAACACCACGGAAATGGACAGGAAACAGCAGGGGCAGCATGCATGGATGCCTCTGAGGCTGCTTAAACGCACCATTATGCCAAAATTATGGGCAACAGCATGGCCATGACAGAGTGACAGAATGAAGCTAGATAGCATCTAAAACATGCAATAATTGACCCTGACACTATAGGGGACGGCATGCAGAGGCAGCGGCAGCAGGCTAGAGAGTGTCATGGCGACATACCCTAAATGGACTCAGGCTTCAAACCAATGGGTGGCAGAGAGGAACCAAAGGAGGTGAGCAAGAAGTGCTCAAATAATATCGGTACATGATAAAAGTTTGCCAGTATATTTTGTGGATTACACAGCAGGGTGGCGACAAAGTTAACATGGAAGCCATGAAAACAACCCAAAATTCTGCCTGACACAGCTCGTTTGATAAGGGGACCATGTATGGAGGCAGTGAACTAGTAGTAGATTAAAGGTGCTGCAGTTAAAACTATGTTAGTTGGATCTTGGCATGGAGCTGGCGCTCCGCTGCCAGGCGAGCTTTCGCCAATCCAAGCCCCTGTCTCTAGGCTACTCCCCAAACAGCACTTCTAAGAACCTTTTGTATAAGATCAAGTGTAGTAGCGTTCTTATAAGTTTAGGATATGCCGGGTGAGGGGAATGTAAACAGATGCGCAAGAAGCGCATGATGCGCATGGAGCTGGCGCTCCGCTGCCAGGCGAGCTTTCGCAAATCCAAGCCCCTGTCTCTAGGCTACTCCCCAAACAGCACTTTTGTATAAGATCAAGTGTAGTAGCGTTCTTATAAGTTTAGGATATGGCGGGTGAGGGGAATGTAAACAGATGCGCAAGAAGCGCTGAAATAATATCCCTAAATGGTAAAAGTTTGCAAGTATATTTTGTGGATTACACAGCAGGGTGGCGACAAAGTTAACAACTTTGATGTGGAATCCATGAAAACAACCCAAATTTCTGCCTGACACACCTCGTTTGATAAAGGGACGATGTATGGAGGCAGCTATATGGACGACTTTTGGAGGTAGGAATGGAGACAACGTGTGGAGGCTGCTATGGAGACAATTTAATTTGGATAGTGCCTGTATGTGGCAGTCCCAAACATTTTTCAAACCAGAGGAGCAGGTAGGTGGCCCTCCAGTAAAATGGGATAGATTGAGTGCCTGTATGTGGCAGTCCCAAAAATTGTTCAAACCAGAGGAGCAGGTAGGTGGCCCTCCAGTAAAATGGAATAGATTGAGTGCCTGTATGTGGCAGTCCCAAAAATTGTTCAAACCAGAGGAGCAGGTAGGTGGCCCTGCAGTAAAATGGAATAGATTGAGTGCCTGTATGTGGCAGTCCCAAAAATGTTTCAAACCAGAGGAGCAGGTAGGTGGCCCTCCAGTAAAATGGGATAGATTGAGTGCCTGTATGTGGCAGTCCCAAAAATGTTTCAAACCAGAGGAGCAGGTAGGTGGCCCTCCAGTAAAATGGGATAGATTGAGTGCCTGTATGTGGCAGTCCCAAAAATGTTTCAAACCAGAGGAGCAGGTAGGTGGCCCTCCAGTAAAATGGAATAGATTGAGTGCCTGTATGTGGCAGTCCCAAAAATTCTTCAAACCAGAGGAGCAGGTAGGTGGCCCTCCAGTAAAATGGGATAGATTGAGTGCCTGTATGTGGCAGTCCCAAAAATGTTTCAAACCAGAGGAGCAGGTAGGTGGCCCTCCAGTAAAATGGAATAGATTGAGTGCCTGTATGTGGCAGTCCCAAAAATTCTTCAAACCAGAGGAGCAGGTAGGTGGCCCTCCAGTAAAATGGAATAGATTGAGTGCCTGTATGTGGCAGTCCCAAAAATTGTTCAAACCAGAGGACCGGGTAGGTGGCCCTCCAGAAAAATGGAATAGATTGAGTGCCTGTATGTGGCACTCACAAAAATTGTTTCAAACAGAGGACCGGGTAGGTGGCCCTCCAGAAAAATTAAATGCATGAAGTATAGCAAGAGCCAGTGGGCCCTGTCAAAAAATAGCCATTTTCCTCTGCTTTACTGTACAAAGAGGAGGAGAAGGAGGAAAATGAGGAGGAGGAGGAGGAGTGGATCAATTATTCAGGTTGAGCTTCCTTCACCTGGTGGAGATTGGAAATTCTGAGAAATCCAGCCTTTATTCATTTTAATAAGCGTCAGCCTGTCAGCGCTGTCAGTCGACAGGCGTGTACGCTTATCGGTGATGATGCCACCAGCTGCACTGAAAACCCGCTCGGACAAGACGCTAGCGGCAGGGCAGGCAAGAACCTCCAAGGCGTACAGCGCCAGTTCGTGCCACATGTCCAGCTTTGAAACCCAGTAGTTGTAGGGAGCTGTGTGATCATTTAGGACGATGGTATGGTCAGCTACGTACTCCCTCACCATCTTTCTGTAAAGATCAGCCCTACTCTGCCGAGACTGGGGACAGGTGACAGTGTCTTGCTGGGGTGACATAAAGCTGGCAAAAGCCTTGTAAAGCGTACCCTTGCCAGTGCTGGACAAGCTGCCTGCTCGCCTACTCTCCCTCGCTACTTGTCCCGCAGAACTACGCACTCTGCCGCTAGCGCTGTCAGAAGGGAAATACTGTTTCAGCTTGTGCACCAGGGCCTGCTGGTATTCATGCATTCTCACACTCCTTTCCTCTGCAGGGATGAGAGTGGCAAGATTTTGCTTGTACCGTGGGTCCAGGAGAGTGAACACCCAGTAATCGGTGCTGGAATAAATTCTTTGAACGCGAGGGTCACGGGATAGGCAGCCTAGCATGAAATCTGCCATATGCGCCAGAGTACCAACGCGTAAGAATTCACTCCCCTCACTGGCCTGACTGTCCATTTCCTCCTCCTCCAACTCCTCCAACTCCTCTTCTTCTGCCCATACACGCTGAACAGTGAAGGACTCAACAATGGTCCCCTCTTGTGTCTCGCCAACATTCTCCTCCTCTTCCTCCTCATCCTCCTCCACCTCCACCTCCTCCGATATGCGCTGAGAAACAGACCTCAGGGTGCTTTGGCTATCAACAAGGGAATATTCTTCCCCCGTCTCTTGTGACGAGCGCAAAGCTTCCGACTTCATGCTGACCAGAGAGTTTTTCAACAGGCCAAGCAGCGGGATGGTGAGGCTGATGATGGCGGCATCGCCACTGACCATCTGTGTTGACTCCTCAAAGTTACTCAGCACCTGACAGATATCAGACATCCACGTCCACTCCTCATTGTAGACTTGAGGAAGCTGACTGACCTGACTACCAGTTCTGGTGGAAGTTGACATCTGGCAGTCTACAATCGCTCTGCGCTGCTGGTAAACTCTGGATAACATGGTCAGTGTTGAATTCCACCTCGTGGGCACGTCGCACAACAGTCGGTGAGCGGGCAGTTGGAGGCGGCGCTGCGCTGCCCTGAGAGTGGCAGCATCTGGGCTGGACTTCCTGAAATGCGCACAGATGCGGCGCACCTTCGTGAGCAAATCAGACAGATTGGGGTATGTCTTGAGGAAACGCTGCACTATCAGATTTAACACATGGGCCAGGCATGGCACATGTGTCAGTCTGCCGAGTTGCAGAGCCGCCACCAGGTTACGGCCGTTGTCACACACAACCATTCCCGGCTTGAGGTTCAGCGGTGCCAGCCACAGATCAGTCTGCGCCGTGATGCCCTGTAATAGCTCTTGGGCGGTGTGCCTTTTGTCGCCTAGGCTCAGCAGTTTGAGCACCGCCTGCTGTCGCTTAGCGACGGCACTGCTGCTGTGCCTAGAGCTACCGACTGATGGCGCCGTGCCCACGGATGGTAGTTCGGAGGAGGAGGTGGAGGAGGGGTGGGAGGAGGAGGAGGCATAGTAGGCCTGAAACACCTGGACCGAGGTAGGCCCCGCAATCCTCGGCGTCGGCAGTATATGAGCAGCCCCAGGGTCAGTCTCGGTCCCAGCCTCCACCAAGTTAACCCAATGTGCCGTCAGCGATATATAGTGGCCCTGCCCGGCAGCACTCGTCCACGTGTCCGTGGTCAGGTGGACCTTGTCAGAAACGGCGTTGGTCAGGGCACGGATGATGTTGTCTGACACGTGCTGGTGCAGGGCTGGGACGGCACATCGGGAAAAGTAGTGGCGGCTGGGGACCGAATACCGAGGGGCGGCCGCCGCCATGAGGTTGCGAAAGGCCTCGGTCTCTACTAGCCTATAGGGCAGCATCTCCAGGCTAAGCAATCTGGAGATGTGCACATTAAGGGCTTGGGCGTGCGGGTGGGTTGCACTATATTTGCGTTTCCGCTCCAGCGTCTGGGGTATGGAGAGCTGAACGCTGGTGGATGCTGTGGAGGATCGTGGAGGCGACGATGGGGTTTTTGGGCCAGGGTCCTGGGCAGGGGGCTGACTAGCAGCTGACACAGGGGAAGGAGCAGTGGTGTGCACGGCCGGAGGTGAACGGGCTTGTTGCCACTGAGTGGGGTGCTTAGCATTCATATGCCTGCGCATACTGGTGGTAGTTAAGCTAGTAGTGGTGGAACCCCTGCTGAGCCTGGTTTGGCAAATGTTGCACACCACAGTCCGTCGGTCATCCGGTGTTTCCTTAAAGAACCTCCACACTTCTGAAGATCTAGCCCTCGCCGCAAGAGCCCTCACCACGGGAGCTTCACTAGTTGACAGTGGCGCTGATGCACCAGCTCTGGCCCTGCCTCTCCGTCTGGCCCCACCACTGCCTCTTCCAACCTGTTCAGGTCGAGGACTCTCCTCCGTCTCAGAAGCACTGTGTTCACCCGGCCTCTCAACCCAGCTTGGGTCTGTCACCTCATCATCCTCCGATCCCTCAGTCTGCTCCCCCCTCGGACTTCCTGCCCTGACAACAACTTCCCCACTGTCTGACAACCGTGTCTCCTCATCGTCGGACACCTCTTTACACACTTCCACTACGTCAAGAAGGTCATCATCACCCACAGACTGTGACTGGTGGAAAACCTGGGCATCGGAAAATTGCTCAGCAGCAACCGGACAAGTGGTTTGTGACTGTGGGAAGGGTCCAGAAAACAGTTCCTCAGAGTATGCCGGTTCAAATGGCAAATTTTCCTGGGAGGGGGCAGACTGGGGGGGAGGAGGCTGAGGTGCAGGAGCTGGAGGAGTGGGGATTTCGGTGACATGGGTGGACTGCGTGGAAGACTGACTGGTGGTGGACAAATTGCTCGAAGCATTGTCAGCAATCCACGACATCACCTGTTCGCACTGTTCTGGCCTCAACAGTGCTCTACCACGAGTCCCAGTAACTTCAGACATGAACCTAGGGAGTGTAGCTCTGCGGCGTTCCCCTGCTCCCTCATCAGCAGGTGGTGTCTCACCCCGCCCAGGACCACGGCCTCTGACCCCTGCAGTAGTTGGACGCCCACGTCCCCGCCCTCGTCCTCTACCCCTAGCCCTGGGGTTAAACATTTTTAAAATGAGAGTTATAACTTTTTTTTTTTTTTTACTTTTTTTTTTTTTTTTTGTGTGTTTTTTTTGTGTTTTTTGTTTTTTTTTGTGTTTTTTGTTTTTTTTTGAGTTTTTAGAACCAAACAATCCTATCCTATTGCTATGGCTATTTTCTAGCCAAGTATCAAAGGAAGCACACTACTATGCCAGATGAGATGACACTGAGTTATTGCCTAATAGAAATCCAACCCCTACTGAATTTTGCCACTTCAGCCTTTGCTATGGATATGTGCGCCACTAAGCGCAGAACACAGCGGTCGCAAGTCTCACTACAAATTGCTCAGAATTGGCAAGTACATGCACTGCAGAAACTACAGCCACCAGCAGATCAACCAGAAATCAAATATATAGAACGCTACTGTAGGCTTCAAGAAGCTATTTGTATTCTCCTATGGCTATTTTCTAGCCAAGTATCAAAGGAAGCACACTACTATGCCAGATGAGATGACACTGAGTTATTGCCTAATAGAAATCCAACCCCTACTGAATTTTGCCACTTCAGCCTTTGCTATGGATATGTGCGCCACTAAGCGCAGAACACAGCGGTCGCAAGTCTCACTACAAATTGCTCAGAATTGGCAAGTACATGCACTGCAGAAACTACAGCCACCAGCAGATCAACCAGAAATCAAATATATAGAACGCTACTGTAGGCTTCAAGAAGCTATTTGTATTCTCCTATGGCTATTTTCTAGCCAAGTATCAAAGGAAGCACACTACTATGCCAGATGAGATGACACTGAGTTATTGCCTAATAGAAATCCAACCCCTACTGAATTTTCCCACTTCAGCCTTTGCTATGGATATGTGCGCCACTAAGCGCAGAACACAGCGGTCGCAAGTCTCACTACAAATTGCTCAGAATTGGCAAGTACATGCACTGCAGAAACTACAGCCACCAGCAGATCAACCAGAAATCAAATATATAGAACGCTACTGTAGGCTTCAAGAAGCTATTTGTATTCTCCTATGGCTATTTTCTAGCCAAGTATCAAAGGAAGCACACTACTATGCCAGATGAGATGACACTGAGTTATTGCCTAATAGAAATCCAACCCCTACTGAATTTTCCCACTTCAGCCTTTGCTATGGATATGTGCGCCACTAAGCGCAGAACACAGCGGTCGCAAGTCTCACTACAAATTGCTCAGAATTGGCAAGTACATGCACTGCAGAAACTACAGCCACCAGCAGATCAACCAGAAATCAAATATATAGAACGCTACTGTAGGCTTCAAGAAGCTATTTGTATTCTCCTATGGCTATTTTCTAGCCAAGTATCAAAGGAAGCACACTACTATGCCAGATGAGATGACACTGAGTTATTGCCTAATAGAAATCCAACCCCTACTGAATTTTCCCACTTCAGCCTTTGCTATGGATATGTGCGCCACTAAGCGCAGAACACAGCGGTCGCAAGTCTCACTACAAATTGCTCAGAATTGGCAAGTACATGCACTGCAGAAACTACAGCCACCAGCAGATCAACCAGAAATCAAATATATAGAACGCTACTGTAGGCTTCAAGAAGCTATTTGTATTCTCCTATGGCTATTTTCTAGCCAAGTATCAAAGGAAGCACACTACTATGCCAGATGAGATGACACTGAGTTATTGCCTAATAGAAATCCAACCCCTACTGAATTTTGCCACTTCAGCCTTTGCTATGGATATGTGCGCCACTAAGCGCAGAACACAGCGGTCGCAAGTCTCACTACAAATTGCTCAGAATTGGCAAGTACATGCACTGCAGAAACTACAGCCACCAGCAGATCAACCAGAAATCAAATATATAGAACGCTACTGTAGGCTTCAAGAAGCTATTTGTATTCTCCTATGGCTATTTTCTAGCCAAGTATCAAAGGAAGCACACTACTATGCCAGATGAGATGACACTGAGTTATTGCCTAATAGAAATCCAACCCCTACTGAATTTTCCCACTTCAGCCTTTGCTATGGATATGTGCGCCACTAAGCGCAGAACACAGCGGTCGCAAGTCTCACTACAAATTGCTCAGAATTGGCAAGTACATGCACTGCAGAAACTACAGCCACCAGCAGATCAACCAGAAATCAAATATATAGAACGCTACTGTAGGCTTCAAGAAGCTATTTGTATTCTCCTATGGCTATTTTCTAGCCAAGTATCAAAGGAAGCACACTACTATGCCAGATGAGATGACACTGAGTTATTGCCTAATAGAAATCCAACCCCTACTGAATTTTCCCACTTCAGCCTTTGCTATGGATATGTGCGCCACTAAGCGCAGAACACAGCGGTCGCAAGTCTCACTACAAATTGCTCAGAATTGGCAAGTACATGCACTGCAGAAACTACAGCCACCAGCAGATCAACCAGAAATCAAATATATAGAACGCTACTGTAGGCTTCAAGAAGCTATTTGTATTCTCCTATGGCTATTTTCTAGCCAAGTATCAAAGGAAGCACACTACTATGCCAGATGAGATGACACTGAGTTATTGCCTAATAGAAATCCAACCCCTACTGAATTTTCCCACTTCAGCCTTTGCTATGGATATGTGCGCCACTAAGCGCAGAACACAGCGGTCGCAAGTCTCACTACAAATTGCTCAGAATTGGCAAGTACATGCACTGCAGAAACTACAGCCACCAGCAGATCAACCAGAAATCAAATATATAGAACGCTACTGTAGGCTTCAAGAAGCTATTTGTATTCTCCTATGGCTATTTTCTAGCCAAGTATCAAAGGAAGCACACTACTATGCCAGATGAGATGACACTGAGTTATTGCCTAATAGAAATCCAACCCCTACTGAATTTTCCCACTTCGGTCTTTGCTATGGATATGTGTGCCACTAAGAGCTAAACACAACGGTAGCAAGTCCCCCTGCTAATTCCTCACAAAATGGTAAAAGATGCAAATTAAAATAAAAAAAGTAGAACGTTATTGTAGCCCTAAGAAGGGCTGTTGGGTTCTTTGAGAATCACTCCTGCCTAACAGTAAGCTAATAGAACACCCTAACGCTTTCCCTGACCAGCAGCAGCTCTCTCCCTAGCGGCATCCAGAGACAGAATGATCCGAGCAGCGCGGCCAGCGGCTAGTCTATCCCAGGGTCACCTGATCTGGCCAGCCAACCACTGCTATCGACGTGTAAGGGTACCACGTCATGCTGGGTGGAGTGCAGAGTCTCCTGGCTTGTGATTGGCTCTGTTTCTGGCCGCCAAAAAGCAAAACGGCGGGAGCTGCCATTTTCTCGAGCGGGCAAAGTATTCGTCCGAGCAACGAGCAGTTTCGAGTACCCTAATGCTCGACCGAGCATCAAGCTCGGACGAGCATGTTCGCTCATCTCTAGTCCCATCCTTCTTTTTTCACAAGAACCAACGGGGCAGCACATGGGCTGTGACTCTCCCGGATAACTTTGGCTGCCTTCATCTCTTGAACCAGCTTCTTCACCTCTTGGTAGGGGGCTGGAGGTATCGGCCAGTATCTCTCTTTGATAAGAGGATGAGAGATACAGCTGTATCACCACCAAGGGCGCCCCATCTATCCTGTTCCTGACGCCACTTGCAACATCCCCCACCGGGGCCTAGCCTTTTAGTGTTACCTACTATAGTTTTAAGAGTTGCAGAGAGTTCTTCCAGAGTCAAGAGGAGATTCAATAGGTCTCTTTATATCTGAGCAAGCTCAGGGAGGGAGAATTTAGACAGATATTGTTCTAAATCCGAGCTGCTATCTTTAGCTTCAGATGAGTAGAGAGTGGGAAAAAAAATCAACAAAAGCTTCACTTATATCCACTAATTCCCTTTTCTTATCTAAGATCTGATTTATATACTGGCTCTCCCTTTGATTTTGAACTATTGCTGCCAACCGCTTCCCTGGCCTTCCCGACTCACAGTAATATTTTTGCCCTTGGAAAAAGGCTTTTTGTTGAGCCTTTTCCCCCATGTATTTTTCATATTCAAGTCTAGCTTTTTGCAAACTTTCAAGATGGATTTCTGTAGTAAGTTTGCTATATTTTTCCTGCGCCTCTGCCATTAAATTCTGAAGCACTTTCTCTTTTTGGCGGTAGGCCTTCTTGGTGGCCCTGATTTCGTTTTGCCACCATGCTCTCATGTGAAATTTCATTACATCCCATACCACTCCGATGTGGGTGGAGCCATAATTATCCTTCCAGAAGGTAAGGATCTCCTCCTGGGCTTTCTCATCTCCGGAGAGGAGGGAGAACCAATGAGGGTTAATTTTTGGAAGCCTTCCTCCATGTCCATTCTCTACCTCCAATTCCTGAACCATCAGAGATTTTTTTAACCCCTTAATGACCGCCCTATCGGGTTTTTACGGCGGTCATTAAGGGTACTTCTTCTGATGCGACGCCTTTCTAAGGCGGCGCATCAGAAGAAGTTTTCGGGACACCGGGTCTCGCTGACACCGGGTCTCGGGACCCGGCACTAGCACCCGGGATCGGAAAAACTCCGATCCCGGGTGTTTAACCCCTTGCACGCCGCGGTCAAGTATGACCGCGGCGTGCAAGTGTGTCCCCCGTGGATCGGACCCCCCCGGTGTGCTTACCGGGGGATCCGATCCCTCCTGCCGCTGCCCCGGGTTCCGACGAGTGACCCGGGGCTGTCGGCTCCTCTTCTCACCGGCTCCTGCCTTCCTGGCAGGACCCGGCTGTATGTAACTGAGCATGCTCAGCATGCTCAGTTACTTTCACTATACACTGCAATACAAGTGTATTGCAGTGTAAAGGCTTGAATAAGCGATCGGATGATCGCTTATTCAAACCAAGAAGTAGAAAATGTAAAAAAGTAAAAAAAAAAAAAATTAAATCTTTTTATAATATAATTAAATAAATAAAATAAAAGTCCCATAATCTCCCCAGTAACACATAAAATGCAAATAAAGTAAATAAAACACAAAAACACGTACATATTTGGTATCACTGCGTCCGTATTAATCTGTACAATAAATCTAAATCAATATTGAACCCGCTCGGTGAACTACGTAAAAAAAAAACTCGAAAAACTTCCCATAATATACAATTTTTCATCAAACACCATCACAAAAAATGTTCTAAAAAGTGATCAAAAAAAGTTACGTTACCTAATATGATACGACCGAAAAGAACAACTGTTTTCGCAAAAAATAAGCCCTCAACCAGATCTGACAACAGAAAAATACAGAAGTTATGGCCCTGAAAAGTTGTCAATAGTAAAAACAATGCGATTTTCTCCAATATTGGTTTTGCTCAGGAAAATTGAGCAAAAATAAGAAAAACTATATAAATGAGGTATCACCGCAATCGTAGTGAACCAGAGAATAAAGATAAAATATTATTTTTACGTTACGGTGAGCGGGGGGAAAAAAATGCTAACAATCCAAAATAAAAATTGATGATTTTGTTTGTGTCCCCCTTGAAATAGTTAATAAAATCTCATGAATAAGCTTTAGACTCCCAAAATAAATTATTTATACATTGTATCTCATCCCATAAAAAATAAGCCCTCATATGATCGCATTACCAAAAAAAATAAAAATTTATAGGTTGTACAATGTGACAATACAAATCTGCTGTGAATGGCGCCTCCATTCATTCTATACTCGGCCGTGCTCCCATACAGCAGTTTACCACCACATATGGGGTATCAGTAAACTCGGGAGGAATTGGGCATCAAGCGTTGCAGTGCGTTTCATCATTTAATTTATTCTGAAAATGTCAGTTTTGGCCTAAATGAATGTATTTCCAAAAAAATTCTAGTTTCTAAATCGCTGGTCCATATTTTTTAACCCATGTGAAACACTTAAAGGGTTAATGGACTTAATAGAAGTTGTTTTACATACGTTGAGGGGTGAACTTTCTATAGTGGGGTAATTTATGGGGTGTTACTATTATTTAGGCCTCTCTGTCACTTTGAAGCTGAGTTGTCCCTCAAAATGTGAGTTTTGGCAATTTTCATGAAAATAAGAAAAATCGCACCTATAACATCCTAGAAAAATGACCAGAAGCATAAAATATCATCCCAACATAAAGCAGATATTCTGTAAATGTTAATTATCAAACTTTTTGGGTATTTTTACTTCCTGTCTGGAAACCAGAACATTTCAAACTTGGAAAATGAAGAATTTTTACAAACTTTTGCCAAATTTTCACTTTTTTTCAGAACGAAACGCAAAACTTATCACTTAAATTTTAGAACTAACATAAAGTACAATGTGTCACGAGAAAACATTCTCAAAATCACCAGGATATGTTAAAGCATTCCGAAGTTATAACCAATTATCGTGAGACATGTCAGATTTGAAAAATCGAGTCTGGTCATTGAGCTGAAAACTAGTGTCGGTGATAAGGGGTTAATATATGAAAATGCATTATCTGAGGCCAAGATGAGGTCAATTCTGGAAATTACCTTGAGGGAACTGGAAAAGCAAGAAAAAACTCTTCTCTCCCCATATTTCTCCCACCACACGTCTCTGAGTCCTGTTTCTGAGCAAAACTTAGAAAGGGGAGAAACAGAGTACTTTGTCTTGCCACTACGGCAACTGCCCACTCTGTCTATGGTAGGATTCATAGCACAATTGAAGTTACCGGAGAACCAAAGTGAACAATTATCCTTTTGGTCTTTAAAGGTTAACATTGCCTTAAACACCTGGAGAGAGAAAGGGGGAGGGACATAGACAAAAGCCAAAATGCATATCAACCCGTTAAATTTACCGTAAAGAAAAACGTATCTACCTTCAGAATCAAATTGTTTTGCAATTGTTAGAAAATTTACTGAATTATGTATAAAAACCCTAACACCACGTGAAAAAGAAGAAAATACTGAACGGAATTCCTCAATTGCCTAATTTCTACTTATTCTTTTTACTGTTTCATTACAGAGGTGAGTCTCTCTGGCATATGACTGCAGGGAGCTGTCTTTGGATAATGTCAAATACAATACCTAGTTTAATCCTTTCTCATAAACCTCTAATATTCCATGTAATAACGGAGATAATTTCTTACAAAGGAAGAGGAAAACAGAAGGAGAAAAGAAAGAGGAAAAAAAAATGAAAAAACCCCAGGCAGATACCCATCGCCCCACCCCACCCCGCACCCAACCCCAGCCCCTAAATGTATACAGCATAACCTGTAATACTCTTCCCCCCTAGCAATCCCACGAAGCATCCCGTGACCCCCCCCCCCCACAGTGCCCAAAAAACAAAACTACTGGTCACATTACAATAATTAAGTTACCATGCCTAACACCCTATAGTCCCTTGGATTCCATCCATTTAAAGCCTTCCTCCGGGGAGGAAAAGAAGACCGTCTTCCCCTGGAAGATCAACCGTAATTTGGCAGGGTAGAGTAGTGAGTAGGACAAGTCCTTTTCAACAAGTTTCTTTTTAAGTTCTCTAAATTCTTTTCTTTGCAGCAAGGTGTCCATTGAGAAGTAGGCCGAAATTTTAGAGCCATTGTAAAGGGTTTCTCCCTATCCCTGGAACATAGTAGTTTAATCAAGATAGTTTGTGGGAATAATAATAATAATAATTCTTTTATTTATATAGCGCACACAGATTACGCAGCGCTGCTCACAATCGAAACAACCTAACAGTAACAGAAACCCACGCAAACGCGGAGAGAACATACAAACTCTTTGCAGATGTTGACCTGGGTGGGATTCAAACCCAGGACTCCAGCGCTGCAAGGCAGAAGTGCTACTCACACCGTGCAGCCCCTATGCTCCCGGGATAGGTCTGCGACCCAGGACCCTGTGGGCCCATTCCACCACAAATGTTGGAAGGATATTTTCCTTACCCAAGACTTATAGAAGCCAGTTTTGTACAAATTGCCCTGTATCCACTTGCTCCACCCCTTCAGTGAATCCCACCAACCGCATGTTACATCTCCTAGACCGGTCCTCTAGGTCCGTGATCTTAGCTTGTAATTCTCTTTTTTTTTCTACCTCCATTTTAGATATTATTTTTGTTGTTTATCTATTGCTCCTTCAGTTTTAAGAATTCTGATTTTGTTTATGTCCTCCCGGATACCCTGAATGTCATTTCTTGTGTCCTCTGGCTG
Source organism: Engystomops pustulosus (assembly GCF_040894005.1). Classification (NCBI taxonomy): domain Eukaryota; kingdom Metazoa; phylum Chordata; class Amphibia; order Anura; family Leptodactylidae; genus Engystomops; species Engystomops pustulosus. Next base: position 46,384,260 of record NC_092421.1, read on the forward strand.
ATTTTTTAACCCTTCCATAGATTTATTGGTTTGATTGACCGCTTGGAGAATTTCCTCCCAAATAGCGGGGTTACCTTCATGTGTTTCCTCACTATCTACCATCAGGGGAGAGTATCTAGAACCAGCTTCTACATCCTTAGCAACCTTCGTCGATTTACCAGGAGGGGTTTTTAAGAATTTGTCTAGTTTAGTGTTTGTTTTTTCCCGAGGTGAGCTGGCTCCAGCAGATTTACATGCAGCTTTAGGCGGCATATTAAAAAACAGTGGGGCAGAGGCCCCTTACCAAGGTCACCACTACTCGGTTAGCTGCTAGTTAACTCTAAATTTTTTTTTTCTCTTTTTCCCTTTGCCTTGATGAACGTTCTCCTCTCCCTTTCCCTCCCTCTCTTCTTCCCCTCCTTTCCTCTTTTCTTCCCTCCCCCTTTACGTTAATATTAAGTTAACAATGCATTAGTGTATATTGCGCAACGTAACACAACATTACATAGCTTTGCATAACAATATAAACATTATGTTGCAGCAAGTAAATTCCAAATAATAGGAGAATTAATCGGGCCGCAGGAGAGGGACAACGCCACAGTCCTGATTGTCCAGAGGGTCTCTCCCAATATAAGGGCCCTGTGGTAGAATGTCACAGAGTTTAAAGAGTGGCAGCGTATCAGGGCAACAAGGGTTAAAGAAGCTCCAAGACTTTTTTTTTTTTTTTTTCACAGCGGACCAAAAGTGGGCAATCAACGTATGTACACAAAGCTGCGCACTAATCCAAGTTTTGACCACGAACCAGCCAAAATACCCAGCGCTCCAAACATTCAATTACAGACTAGAGTGGGTAGCCAGACATATAAGCACATTCCAAAGTTCAGGGCAAAAAGAACTTACAGAGTAACAAAAGTCTTCCAATAGGCAGAGGGCAAAACTCTGAGGGAACAATATAACAACTGAGTTTAAGAGCATACGCAAGGGTATGTACCTCAACAGTTGATTTCCCAGGGCACTATACCCCCATCAACACACACATGTATGTGCAGTAGTGCATTTCATAGGAGGTAGCATCAAGCCAGCAGAAAGCAGGGCAGGGAGAGAAAATAAACTTAGCCAATCATCTCACGTTACCGAGCACCTCTCCGTTTGAGTTTTTCTTCATGTGGGTCAACGGTGCTGGTTCCGAGGCTGTTCTTCTCCCATCTATCCCAATGCTCACTCGTCCATCCAGGCAGTGAGCTGACCGATACCGGCAGGATAGCTCTCGACCACGTGAGTTCCGGGGAGACAGCAGCGCTGATCACAAGCCGTGCCCCGAGCGAGCACTATGGCAGCCGTCGGTATTCACGACTGGAGAGTCTTCCAGGGATCTCCTTCTCTTGGCGGTAGGCATTAGCCGGCACGAGGGGGGAAGGGGAGCGTTGTGAGCGTGCTGTGCTACGTAATGCCGCACCTACTTCCTTCACCAATGATCCTCAATTGAAATAATTATTTTCTCTTTCAAACTTTGCTTTCATCAAATAATGTTCCTTTTGCTGCAATAACCGCATTGCAGACACTTTGGCATTCTAGCAGTTAATTTGCTGAGGTAATCTGGATAAATTTCACCCCATGCTTCCAGAAGTCCCTTCCACAGGTTGGATAGGCTTGATAGGCACTAAAAAGTCAAGCTGCTCCCACAACAGCTCAGTGGGGTTGAGATCTGATGACTGGGCTGGCCACTCCATTACAGATAGATATCAGCTTTCCTAAATAATTGACTCCAATCAAGCACTATCCACAGGGTATGGCAAGACATTTAAAAATGGAGTTCCTTATTCAAAATCCATTTGATCTTGTACAAATCTACCACTTGACCAGCACCAAATCAACCTCAGACCATCTGATTACCTCCACCATGCTTGACAGATGGCGTCTTGCATCTTCCAGCATCTTTTCAGTTGTTCGGCATCTCACAAATGTTCTTCTGTGTGATACAAACACCTCAAACTTAGATTCATCTGTCCATAACACTTTTTTCCAATCATACTCTGTCCTATGTCTATGGCTAATAAAAGGAAAAATCTAAATGAGCAAAAGAACAAACTCAGATATGGCTTTTTCTTTGCCTCGTTTCACTGAAGGCCTCATCCTACTGCTACTTTGGTTAGAGCCTGTTTTTGCTCTCCTCTGAAGGGAGTAGTAAACACTGTTGTAGAAAATCTTCAGTTTCTTGGCTATTTGTCTCATGAAATGGCCTTCAGTTCTAAGAACAAGAATAGACTGTCGAGTTTCATATAAAAGTCCTTTTTTTCTGGCCATTGTGAGAGTTTCTTAGAACAAACGAATGTTGCACTAGAATTAGAGATGAGCGAACATACTCGTCCGAGCTTGATGCTCGTTCGAGCATTAGCGTACTCGAAACTGCTCGTTGCTCGGACGAATACTTCGCCCGCTCGAGAAAATGGCAGCTCCCGCCGTTTTGCTTTTTGGCGGCCAGAAACAGAGCCAATCACAAGCCAGGAGACTCTGCACTCCACCCAGCATGACGTGGTACCCTTACACGTCGATAGCAGTGGTTGGCTGGCCAGATCAGGTGACCCTGGGATAGACTAGCCGCTGCCCGCGCTGCTCGGATCATTCTGTGTCTGGATGCCGCTAGGGAGAGAGCTGCTGCTGGTCAGGGAAAGCGTTAGGGTGTTCTATTAGAATAGTGTTAGGCAGGAGTGATTCAACAAGAACCCAACAGCCCTTCTTAGGGCTACAATAACGTTATACTTTTTTTTTTTTTTATTTGCAGCTAGTACCATATTGTGAGGAATTTGCAGGGGGACTTGCTACCGTTGTGTTTAGCTCTTAGTGACACACATATCCACCTCAAACACCAAAGTGGGAAAATTTATTAGGGGTTTGATTTCAATTAGGCACAGTCTGGCAGTTTCTTTTTATTTTACGTTTATTTTTTCATAACTCAGCGTCATCTTATCAGTGTGCTTTCCTACTTGGCTAGAAAATAGCCAAAGGAGAATCCAAACGGCTTACTTACGCCTACAATAGCGTTATATATATTTTATTTCTGGTTGATCTGCTGGTGGCTGTCCTTGCTGCAGTGCATATACTAGCCAATTGTCAGGAATTTGGAGTGAGACTTGCGACCGCTGTGTTTAACGCTTAGTGACGCACATATCCATCGCAAAGACCGAAGTGGGAAAATTTATTAGGGGTTGGATTTCAATTAGGCACAGTCTGGCAGTTTCTTTTTATTTTACGTTTATTTTTTCATAACTCAGCGTCATCTCATCAGTGTGCTTTCCTACTTGGCTAGAAAATAGCCAAAGGAGAATCCAAACGGCTTACTTACGCCTACAATAGCGTTATATATATTTTATTTCTGGTTGATCTGCTGGTGGCTGTCCTTGCTGCAGTGCATATACTAGCCAATTGTCAGGAATTTGGAGTGAGACTTGCGACCGCTGTGTTTAGCGCTTAGTGACGCACATATCCATCGCAAAGACCGAAGTGGGAAAATTTATTAGGGGTTGGATTTCAATTAGGCACAGTCTGGCAGTTTCTTTTTATTTTACGTTTATTTTATCATAACTCAGCGTCATCTCATCAGTGTGCTTTCCTACTTGGCTAGAAAATAGCCAAAGGAGAATCCAAACGGCTTACTTACGCCTACAATAGCGTTATATATATTTTATTTCTGGTTGATCTGCTGGTGGCTGTCCTTGCTGCAGTGCATATACTAGCCAATTGTCAGGAATTTGGAGTGAGACTTGCGACCGCTGTGTTTAGCGCTTAGTGGCGCACATATCCATCGCAAAGACCGAAGTGGGAAAATTTATTAGGGGTTGGATTTCAATTAGGCACAGTCTGGCAGTTTCTTTTTATTTTACCTTTATTTTTTCATAACTCAGCGTCATCTCATCAGTGTGCTTTCATACTTGGCTAGAAAATAGCCAAAGGAGAATCCAAACGGCTTACTTACGCCTACAATAGCGTTATATATATTTTATTTCTGGTTGATCTGCTGGTGGCTGTCCTTGCTGCAGTGCATATACTAGCCAATTGTCAGGAATTTGGAGTGAGACTTGCGACCGCTGTGTTTAGCGCTTAGTGACGCACATATCCATCGCAAAGACCGAAGTGGGAAAATTTATTAGGGGTTGGATTTCAATTAGGCACAGTCTGGCAGTTTCTTTTTATTTTACGTTTATTTTTTCATAACTCAGCGTCATCTCATCAGTGTGCTTTCATACTTGGCTAGAAAATAGCCAAAGGAGAATCCAAACGGCTTACTTACGCCTACAATAGCGTTATATATATTTTATTTCGGGTTGATCTGCTGGTGGCTGTCCTTGCTGCAGTGCATATACTAGCCAATTTTCAGGAATTTGGAGTGAGACTTGCGACCGCTGTGTTTAGCGCTTAGTGACGCACATATCCATCGCAAAGACCGAAGTGGGAAAATTTATTAGGGGTTGGATTTCAATTAGGCACAGTCTGCCACTTCCTTTTTATTTTACGTTTATTTTTTCATAACTCAGCGTCATCACATCTGGCATAGCAGTATGCTTTCATACTTGGCTAGAAAATAGCCATAGCAATAGGATAGCATTGTTTGGCTTTAAAAACTAAAAAACACAAAAAAAACAAAAAAAACTAAAAAACACAAAAAAAAGTTATAAAAAAAATTAAAGTTATAACTTTCATTTTCAAAATGTTTAACCCGAGGGCTAGGGGTAGAGGACGAGGGCGGGGACGTGGGCGTCCAACTACTGCAGGGGTCAGAGGCCGTGGTCCTGGGCGGGGTGAGACACCACCTGCTGATGAGGGAGCAGGGGAACGCCGCAGAGCTACACTCCCTAGGTTCATGTCTGAAGTTACTGGGACTCGTGGTAGAGCACTGTTGAGGCCAGAACAGTGCGAACAGGTGATGTCGTGGATTGCCGACAATGCTTCGAGCAATTTGTCCACCAGTCAGTCTTCCACGCAGTCCACCCATGTCACCGAAATCGGCACTCCTCCAGCTCCTGCACCTCAGCCTCCTCCCCCCCCAGTCTGCCCCCTCCCAGGAAAATTTGGCATTTGAACCGGCATACTCTGAGGAACTGTTTTCTGGACCCTTCCCACAGTCACAAACCACTTGTCCGGTTGCTGCTGAGCAATTTTCCGATGCCCAGGTTTTCCACCAGTCGCAGTCTGTGGGTGATGATGACCTTCTTGACGTAGTGGAAGAAGTGTGTAAAGAGGTGTCGGACGATGAGGAGACACGGTTGTCAGACAGTGGTGAAGTTGTTGTCAGGGCATGAAGTCCGAGGGGGGAGCAGACTGAGGGATCGGAGGATGATGAGGTGACAGACCCAAGCTGGGTTGAGAGGCCGGGTGAACACAGTGCTTCTGAGACGGAGGAGAGTCCTCGACCAGAACAGGTTGGAAGAGGCAGTGGTGGGGCCAGACGGAGAGGCAGGGCCAGAGCAGGTGCATCAGCGCCAAATGTGTCACCTAGTGAAGCTCCCGTGGCGAGGGCTCCCGCGGCGAGGGCTAGATTTTCAGAAGTCTGGAGGTTCTTTAAGGAAACACCGGATGACCGACGGACTGTGGTGTGCAACCTTTGCCAAACCAGGATCAGCAGGGGTTCCACCACTACCAGCTTAACTACCACCAGTATGCGCAGGCATATGAATGCTAAACACCCCACTCAGTGGCACCAAGCCCGTTCACCTCCGGCCGTGCACACCACTGCTCCTTCCCCTGTTTCAGCTGATAGTCAGCCCCCTGCCCAGGACCCTGGCACAAAAACCCCATCGTCGCCTCCACGATCCTCCACAGCATCCACCAGCGTTCAGCTCTCCATACCCCAGACGCTGGAGCGGAAACGCAAATATAGTGCAACCCACCCGCACGCCCAAGCCCTTAATGTCCACATCTCCAGATTGCTGAGCCTGGAGATGCTGCCCTATAGGCTAGTAAAGACCGAGGCCTTTCGCAACCTCATGGCGGGGGCCGCCCCTCGGTATTCGGTCCCCAGCCGCCCCTACTTTTCCCGATGTGCCGTCCCAGCCCTGCACCAGCACGTGTCAGACAACATCATCCGTGCCCTGACCAACGCCGTTTCTGACAAGGTCCACCTGACCACAGACACGTGGACGAGTGCTGCCGGGCAGGGCCACTATATATCGCTGACGGCACATCGGGTTAAATTGGTGGAGGCTGGGACCGAGTCTGACCCTGCGGCTGGTCATATACTGCCGACGCCGAGGATTGCGGGGCCTACCTCGGTCCAGGTCTTTCAGGCCTACTATGCCTCCTCCTCCTCCCACCCCTCCTCCACCTCCTCCTCCGAACTACCATCCGTGGGCATGCCGCCATCAGTCGGTAGCTCTAGGCACAGCAGCAGTGCCGTCGCTAAGCGACAGCAGGAGGTGCTCAAACTGCTGAGCCTAGGCGATAAAAGGCACACCGCCCAAGAGCTATTACAGGGCATCACGGCGCAGACTGATCTGTGGCTGGCACCGCTGAACCTGAAGCCAGGCATGGTTGTGTGTGACAACGGCCGTAACCTGGTGGCGGCTCTGCAACTCGGCAGACTGACACATGTGCCATGCCTGGCCCATGTGTTAAATCTCATAGTTCAGCGTTTCCTCAAGACATACCCCAATCTGTCTGATTTGCTCACGAAGGTGCGCCGCATCTGTGCGCATTTCAGGAAGTCCAGCACAGATGCTGCCACTCTCAGGGCAGCGCAGCGCCGCCTCCAACTGCCCGCTCACCGACTGTTGTGCGACGTGCCCACGAGGTGGAATTCAATATTAACCATGATTTATCCAGAGTTTACCAGCAGCGCAGAGCAATTGTAGACTGCCAGATGTCAACTTCCACCAGAACTGGTAGTCAGGTCAGTCAGCTTCCTCAAGTCTACAATGAGGAGTGGACGTGGATGTCTGATATCTGTCAGGTGCTGAGTAACTTCGAGGAGTCAACACAGATGGTCAGTGGCGATGCCGCCATCATCAGCCTCACCATCCCGCTGCTTGGCCTGTTGAAAAACTCTCTGATCAGCATGAAGTCGGAAGCTTTGCGCTCGTCACAAGAGACAGGGGAAGAAGATTCCCTTGTTGATAGCCAAAGCACCCTTAGGTCTGTTTCTCAGCGCATATCGGAGGAGGTGGAGGTGGAGGAGGATGAGGAGGAAGAGGAGGAGAATGTTGGCGAGACACAAGAGGGGACCATTGTTGAGTCCTCCACTGTTCAGCGTGTATGGGCAGAAGAAGAGGAGTTGGAGGAGTTGGAGGAGGAGGAAATGGACAGTCAGGCCAGTGAGGGGAGTGAATTCTTACGCGTTGGTACTCTGGCGCATATGGCAGATTTCATGCTAGGCTGCCTATCCCGTGACCCTCGCGTTCAAAGAATTTATTCCAGCACCGATTACTGGGTATTCATTCTCCTGGACCCACGGTACAAGCAAAATCTTTCCACTCTCATCCCTGTACAGGAAAGGAGTGTGAGAATGCATGAATACCAGCAGGCCCTGGTGCACAAGCTGAAACAGTATTTCCCTTCTGACAGCGCTAGCGGCAGAGGGCGTAGTTCTGCGGGACAAGTAGCGAGGGAGAGTAGGCGAGCAGGCAGCTTGTCCAGCACTGGCAAGGATACGCTTTACAAGGCTTTTGCCAGCTTTATGTCACCCCAGCAAGACACTGTCAGGGCTGATCTTTACAGAAAGATGGTGAGGGAGTACGTAGCTGACCATACCATCGTCCTAAATGATCAAACAGCTCCCTACAACTACTGGGTTTCAAAGCTGGACATGTGGCACGAACTGGCGCTGTACGCCTTGGAGGTTCTTGCCTGCCCTGCCGCTAGCGTCTTGTCCGAGCGGGTTTTCAGTGCAGCTGGTGGCATCATCACCGATAAGCGTACACGCCTGTCGACTGACAGCGCTGACAGGCTGACGCTTATTAAGATGAATAAAGCCTGGATTTCTCATAATTTCCAATCTCCACCAGGTGAAGGAAGCTCAACCTGAATAATTTGCAAAAAAGTCCAGGTCGGCTCTACTCACTCCCATTACACACACCGGTGCGCTGCAGGCACGGAACGCCCAAGGCAGGGGCAAGGCACACTTCAATAAAGGAAAGATCATCCAGCGCAGCGTCCACGGTTAAAACTTGATTTATTGGTGCATCAGTACATCGGGTGAATACATAGAAGATAAAATGATCGACGCGTTTCGGCTAAGCAGCCTTAGTCATGATCTAATCCAACTAGTGGAATTGAACACTTTATATAAAACTAACAAAGACGATCACATGACCGAATTTGTGAAACAAAGGAGGATGGGAAGAGAGGTTTAACCCTTCACAACTCTGACACATACTGCAGATGTCTAACATAAGCCATAAAACATAGGCAACGATACAAAATAAGGAATATAACAAAACACAGTGGATGTTATATGTTTAGATAAGATATAACGGTATGATGTGACATGTTTAGTAAATAGTTATCAAGTCTTGTCTAAAGTTCATACCTTTCGGTTGTCTGGTATCGAGAACGAAAATCCAATAGGATTCTCTATTCAGAAGTTTTTTCTGTAAATCTCCGCCTCTTATTGGTTTAGAGACTTTTTCAATACCCATCCATCTGAAACTCGAGATGTCACCTTTATGGACGTCTCTGAAATGACGGGTGAGGGAGGAAACATTGAAAGAATTGTTGGTGACATCAGAAATATGTCTTCTTATGCGTACTTTGGCCGGACATGTGGTGCATCCTACATACTGTACTTTACACGCTGTGCATGATGCCAAGTAAATGATATTGGAGGTATTACAATTGATATATGATTTTACACGATGTACACATTGTGTTACATAGGAACTAAAAGAATCACTTCTTATGATAAATTCACAAGCTTTACAGCGTTTATGTCCACATCTGTGGCAACCTGGAAAATCTAGCCAAGTTCTTCTTTCTGCCCCCACATTGTCACTAATGAAAAGGCTGGGAGACAGGGTAGATCCTATGGTCTTGCCCTTCTTGGCTACAAACCTGACTCCCTCGCTAATGGTTTCATGATAATCACTGTCACATGAGAGAATAGGTAAGTATTTCTTTATAATTTGTTTAATTTTATGAAATTGATTACTATATTGGGTGGAAAAGGTGACTTGTTGCATATTAATATCGGAAGGACAGTTGTCATGTTTTTTGTTTAACAATAGGACTCTGGATTGTTTTTTTACCTTATTAAAGGCTGTAGAAATAAGATGGTCACTATAGCCTCTTTCCTTGAGTCTTTCTGTGACAAGGGCAGCTTCCTCAATAAACATAGCATCGTTTGAACAGTTGCGTTTGAGTCTAATGAACTCACCGTAAGGGATGTTATTGGTGACATGTTTGGGATGGCAGGATGAAGATAGTAAAATCGAGTTCCCCGCTGTGGGTTTTCTGTAAGGTGAAACCACTATGTTCCCTTTGTCTATGTGCAGTTTAACGTCAAGAAAGGTGATGCAGGGATTCCCCACCTCAAACGTAAATTTCAGATTCATGTCATTATTGTTAATCCAGGATACCATGTCCTGGAATGTGTCAGGGGGACCTTGCCATAACCATATAAGGTCGTCAATAAATCTTCCCATCCATCTAATGTTGTCTTTATATGGATTAGAAGAGGAAAACACAAAAAATTCCTCCCAGGCTGTCATATAGATATTTGCAAGTGAGGGGGAAAATCTGGCTCCCATAGGGGCCCCCCTCACTTGCAAATAAAATTCCCCATCAAACAGAAAATAGTTGTTACTGAGTAGGAATTCTGTAACCATGATAATGAATGCTTTGAGTGGTGTACTATAGGTACTATATGTCTCTATGTGTCTTTCCAATATCCTAATGCTGAGATGGTGGGGTATTGAAGGATAAAGAGCTGTGACATCACTCGTGGCTAAACTGCAGCCTTGCAGATTACTCATATTGTTGAGAATTTGTAAAAGATGTGGTGTGTCCCTAAGGAAGCTGGGGGTAATTTTTGTTAACGGTTGCAAATATGAGTCTAGCCATGTTCCCAGTTTTTCTCCCAAGGAGCCTATTCCCGCTACAATGGGGCGTAGAGGGGGAGGGAAATTGCCCTTATGGATTTTAGGGAGAGAATGAAAGATAGGTACTATTGGGTACTCCGTGTATAATGAATCTCTCAACT